>NC_092051.1:22907492-23253844 GCF_003086295.3 Arachis hypogaea | reverse complement strand
CTCTCCTCGCACTCAGGAGTCCACACAAAAGGTACGTCCTTCCTAGTCAGCTTGGTTAAAGGCAAAGCGAGCTGTGAAAACCCTTTAATGAACCTCCGATAATAACCCGCCAAACCTACGAAACTCCTGATCTCTGTCACTGAAGTTGGTCGCTCCCAATTCATCATTGCTTCAACTTTAGCAGGATCTACTGCTATTCCCTGCTTACTCACCACGTGGCTGATGAGCGGATAATTTATACGCTTTTTGGCATTGTTTTTAGTATGTTTTTAGTAGAATCTAGTTACTTTTAGGGATGTTTTCATTAGTTTTTATGTTAAATTCACATTTTTGGACTTTACTATGAGTTTGTGTGTTTTTCTGTGATTTCAGGTATTTTCTGGCTGAAATTGAGGGACTTGAGCAGAAATCAGATTCAGAGGTTGAAAAAGGACTGCTGATGCTGTTGGATTCTGACCTCCCTGCACTCAAAGTGGATTTTCTGGAGCTACAGAACTCGAAATGGCGCGCTTCCAATTGCGTTAGAAAGTAGACATCCAGGGATTTCCAGCAATATATAATAGTCCATACTTTGGCCAAGAATTGACGATGTAAACTGGCGTTCAACGCCAGCCTTCTGCCCAAATCTGGCGTCCAGCGCCAGAAAAGGATCCAAAACCAGAGTTGAACGCCCAAACTGGCACAGAAACTGGCGTTCAACTCCACAAATGGCCTCTGCACGTGCAACACTCAGGCTCAGCCCAAACACACACCAAGTGGGCCCAGGAAGTGGATTTATGCATCAATTACTTACTCATGTAAACCCTAGTGACTAGTTTATTATAAATAGGACCTCTTACTATTGTATTAGGCATCTTTGAACGCATTGTTCTTAGACCATAGGGGCTGGCCACACGGCCATGCCTGGACCTTTACTTATGTATTTTCAACGGTAGAGTTTCTACACTCCATAGATTAAGGTGTGGAGCTCTGCTGTTCCTCAAAGATTAATGCAAAGTACTACTGTTTTCTATTCAATTCTTCTTATTTCTCTTCTAAGATATCCATTCGCACCCAAGAACGTGATGAAGGTGATGATTATGTGTGACGCTCATCATCCTTCTCCCTATGAACGCGTGCCTGACAAACACTTCTGTTCTACATGAATTAAGCTAGAATGAATATCTCTTAGATCTCCTAACCAGAATCTTCGTAGCGTAAGCTAGAATGATGGCGGCATTCAAGAGAATCCGGAAAGTCTAAACCTTGTCCGTGGTATTCCGAGTAGGATTCAATGATTGAATGACTGTGACGAGCTCCTAACTCGCGATTGTAGGGCGTTAGTGACAGACGCAAAAGGATAGTAAATCCTATTCCAGCATGATCGAGAACCGACAGATGAATAGCCGTGCCGTGACAGGGTGCGTGAGCATATTATTCACTGAGAGGATAAGATGAAGCCATTGGCAAGGGTGATGCCTCCAGACGATTAGCCGTGCCGTGACAGGGCATTGGATCATTTTCCCGTGAGATGACCGAAAGTAGCCATTGACAGTGGTGATGTATCACATAAAGCCAGCCATGGAAAGGAGTGAGACTGATTGGATGAAGATAGCAGGAAAGCAGAGGTTCAGAGGAACGAAAAGCATCTCCATTCGCTTATCTGAAATTCCTATCAATGAATTACATAAGTATTTCTATCCCTTCTTTTATTTATTATTCGAAAACACCCTTATCACTTTATATCTACCTGACTGAGATTTGCAAGGTGACCATAGCTTGCTTCATACCAACAATCTCCGTGGGATTCGACCCTTACTCACGTAAGGTATTACTTGGACGACCCAGTGCACTTGCTGGTTAGTTGTATCGAAGTTGTGACAAATTATGAATTAAGATCAGAGCATCAAGCTTTGGATCCATTACCAGGATTTGTTCGAGCCTGGAGATCACAATTTCGTGCACCAAGTTTTTGGCGCCGTTGCCGGGGATTGTTTGAGTTTGGACAACTGACGGTTCATCTTGTTGCTCAGATTAGGTAATTTTCTTTTTATTTTATTTTCAAAAATTTTTCAAAAAAAATTTCTAAAATTTTCTCATCTGTTTTCGAAAAAAAAAATAAAAATGTTTTCAAAAATAAATTATTCTATGGCTTCAAAATTTTAAGAATGAATTCTAGTGTTTCATGAAATATGTTGAATCATATCTGGCTGTAAAGCCATACCCAAACTACTTTGGGATTGGTATTCAACTAATCACTCCACCCCATGTAATTATATGTTGCAGCCTGGCTGGCTGTAAAGCCATGTCTAAATTCATTTGGACTGAGGCAGCAATTTGTTATCAAGAGCAAGCTAGTTGGAGTTAATCCACCTGCTACTGTTTCTGATCACCTGCTGAAGCTTGGCTGGCCATTGGCCATGTCTAGTGTTTTGGACTGGAGCTTTCATTGAAAGCTTGGCTGGCTAGTGAGCCATGTCTAATTCCTGGACTGAAGCTTTAGACTAACATGGCAAGATTCCTGGAATTCATATTAAAATTTTTGGAATCCTTATTTTTCTTTTTCATAATAATTTTCGAAAAAATCCAAAAAAAATTAGAAAATCATAAAAATCAAAAATATTTTCTGTTTCTTGTTTGAGTCTTGAGTCATATTATAAGTTTGGTGTCAATTGCATATGCATCTTGCATTTTTCGAAAATTGCATGCATTCATAGTGTTCTTCATGATCTTCAAGTTGTTCTTGGTAAGTCTTCTTGTTTGATCTTGATGATTTTTTGTTTTGTGTCTTTTCATGTTTATCATATGCATTCTTGAATTCTTAGTGTCTAAGCATTAAAGAATTCTAAGTTTGGTGTCTTGCATGTTTTCTTTGCATTAAAGATTTTTCAAAATTGTGTCTTGATGTTCATCATGACATTTAAAGTGTTCTTGGTGTTCATCTTGACATTCATAGCATTCTTGCATGCATTCATTGTTTTGATCTAAAAAATTTCATGCATTGCATAATTTTCATGTTTTTCATAAAAATTCAAAAATAAAAAAAAATATCTTTCCCTTTTTCTCTCCTCAAATTCGAAAATTTGGATTGACTTTTTCAAAAAATTTTAAAATCAAGTTGTTTCTTATGAGTCAAATCAAATTTTCAATTTGAAAATCTTATCTTTTTCAAAATCTTTTTCAAAAATCAAATCTTTTTCAAAATTATTAGTTATTTTCGAAAATTCCAAAAAAATATTTTTCAAAAATATTTTTCTTATTTTTATCACAAATTTTCGAAAATAACATAATCAATTAATGTTTTGATTCAAAAATTTGAAGTTTGTTACTTGCTTGTTAAGAAAGATTCAAACTTTAAGTTCTAGAATCATATCTTGTGATTTCTTATGAATCAAGTCATTAATTGAGATTTTAAAAATCAAATCTTTTTCAAAACTAACTTCAATCATATCTTTTCAAAAATATCTTCTTATCTTATCTTTTTTCAAAAATATCTTTTCAAAATATCTTTTCTAACTTCCTAACTTCTTATCTTTTTCAAAATTTGTTTCAACTAACTAACTAACTTTTTGTTTGTTTCTTAACTTTTTCAAAACTACCTAACTAACTCTCTCTCTCTCTATTTTCGAAAATATCTTTCCCCTTTTTCAAAATTTCTTTTTAATTAACTAATTATTTTTAATTTTTATTTTTGATTTCAAAAAATTTTTCGAAAAAAAAAAAACTATTTTCAAAAATCACTAACTCTTTTTCAAAATAATTTTCGAAAATTATCCCTCCCCCATCCTATTCTATTTATTCATTCATATCCTAACATCTCATCTCACATCTCTTCCATTCGTACAGTTGCATTTCTTCCTTTACTTCACATTCTTTGTCTCCCACTTCTCTTCCACTCACAAAGGGATCCCTATACTGTGGTATAAAGGATCTCTATTATTATTATTATCATTTTTCTGGCCATTCTTCCTTGTCATATGAGCAGGAGCAAGGATAAGAACATTCTTGTGGAAGCAGATCCAGAACCTGAAAGGACTCTGAAGAAAAAATTAAGAGAAGCTAAAATACAACAATCCAGAGATAACCTTTCAGAAATTTTCGAACAGGCAGAGGAGATGGCAGCCGAAAATAATAATAATGCAAGGAGGATGCTTGGTGACTTTACTGCACCTAATTCCAATTTACATGGAAGAAGCATCTCCATTCCTGCCATTGGAGCAAACAACTTTGAGCTGAAACCTCAATTAGTTTCTCTGATGCAGCAGAACTGCAAGTTTCATGGACTTCCATCTGAAGATCCTTTTCAGTTCTTAACTGAATTCTTGTAGATATGTGATACTGTTAAGACTAATGGAGTAGATCCTGAAGTCTACAGGCTCATGCTTTTCCCTTTTGCTGTAAGAGACAGAGCTAGATTATGGTTGGATTCTCAACCTAAAGACAGCCTGAACTCTTGGGATAAGCTGGTCACGGCTTTCTTAGCCAAGTACTTTCCTCCTCAAAAGCTGAGCAAGCTTAGAGCTGATGTTCAAACCTTCAGACAGAAAGAAGGTGAATCCCTCTATGAAGCTTGGGAAAGATACAAACAGTTGACCAAAAAGTGTCCTTCTGACATGCTCTCAGAATGGACCATCCTGGATATATTCTATGATGGTTTATCTGAGCTATCAAAGATGTCACTGGACACTTCTGCAGGTGGATCCATTCACCTAAAGAAAACGCCTGCAGAAGCTCAAGAACTCATTGACATGGTTGCTAATAACCAGTTCATGTACACTTCTGAAAGGAATCCTGTGAGTAATGGGACGCCTATGAAGAAGGGAGTTCTTGAAGTTGATACTCTGAATGCCATATTGGCTCAGAATAAAATATTGACTCAGCAAGTCAATATGATTTCTCAGAGTCTGCATGGAATGCAAGCTGCATCCAACAGTACTCAAGAAGCTTCTTCTGAAGAAGAAGCCTATGATCCTGAGAACCCTGCAATAGCAGAGGTAAATTACTTAGGTGAACCTTATGGAAACACCTATAACTCAACATGGAGAAATCATCCAAATTTCTCATGGAAGGATCAAAAGCCCCAACAAGGCTTTAATAATGGTGGAAGAAACAGGTTTAACAATAATAAACCTTTTCCATCATCCACTCAGCAACAGACAGAGAACTCTGTACAAAATGCTTCTAATTTAGCAAATCTAGTCTCTGATCTATCTAAGGCCACTGTAAGTTTCATGAATGAAACAAGGTCTTCCATTAGAAATCTGGAAGCACAAGTGGGCCAGCTGAGTAAAAGGATCACTGAAATCCCTCCTAGTACTCTCCCAAGCAATACAGAAGAGAACCCAAAAGGAGAGTGCAAGGCCATTGACATAAGTGCCATGGCCGAACCTGTGAGGAGAGGAGAGGACGTGAATCCCAAGGAGGAAGACCTCCTGGGACGTCCAGTGACCAATAAGGAGCTTCCCTCTGAGGAACCAAAGGACTCTGAGGCTCATCTAGAGACCATAGAGATTCCATTGAACCTCCTTATGCCCTTCATGAGCTCTGATGAGTATTCCTCTTCTGAAGGGAATGAGGATGTCACTGAAGAGCAAACTGCCAAGTTTCTTGGTGCAATCATGAAGCTGAATGCCAAATTATTTGGCATTGATACTTGGGAAGTTGAACCTCCCTTGTTCATCAATGAACTAAGTGATCTGGATCAACTGACATTGCCTCAGAAGAGACAGGATCCTGGAAAGTTCATAATACCCTGCACCATAGGCACCATGATCTTTAAGGCTCTGTGTGACCTTGGTTCAGGAATAAACCTCATGCCCCTCTCTGTAATAGAGAAACTGGGAATCTATGGGGTGCAAGCTGCTAAAATCTCATTAGAGATGGCAGACAGCTCAAGAAAATAGGCATATGGACAAGTAGAGGACGTTTTAGTAAAGGTTGAGGGCCTTTACATCCCTGCTGATTTCATAGTCCTAGATACTGGAAAGGAAGAGGATGAATCCATCATCCTAGGAAGACCTTTCCTGGCCACAGCAAGAGCTGTGATTGATGTTGACAGAGGTGAAATAGTCCTTCAATGGAATGAGAACTCCCTTGTATTCAAAACTCAAGGATCTCCCTCTGCAACCATGGAGAGGAAGCTTGAAAAGCTTCTCTCAAAGCAGAGTCAACCAGAGCCCCCACAGTCAAACTCTAAGTTTGGTGTTGGGAGGCCACAACCAAACTCTAAGTTTGGTGTTGAACTCCCATATCCAAACTCTAAGTTTGGTGTTGGAGAGTCTCAACAAAGCTCTGCACATCTGTGAGGCTCCATGAGAGCCCACTGTCAAGCTATTGACATTAAAGAAGCGCTTGTTGGGAGGCAACCCAATGTTTATCTAATTCTTATTTTTATTGTTTTTCATGTTTTCTTAGGTTCATGATCATGTGGAGTCACAAAATAAATATAAAAATTGAAAACGGAATCAAAAACAGCAGAAGAAAAATTACACCCTGGAGGAGCATCTGTCTGGCGTTCAGCGCCAGAACAAAGCATGGTTCTGGCGCTGAACGCCCAAAATGGGCAGCTTCTGGGCGCTGAACGCCAGAACAGGCATGGTTCTGGCGTTCAACGCCAGAAATGGCACACAAATGGGCGTTGAACGCCCAAAATGGCCACCAACCTGGCGCTGAACGCCCAGAGTTGGGTACAAAGGCATTTTTACATGCCTAATGGGTGCAGGGATGTAAATCCTTGAACACCTCAGGATCTGTGGACCCCACAGGATCATCTTAGGATCTGTGGACCCCACAGGATCCACTCAGGATCTGTGGACCCCACAGGATCCCCACCTACCTCCACTCACTTCTTCTCACCACTCTCTTTCACACAACCCCATAAACACTCTTCCCTAAAAACCCCTCACCAATCACCTCAAACTCTCTTCCCCATCACCTCTTCACCACTCACATCCATCCACTCTTCCCCATAAACCTACCTCATAAACTCCACCTACCTTCAAAATTCAAAACCAATTTCCCACCCAAACCCACCCATATGGCCGAACCTTAACCCCCCCTCCCTTCCCTATATAAAGACCTCCATTCTTCACCAAATTCACACAACACACCCCTCTACACTCTCCTTAGCCGAAACCACATCTCCCTCTCCCTCTCCTTAGTTCTTCTTCTTCTTCTTCTATTCTTTTGTTTATTGCTCGAGGGCGAGCAATATTCTAAGTTTGGTGTGGTAAAAGCATAGCTTTTTTGTTTTTCCATTACCATTGATGGCATCTAAGACCGGAGAATCCTCTAGAAGAGGGAAAGGGAAGACAAAAGCTTCCACATCCGAGTCATGGAAGATGGAAAGGTTCATCTCCAAAGCCCATCAAGACCACTTCTATGATGTTGTGGCCAAGAAAAAGGTGATCCCTGAGGTCCCTTTTAAACTCAAAAGAAATGAGTATCCGGAGATCCGACATGAAATTCAAAGAAGAGGTTGGGAAGTTCTAACAAATCCCATCCAACAAGTCGGCATCCTAATGGTTCAAGAGTTCTATGCCAATGCATGGATCACCAAGAACCATGATCAAAGTAAGAACCCGGATCCAAAGAACTATGTTACAATGGTTCGGGGGAAATACTTAGATTTTAGTCCGGAGAATGTGAGGTTGGCATTTAACTTGCCATACATGGAAGAGAACGCACGCCCCTACACAAGGAGAGTCAACTTTGATCAAAGGTTGGACCAAGTCCTTATGGACATATGTGTAGAAGGAAATGGAAGATTGACTCCAAAGGCAAGCCGGTTCAACTAAGAAGATTGGACCTCAAGCCTATTGCTAGAGGATGGTTGGAGTTTATTCAATGCTCAATCATTCCCACTAGCAACCGGTCTGAAGTTACTATAGACCGAGCCATCATGATCCATAGCATCATGATTGGAGAAGAGGTGGAAGTTCATGAGATTACACGTCAAGAACTCTATAAGGTGGCTGACAAGTCCTCCACCATGGCAAGGTTAGCCTTCCCTCACCTCATTTGCCACCTATGCAATTCGGCTGGGATTGACATAGAGGAAGATATCCTCATCAAAGAGGACAAGCCCATCACTAAGAAAAAGATGGAGCAAGCAAGAGAGCCCAGTCATGGAGCTCAAGAGGCGCAAGAAGCTCATTTCCATGAGATCCCTGAGATGCCTCAAATGCACTTTCCTCCACAAAATTATTGGGAGCAAATCAACACCTCCCTAGGAGAATTGAGTTCCAATATGGGACAACTAAGGGTGGAACATCAAGAGCACTCCATCATGCTTCATGAAATAAGAGAAGATCAAAAAGCAATGAGGGAGGAGCAACAAAGACAAGGAAGAGACATAGAAGAGCTCAAGGACATCATTGGTTCCTCAAGAAGGAAACGCCACCATCACTAAGGTGGATTCATTCCTTGTTCTTCTTTCTTCTGTTTTTCGTTTTCCATGTTATGTGCCTATCTATGTTTGTGTCTTCACTACATGATCATTAGTAGTTAGTAACTTTGTCTTAAAGATATGAATGTCCTATGAATCCATCACCTCTCTTAAATGAAAAATGTTTTAATTCAAAAGAACAAGAAGTACATGAGTTTCGAATTTATCCTTGAACTTAGCTTAATTATATTGATGTGGTGACAATGCTTCTTGTTTTCTGAATGTATGCTTGAACAGTGCATATGTCTTTTGAAGTTGTTGTTTAAGAATGTTAAATATGTTGGCTCTTGAAAGAATGATGACTAGGAGACATGTTATTTGATAATCTGAAAAATCATAAAAATGATTCTTGAAGCAAGAAAAAGCAGCAAAGAACAAAGCTTGCAGAAAAAAAAAAAGAAAAAAAAAAGAAAAAAATAGGCAAAAAAAAAAGAAAAAGAAAAAGCAAGCAGAAAAAGCCAATAACCCTTAAAACCAAAAGGCAAGGGCAAATAAAAAGGATCCCAAGGCTTTGAGCATCAGTGGATAGGAGGGCCTAAAGGAATAAAATCCTGGTCTAAGCGGCTAAACCAAGCTGTCCCTAACCATGTGCTTGTGGCGTGTAGGTGTCAAGTGAAAACTTGAGACTGAGCGGTTAAAGTCAAGGTCCAAAGTAAAAGAAGAGTGTGCTTAAGAACCCTGGACACCTCTAATTGGGGACTTTAGCAAAGCTGAGTCACAATCTGAAAAGGTTCACCCAATTATGTGTCTGTGGCATTTATGTATCCGGTGGTAATACTGGAAAACAAAGTGCTTAGGGCCACGGCCAAGACTCATAAAGAAGCTGTGTTCAAGAATCATCATACTGAACTAGGAGAGTCAATAACACTATCTGAACTCTGAGTTCCTATAGATGCCAATCATTCTGAACCTCAATGGATAAAGTGAGATGCCAAAACTATTCAAGAGGCAAAAAGCTATAAGTCCCGCTCATATGATTGAAGCTATGTTTCATTGATAGTTTGGAATTTATAGTATATTCTCTTCTTTTTATCCTATTTGATTTTCAGTTGCTTGGGGACAAGCAACAATTTAAGTTTGGTGTTGTGATGAGCGGATAATTTATACGCTTTTTGGCATTGTTTTTAGTATGTTTTTAGTAGAATCTAGTTACTTTTAGGGATGTTTTCATTAGTTTTTATGTTAAATTCACATTTCTGGACTTTACTATGAGTTTATGTGTTTTTCTGTGATTTCAGATATTTTCTGGCTGAAATTGAGGGACTTGAGCAGAAATCAGATTCAGAGGTTGAAAAAGGACTGCTGATGCTGTTGGATTCTGACCTCCCTGCACTCAAAGTAAATTTTCTGGAGCTACAGAACACAAAATGGCGCGCTTCCAATTGCGTTGGAAAGTAGACATCCAGGGCTTTCCAGCAATATATAATAGTCCATACTTTGGCCAAGAATTGACGATGTAAACTGGCGTTCAACGCCAGCCTTCTGCCCAAATCTAGCGTCCAACGCCAGAAAAGGATCCAAAACCAGAGTTGAACGCCCAAACTGGCACAGAAACTGGCGTTCAACTCCACAAATGGCCTATGCACGTGCAACACTCAGGCTCAGCCCAAACACACACCAAGTGGGCCCAGGAAGTAGATTTATGCATCAATTACTTACTCATGTAAACCCTAGTGACTAGTTTATTATAAATAGGACCTCTTACTATTGTATTAGGCATCTTTGAACGCATTGTTCTTAGACCATAGGGGCTGGCCACACGGCCATGCCTGGACCTTCACTTATGTATTTTCAACGGTAGAGTTTCTACACTCCATAGATTAAGGTGTGGAGCTCTGCTGTTCCTCAAAGATTAATGCAAAGTACTACTGTTTTCTATTCAATTCTTCTTATTTCTCTTCTAAGATATCCATTCGCACCCAAGAACGTGATGAAGGTGATGATTATGTGTGACGCTCATCATCCTTCTCCCCTATGAACGCGTGCCTGACAAACACTTCTGTTCTACATGAATTAAGCTAGAATGAATATCTCTTAGATCTCCTAACCAGAATCTTCGTGGCGTAAGCTAGAATGATGGCGGCATTCAAGAGAATCCGGAAAGTCTAAACCTTGTCCGTGGTATTCCGAGTAGGATTCAATGATTGAATGACTGTGACGAGCTCCTAACTCGCGATTGCAGGGCGTTAGTGACAGACGCAAAAGGATAGTAAATCCTATTCCAGCATGATCGAGAACCGACAGATGAATAGCCGTGCCGTGACAGGGTGCGTGAGCATATTATTCACTGAGAGGATAAGATGAAGCCATTGGCAAGGGTGATGCCTCCAGACGATTAGCCGTGCCGTGACAGGGCATTGGATCATTTTCCCGTGAGATGACCGAAAGTAGCCATTGACAGTGGTGATGTATCACATAAAGCCAGCCATGGAAAGGAGTGAGACTGATTGGATGAAGATAGCAGGAAAGCAGAGGTTCAGAGGAACGAAAAGCATCTCCATTCGCTTATCTGAAATTTCTATCAATGAATTACATAAGTATTTCTATCCCTTCTTTTATTTATTATTCGAAAACACCCTTATCACTTTATATCTACCTGACTGAGATTTGCAAGGTGACCATAGCTTGCTTCATACCAACAATCTCCGTGGGATTCGACCCTTACTCACGTAAGGTATTACTTGGACGACCCAGTGCACTTGCTGGTTAGTTGTATCGAAGTTGTGACAAATTATGAATTAAGATCAGAGCATCAAGCTTTGGATCCATTACCAGGATTTGTTCGAGCCTAGAGATCACAATTTCGTGCACCAGTGGCCAAGAAATTTCACTTCAGCTTTCCAGAACTCACACTTAGCTAACTTGGCATACAACTTCCTATCCTTCAAGATTTGCAGTACAGTCTGTAAGTGATCCACATGCTCATCTTCTGTCTTAGAGTAAATAAGAATGTCATCGATGAACATGAAAACAAACTTATCCATATATGGATGGAAAATTCTATTCATGTAATCCATGAATATCGCTGGGACATTAGTCAATCCGAAGGACATCACTGTGTACTCGTAATGACTATAGCGCGTACTGAAAGCAATTTTGGGAATATCCTCATTCCTAACTCTTATCTGATGGTATCCAGATTGTAAATCAATCTTAGAAAACACCTTGTAACTGGTCCATTAGGTCGTCAATCCTTGGCAACGGATATTTGTTCTTCATAGTAACCTTATTTAGCTGCCGATAATCGACACACAGGCGCATACTTCTGTCTTTCTTCTTTACCAGTAGCACTGGTGCTCCTCACGGAGATACACTCAGCCGAATAAAGTTTTTACCCAGCATATCTGATGGTTTCAGTGGCTAAGAGAAGGGGGGGTTGAATCTTAGCCCCCTTTTTGCTTAGTAAAACTTGCTTGCCTTTGAGATAACTTCAGGAGACTTTTTTTATTTTTGTCTCGTCCCTAGCCACGAGACTTTTATTTTTATCTCGTCACTTGATACGAGACTTTTCTTTTTGTCTCGTCACTTGGTACGAGATATTTTTCAGTTTGAGCTCCTGTGCAATAGAAACAGAATTGGAGTAGAGAAGAGAGAAAATTACACCCATATATATCCTGGTTCAGCTGCTAAGTGCAGTACAGCCTACATCCAGTCTCCATCACAACCATGATAGAATTTCACTATAATCTTCTTGATTACAGACTGTAAAGTGCTAACCCAACTTACAAGGGGATTCCCACAGAATCATGAAACACAACATAGATGAACAAAGGAACTCTAAGACATCTATGGCTTTTTCTTTTAATTTTGCACTCTCTGCCTTTTTCCGCTCTATGGCTTTTTCATACAAACCTCACTGTTTGCCTTTTTCCATGAGACTCAAGACATGACAAAATTAAACAGAAAAATACTAAACAGAATATATTGAAGGAGAAGAAAAACTGCTAGCTTAGGTAGCTCTGAGACTTCTGTGCCTTGCACTCTCAAATCTTACTCCTTGCTCCAAACAGTGGCTGTTCTCCCTTTTTATAGAAGAGAGAAGCCTCCTCACTTGAAGCCAAAACCCAAGCCAACTTCTTCTTCTTCAAGAAACAGAACCGGTTCGGCCACACAGAGAGAGAAGAGATAACCATGCAAAACCCAACATGCAATTACCTCTAGTCCTTCCTTGGTCACCACTCTTCATCAATCCGAGCTCTCCATCCTTGGCTTGCTTTCCAAGATGGATTTCTGACCCTTGATGCTTCATGATGATGATGACTTCATCTGCTTCAATCTCTACCTCTACCATCACTTTGCCACTCTAGCTACTTCCTGTGGTGGTTGAGCAGAATCAAAGACAAGTCACGCCTCCAAGAGTCTCTTTGCTGGCCGAATCTTCTTCTTCCTTTTTGAGCATGAAGAGCTCGAGATTACTTCACCAAATCTAACCATATTTGGTGAAAATCTCAGCCACAACACACTTTTATTTTGTTATGTTTTCTTGCCATCATTGTGATGGTCTTGTAGCTTGCTCTTTCTTCAATTTGGTAGCTAAGTTTTGCTTTCATGGTTTCCTGTGTAATAACCGAAGAAGAGAAGCAAAGATGAGAAAGAGGAGAGAGAAATTTGAACACTAGCTAATGGGTAATGATAAAGTGAAATTAAAGTCCAACTTACCTTGCATAAGGTAGCGTGTAGAGTTACTGAACCCATCAAATCAATTTCTCTCTCTCACATTTATATTTCTAATGCTAGCAAATTAAATTTGAAATCCATCCAAAGTAAAGAAATGGGATCCGTGGGAAAGCATGAGGCAAATGATAACATTTGCTTTCCTGATGGATTTTGGATCAAGCATTGGTTCTTGTAGCATCAAAATTAATTTGGGTTTGTAGTAATAATAGCTTCAATTTGGCCCAAATAAAACACAACATTGTTTCAGCCACTATGATCACAATTAGATTAATATCAAGGCTGAGTGTTCATAGACATATTGGGCTTACACCAGAATTTCATTTTTGGCCTAATATTAAAAACCTGCAACAAAATTATTAATCAATATATTAAATGGGAATCAAATTAATAATTTTGTAATTAATTACTTTTAATAATGTTTAGTCATCACAAATATTAATTTAGAGTTTTCCAAACTCATCAATCTCCCCCTTGATGACAAACATTATTAAAATTGAAATGGAAAGAAATTTAAAGATTGAGTAAAGAATACTCCCTTTGAATTTGAATTTCTCCCCCTTTCAAATTGTCACATGGCTCCCCCTTAATATATGCCATTTTTACTAAGGGAAGCACTAACCTATAACAGTTTAATCAAGCTTCAAGTAACAATGTTATTTAGCATTTTTATTTCATGATGCTAAATGCTTGATTTATGAGCAGAGTGTGATGACAATCAAAACTCATTTGTTATCATAAATTGATTTTCTGCTCAAACTTTTTACACATATCAATCAACAAGAAAGTTTATTCAAATATTTTTCCTATACAAGATATCAGAGCAAAATTATTATAGTAAGAAAAATATTTGAAGCACACATGGTCAAAACATGGCAGTTTTTATATTTTTCAAGTTTAAAGGAACTGCCAAAAATATCAAGCATATTAACCAGGATGAAATAGAGTAATATAATCATGCACATTCATCAAGATTAATTAACAACCAGTCATCCATGTAATCAAAACAAATGCATTGCTAAATCATTATAAAACAGTAGCAGCAAACATAATGAAGCAAATGCAGTTTCAATATTATCAACATGCTATCATCAAGCATCAAAATATAACAAGGGTGATCATGAATTTTCAACAGAAAATTTCATCCCCTGTTTTTTCATATTTCAATTTTTAGCTTTTCTCCCCCTTTTGTCATCAAAGGGGTACCTGCAAGAAATGATTATCATGGAAAACAGAGTATGCAAAATATATCCGAAAACATAAACAACAAGTGTCATCAGAGTATCACATAGTTATGCTACTGTCAGTCCCTAACCTAACAAAATAAAGTAACTAATTGAGCCAAAGTGTGCCAATATCAAACAGTAAACAGAAACTTAATCATCAGAGAGATTAAAGTCCGATCCCTCAGCCCTTGCTTGACTACCAGCTTCATCATCAAGGCTCTCTAGCATTAAACCGACCCTTTCTTGGCATTTCTTCTAGGCCGACTCATTTTCATATGCAAGTTTGCGAGCAGACTTGTGAAATTAAACCATGAGATCAGACATGTTAGAGAATTCTGTGAGAATGTCTCTTAGGGAATCGGTCACCTTTGAGAATTCTGGCCGGCTCTCAAAGTCATCATCAGAGGCCATAGATTTCTTTTCCCTTTTTGTAGCGCCGCCTCCTTTAATCATAGAAACCTTGTTCTCTACATCTTCATTTGTTAAATCTACCTTAAAGTACTCAAAGATGCACGTGAGAAACATTCCATAAGGTAAATTAGTCTTTTTTATACTCTTTACAGACTCCCACATATGTCTAATCATTAGATAACTAAATGAAATGGAAGATGAAGTAACAAGAGCAAATATTATGAGACAGTCAGATACGGTTACCCTGTTATGAGAACCACTCTGTGGAGTGAGAATATGAGTGATGATGCGGTGCAGCAGGGAGTTGGTTGGACCCAAAGCCTTGTGAGTAGGAACGGTTCCATCAAGTCCAGATAGATTTTCACAGATTTGATGAAGAACTTGTTTGTATGTAACCCCAACATGTGAATCCTATTTATCACTCATGTAAACCTTCGGCCTTTCATCAACGTAACCAAGGGCAGAAGCAATTGTCTCAGCATTCAGAGTGATATGCACCCGTTTCACATAGGAGTGAAGGCTGCCATCAATATATCTCAGATTTGCATAAAACTGTCTCACCAACCCTGGATAAACCATTTTGTGAATAAGAAGCAATGGTGACCATTTGAGACTATCACACAGGGGTTGTAGATTGATTCCTTTGGAGGACAGAGACTCGAGATTCACTAAGTAAGAGGGGCACAGATGCCGTTTTTCCAAGACCTCTTTGTGGAATTCATAGAAGGCACAGGTAGAGAACCTTGAAGGATCAAAATGTGAGTGTGGTTTGTGAAACTTATTTTTGAAATCCATTGAACCAAGGTTCATGGGTTCTCTGGTCTCATGAAGCACGAAACCCTTGGCCTTTTGAGAGCTCTTTCCAGATGCATGGGGAGTGGATCTCTTCGGTGGTGAAGGTGGTGGAGACGGAATGGGTGATGTGTGAGACTCTTCTTCTTCTTCCATGGGACCTTTTCCTTTCTTCTTTCTTGAAGAGGTTTTCGTGGCAATGACCTTCTTTCTCATGGTGTCGGTTTGCTTTGAGGGAGGTGAGGGTGATGATGATGATGATGTAGAGTGAATATGGATGTGAGTATGAGATTGTGGAGTGGACGGTTTTTGAGAGAATAGGATCCTTTCACTTTTCCTGGGGGCAGTTTTCTTTTTCATGGTTGGGAGAGTGGAGAAGTTTGAATATGAAAGGGTGAGGAAGGCCGAAAGATGTGAGGGAGAAGGGAGGTTAGTGGTGCAATAAATGTGGAGTGGAGAGAGATAGTGGAGGGAGTTATTAACCATTAATGGCGCAGTTATTAACCAGGGAAGTTTTTCAAAAACTGAAAAAAAAAAGAAATGGGAGTTCCCTTGAATCAAGGGATTAGTTGGAAGGAAAGATTTGATTTGACAACATGCTTCTTCCAACAAGATTTGATAAGACAACTAAGGAATTTTGTGATTTTATTTTTTTTAAAAATGAGGAACTAACAAAACTGTCATGGTAGGGTCAAAAGATATTTGGTGGGGCCTATGAAACTTAAATTCTGCGTTGCCTCCCCCTTAATTATAGCTCTTCCATCATGCCCTTATTTTTATCTCGTCCAAACCTACGAGACAAAACTGAACAGAGTCAAATATTCACAAGTTATCAATAGAGCTTAAATCAAACATTCCCAAACTTTTTCTCAATGTACAGAATCTGTCTTCACAGAGGGGTTTTGTAAAAATATCAGCAATTCGGTCTTCAGATTTTACAAATTGAATATCAATAGTACCCTTTTGCACATGTTCTCTAATAAAATGATATTTTATCTCAATGTGCTTAGTTCTTGAGTGCAGAACAGGATTTTTTGATATCTTTATAGCACTCATATTATCACAAAGTAAGGAAATACTATTGATTTCTAATTTGTAATCTTCCAATTGTGTTTTTAACCAAATTAATTGAGAGCAACATGCAGATGCGGAAATGTATTCAGCTTCAGCTGTGGATAAAGCCACTGTGGCTTGCTTCTTGTTTGACCACATGTTGAGTGAGCTTCCAAGGAAGCAACACATGCCGGAAGTGCTTCGTCTATCCACTCTATCTCCCGCATAATCTGCATTACAAAACCCTACTGCACAAAAATCATCAGATTTAGGATACCATAACCCACAATTACAAGTTCCCTTAATGTATCTAATGATGCGTTTAACAGCCGTAAGATGGGATTCTTTCGGGTGAGATTGAAATCTTGAGCATACACTCACACTTTGAACAATATCCGGTCTAGAGGAGGTAAGGTACATGAGTGAACCTATCATTCCTCTATACCTTGTTTCATCCACATCTTGGCAATTATCTTCCTTTTCAAGTTTTGTATTAGGATGCATTGGTGTACCCATTGATTTGGAATTTTCTAGGCCAAATTTTTTGATAAGTTCTTTTGCATACTTTCCTTGGTGAATAAAAGTACCACTAGGAGTTTGTTTGATTTGGAGGCCAAGAAAGAAGGTTAGTTCTCCCATTAAACTCATTTCAAACTCACTAGTCATAAGTTTTCCAAACTCTTCATACAAGAATACATTGGCCGATCCAAATACAATGTCATCAACATAAACTTGAACAAGGAGTATATCATCATTAGATGCTTTAATAAATAAAGTAGTGTCGGTGGTACCCCTTTGAAAATGATTTTTTAATAAGAAGGCACTAAGCCTTTCATACCAAGCTCTTAGAGCTTGTCTAAGACCATAAAGAGCCTTAGTTAATTTGAAAACATGATTTGGAAACTTTTTATCCTCAAAACCGGGGGGTTGTGCCACATACACTTCTCTATCAATCAAGCCATTAAGGAAAGCACATTTAACATCCATTTGAAACATTTTGAAACCCTTATGGGCAGCATAGGCAAGAAGCAACCTAATTGCTTCCATTCTAGCTACCGGAGCAAAAGACTCATCAAAATCTATTCCCTCTTCTTGATCGTAACCTTGGGCCACTAATCTAGCCTTGTTACGAACAACTTGTCCATCCTCACCAAGTTTATTTTTAAATACCCATTTAGTACCCGTTACTTTCTTACCATCCGAATGGGATACTAGTGTCCAAACCTCATTCTTGTCAAATTGAGCAAGCTCTTCTTGCATTGCTTTAACCCATGATGGGTCTTCAAGAGCTTGTTTGACATTGTTGGGCTCCATTTGTGACAAGAGAGCAAAATTTCTCGGTTCGGTTTGCCTTTTGGTGGAGGATCTTGTGGTTACACCTTGAGAGGGATCACCAATGATGAAGTCATGAGGATAACCCCTCATGGACTTCCATTCTCTAGGTTTTCGGATAGGTGTTGAGCTTGGATGAACTTCTGTTGGTCTCACTGTTTCAGTTTCTCGTGCCTGTTCAGGAGATAAAATGGAAATATCTCCTCCAGTCTGACGAGACAAAACTGGACTGGTAGATTCTTCATTTTGAGCAGATTTGGGATTTTCTTTACTTGTTCCAGCCTCTTCACCATCTGAATCATTATCTATCACAGCACTGGAAATTAAGTTAGAATCACAAAAGGTAACATGTATGGATTCCTCTATTATTCTATGCTCTTTGAGATAAACTCTATAGAACTTGCTTGTGGTGGAATATCCAACAAACATTCCTTCATAAGATTTTGGATCAAATTTTCCAAGGTTTTCTCTATTATTAAGTACAAAGCATTTGCATCCAAAAACATGAAAGTACTTAAGATTTGGAGGGGTTCCTTTCCATAGCTCATAAGGGGTTTTCTTCAACCCTTTTCTAATGATTGTCCTATTCAAAATGTAACAAGCTGTATTTACAGCTTCAGCCCATAAAAATTTAGGAATCTTATTCTCACAAAGCATAGCCCTAGTCATCTCTTGAAGGCTTCTATTCCTTCTCTCAACCACCCCATTTTGTTGGGGGTTCTAGGGCATGAAAAGTTATGAGAAATTCCAAAGTCATCACAGAATTTTTCAAAATCTTGGTTTTCAAATTCTCTTCCGTGATCACTTCTTAAATGGGCAATTTTTAAATCCTTTTTATTTTGAATTTTCTTGCAAATAGTGGAGAAGGCATGGAAAGCATCATTTTTATGAGCAAGGAAAAGTACCCAACCAAATCTAGAGTAATCATCTACCACTACAAGACCATAGTGTTTACCTCCTAAGCTTTGAGTTCTAGTTGGTCCAAAAATATCAATATGTAACATCTCCAATGGTCTTTTGGTTGAGATTCCATCTTTAGGTTTAAAAGAGGATTTTACTTGTTTGCCCAATTGACAAGCATCACAAGTAAGATCCTTATCAAATTTTATATTTGGTATTCCTCTAACCAGATTTTTCTTAACTAGTTTAGAAATTTGGTACATGCTTGCATGACCCAACTTTCTATGCCATAGCCATTTTTCAGAATCAAGAGATGTAAAGCATGTCACATTTTGTTCTTTTAGGTCCTCAAGAGTCAGTCCATACACATTATTGCATCTTTTAGCTTCAAATAAAATATCCCCAGTTTTTTCACAAACAACCAAACATACAAACTTCCTAAAAATAACTTCAAAACCCAAATCACACAGTTGACTAACACTAAGCAAATTATGTTTCAAACCATTTACAAGAAGGACATCATTTATACAAGATGAGAAGTTTTTACCAACTTTTCCAACAGCAACTATTTTTCCTTTTGCATCATCACCAAAAGTGACAAGTCCTCCATCATATTCATCAAGCTTTATGAAGAAGGTTGTCTTTCCGGTCATATGCCTAGAGCATCCGCTATCCATATACCACATATTTTCCTTCCTTTTGGATGCTAAGCACACCTACAAAACAAGCTCAAGTGACCTTAGGTATCCAAATTTTCTTGGATCCTTTCACGTTAAATCATCTCTTATGTTCTAAGCCATTATAATCGAAGACAACTTTACAAACTTTATCACCAATCATTCTTTCACCAAAAAAAACATTGAATCGGAAAGTGTCCATTTCGATTGCATAGTCTACAAAATCTTGGAGTTGTTGTTTTGTTAAAGTAGGTGGGATCTTGAAATCTTGTATCATTAGAAGATGAAGCAATGTTTTCAAAATGAGCTTTTTCTGCAGATTTATAAAACCCCAACCCAGCTTTATCGTAAAGAGGTTTTTGACTAGCCAAGATTTGATTAAGATTTTCAGAACTTTGAGTGAACTTGGCCAAGTCTTCCTTAAGTCTTTTAATCTCTTTAAGCAACTCTTCATTTCTTTTAAAACAATCTACATATGTAAGAACGGAAT
This sequence comes from Arachis hypogaea, assembly GCF_003086295.3. NCBI lineage: Eukaryota > Viridiplantae > Streptophyta > Magnoliopsida > Fabales > Fabaceae > Arachis > Arachis hypogaea. Next base: position 23,233,864 of record NC_092051.1, on the reverse strand, counting down.
GATTACTTTCACAGCTCTTAATTTGGGCTCTTAACTGCTTATTTTCTTCAACAAGATCACAAGCAGTTTCGGCCTCTCTCACTTTCTCTTTAAGAAAACTGTTTTCAGCTTTAAGAATGGTGATTTGTTGTTCAAGTTCTTGATTTTCCAACAGAAAGCATCTTATTTTTTCAGAAAGGTGGTCTATCATATGATGAAGATCTTCAGTGTTATGGTTGTGAAAGACTACCTGATCTATGTGATCTGCCATGAGACATGGTTGTGACTTGGTCTCGGTTTCTTCATCATCATCATCTGAGTCATTCTCCAAGTCTTCCCATGAATCCATCAGTCCCTTCTTCTTTTCTCTTTTCGGCTTCTCCTCCTTCTTTAACTTAGGACAATCAGATTTGAAATGCCTCATTTCCTTGCAGTTGTAACAGGTTACTTTGCTAAGGTCTTTCTTCACTTTCCTTGAGCTGCTGCCTTTGCCTTTGAGCTTCATCATTTTCCTGAATTTTTTGGCAAATAACACAAATTCATGTTCAGAAGAGTTATCACTGGATTCATCATCCAGAGGGTTAGTCATAGAAGAAAAAGCAATTCCTTTCTTTTTTGAATCCTTTTTTAAATATGTGTTTTCAAAAGCAAGAAGATTTCCTCTCAAATCATCACAAGTCATGGAGTCTAAGCTACTGCTCTCAGAAATAATTAAAGCTTTTGTTTTCCACTCTTTTGTGAGACATCTCAGCACTCTCCTCACAAGCACAGAATCAGAATATGTAATTCCCAGAGCATTTAAGCCAACAACGATGATGTTAAATTGTTCAAACAGCTCATCAATAGACTCTCCTTCCTTCATTGCAAATATTTCATACTCTCTGTTCAACATATCTGTCCGAGTCTTCTTTACAATGGTGGTTCCTTCATGAGTGATTTGAAATTTATCCTAGATTTCCTTTGCCGTTGTGCATCGTGATACCCGTCGGTACTCCTCGAAGCTGATAGCACAGTTGAGCAGGTTTACTGCCTTGGCATTTAACTCCACCTTCTTCCTATCTTCCTCGGTCCAGCTTGCTTCTGGTTTGAGAGTGACTATTTCTTCAGCACTTGTGTTAGTTAGAAATTGAGAGTCTTCCAAGATGATCTTCCAGAGTCTATAGTCTATTGCGTGCACAAATATCTTCATTCTCTCTTTCCAATAGGTATAGTTTTTCCCATTGAAAAGAGGCGGTCTGTTGCTTGACTGCCCTTCTGTAAGATTGTAGGACACCAGATTAGAGCCACTGCTTTTTGCCATTTGGATCTTTTCTCCAAGCTGCAAAGCTTGATCTCTTTGAGACCAAGCTCTGATACCAATTGATGGTTTCAGTGGCTAAGAGAAGGGGGGTTGAATCTTAGCCCCCTTTTTGCTTAGTAACACTTGCTGGCCTTTGAGATAACTTCAGGAGACTTTTTTTATTTTGTCTCGTCCCGAGCCACGAGACTTTTATTTTTATCTCGTCACTTGGTACGAGACTTTTCTTTTTGTCTCGTCACTTGGCACGAGATATTTTTCAGTTTGAGCTCCTGTGCAATAGAAACAGAATTGGAGTAGAGAAGAGAGAAAATTACACCCAGATATATCCTGGTTCAGCTGCTAAGTACAGTGCAGCCTACATCCAGTCTCCATCACAACCATGATGGAATTTCACTATAATCTTCTTGATTACAGACTGTAAAGTGCTAACCCAACTTACAAGAGGATTCCCACAGAATCATGAAACACAACATAGATGAACAAAGGAACTCTAAGACATCTATGGCTTTTTCTTTTAATTTTGCACTCTCTGCCTTTTTTTGCTCTATGGCTTTTTTATACAAACCTCACTATTTGCCTTTTTCCATGAGACTCAAGACATGACAAAATTAAACAGAAAAATACTAAACAGAATACATTGAAGGAGAAGAAAAACTGCTAGCTTAGGTAGCTCTGAGACTTCTGTGCCTTGCACTCTCAAATCTTACTCCTTGCTCCAAAAAGTGGCTGTTCTCCCTTTTTATAGAAGAGAGAAGCCTCCTCACTTGAAGCCAAAACCCAAGCCAACTTCTTCTTCTTCAAGAAACAGAACTGGTTCGGCCACACAGAGAGAGAAGAGATAACCATGCAAAACCCAACATGCAATTACCTCTAGTCCTTCCTTGGTCACCACTCTTCATCAATCCGAGCTCTCCATCCTTGGCTTGCTCTCCAAGATGGATTTCTGGCCCTTGATGCTTCATGATGATGATGACTTCATCTGCTTCAATCTCTGCCTCTACCATCACTTCGCCACTCTAGCTACTTCCTGTGGTGGTTGAGCAGAATCAAAGACAAGTCACGCCTCCAAGAGTCTCTTTGCTGGCCGAATCTTCTTCTTCCTTTTTGAGCATGAAGAGCTCGAAATTACTTCACCAAATCTAACCATATTTGGTGAAAATCTCAGCCACAACACACTTTTATTTTGTTATGTTTTCTTGCCATCATTGTGATGGTCTTGTAGCTTGCTCTTTCTTCAATTTGGTAGCTAAGTTTTGCTTTCATGGTTTCCTGTGTAATAACCGAAGAAGAGAAGCAAAGATGAGAAAGAGGAGAGAGAAATTTGAACACTAGCTAATGGGTAATGATAAAGTGAAATTAAAGTCCAACTTCCCTTGCATAAGGTAGTGTGTAGAGTTACTGAACCCATCAAATCAATTTCTCTCTCTCACATTTATGTTTCCAATGCTAGCAAATTAAATTTGAAATCCATCCAAAGTAAAGAAATGGGATCCGTGGGAAAGCATGAGGCAAATGATAACATTTACTTTCCTGATGGATTTTGGATCAAGCATTGGTTCTTGTAGCATCAAAATTAATTTGGGCTTGTAGTAATAATATCTTCAATTTGGCCCAAATAAAACACAACATTGTTTCAACCACTATGATCACAATTAGATTAATATCAAGGCTGAGTGTTCATAGGCATATTGGGCTTGCACCAGAATTTCATTTTCGGCCCAATATTAAAAACCTGCAACAAAATTATTAATCAATATATTAAATGGGAATCAAATTAATAATTTTGTAATTAATTACTTTTAATAATGTTTAGTCATCACAAATATTAATTTAGAGTTTTCTAAACTCATCAATATCTTCTAGGTGAGACTTCAGCTCGGCCATTTCTAGAGGTGACATTCTATAAGGAGCACTCGAGATTGGACCGGCTCCAGACACCAACTCAATAGCGAATTCAACCTCTCGGTTAGGTGGAAATTTGTCAATATCGTCTGGAAACACCTTTGGGAACTCACACACAACCGGAATTTGCTCCAAACTTTGATCATCACCCGAAATACTCACAGTTAACAACATAATACCTTGATATTCAGCCCCAGAACAATTCACCATCATAGAATTTATGTAATAGCTATTCGCCACAATCGGCCCTTCTGTGTCTTCCGGCATAAAGCACACTAATTTGTCAGAACAGTCGAGCAGAACATGGTTCTTGGATAACCAGTCCAACCCCAGAATGAGATCAAGACAAGTCATCGGTAGACAAATCAAATCATGCACGAATTCACGTTGTTGTATTCAAAGTGGAACTTGTGGACATTCTAACCTAGTTACCATAGCCTCATGGGTAGCATTATACACCTTTAAATCATAACCCAAGACCACTATCTTCAATCCTAATTCATCAGCCTTCTCAAATGCAATAAACAAATGTGTTGCTCCAGAATCAGATAAGGCATTTAAAATTTTACCGGCCATCTCACAGTTACCTCTAATCAGTGTCTTTGACCCCTCAACACCTGCTGCGGAAGTAGTATACACTCTTCCTGGCTGCTGCACTCTACCAGTCTCATACTTCTTCTTCTCTGGGCAGTTATTGGCCAAGTGTCCGGGCTGTCCACAGAAATAACATACTCCCGTCCCAAACCTGCACGGAACTCCTGGATGATACTTCCCACATCTGTGACAGCTCAAATCCTACTATGGCTTCTTCCCATACCTTCTTCCTTGATTAGTATTAGCATTTGGCCTTCTGAAGTTACCCAGACCCTGATTATTCTAAGGGACAAAGCCACCATGCTTGAATTGTCTGCCCCTTGGTGCAAAATTCCTCCCTGGAGTCCTCTGGAAAGGCATTCTCATACTTCTCTTCTCTGTTGTAGCCTTTCTCACACACTCCTCAGCCATCCTACTCTTGTTCACGAGTTCAGAGAACACCCTGATCTCCATAGGTGCAACAAAACTCAGAATATCGCTCTGAAGGCCTCCCTCATACTTGATATATTTCCACTCAGCAAAATCCTCAGGAGCTCCTTGAAAAATCCGTGAAAAATGACACAATTCCTCAATCCTACTAGTGTACTCAGTAACAGTCATCTGACCTTGTTTTAGCTGAAGCAGTTCAAGTTCCTTAGCATTTCTGACTGAACTGAGAAAGTACTTCTTATAGAACTCTATTCAGAACAACTCCCAAGAAATTACAACCCCATCAGGCTGCAGAATACGCCGCGTGCCCTGCCACCAATGCTGAACCTCACCTTGCAACTGATAAGTTCGAAACTTAACCCACTGCTCTTCAGAAACCTATTGAGATTGTAATGCTCGCTCTATAGCTTGAATCCAGTTGTCCGCATCGGTAGGGTTTGAGGTTCCTCTGAAGGTCGGAGGATGAACCTTCAGAAAGGAGAAAAGCGTCATAGAATCCTCATCGCCGTTATTGCCATTATTCTCATTGTTCATTTGGTTTTCCAGGGCTTCGGCTGTCGCCTGCATAGCCGCAGCCATGTTTCCCAGGGCAGCCATAAAGTCTACAGGGTTAGGATTATTCCCTGTCGCTTCAGGCATAGCATTTCCTATTCTGCCTCTACCTCGCCCACTGATAAACCGCTATTTTACGGTTTATTTTGTCTTGAATTGAGCAGATTTTATCCATTATTCTCACACTTATTCATTTAATTCGCATGTTTTACATTTTCCTTCCTAATTTTGTGCTATGATTGAAAACATGCTTCTTTAGCCTTAAATTACTAATTTTTAATACTCCTTTATTACCATTCGATGACGTGATATGTGTGTTAAGTGTTCTCAGAGTTTATAGGACAGGAATGGCTTATAGGATGGAAAGGAAGCATGCAAAAGTGGAAGGAACACAAGAAAATGAAGATTTGAGAAGCTGATGCTGACGCGCACGCGTGGACGACGCGTGCGCGTGATCGCGTCATACTTCAAGCGACGCGTACGCGTGACAGAGCCTCATGTGCTACAATTTGCAGAAAACGTTGGGGGCGATTTTTGGGCTCCTTTTTTACCCAGTTTTAGGCCCAAAAATCCAGATTAGAGGCTGCAGAGTGGAGCTAGAAGGGGGAAATCAATCATTCACACTTTTTATTCACACATTAGTTAGGTTTTAGATGTAGTTTTCTAGAGAGAGAGAGAGGCTATCTCCTCTCTCTAGGTTTTAAGATTCTTAGTTTTATTTCTTCTCCAATACAGATTTCTACTTTACTTTAATTTAGTTTTCTTCTACTCTTATTTGTTCTAGCACTTTAGTTTATCTATTTCTCTTGTTGGTTTATTTATTTTTCCAATTTAATTTATGAACTATTCATGTTAGATTTAATTTCCTATTTAATGCAATTTGAGGTATTTCATGTTTATTGCTTCTTTCATCATTTGTTATTATTGATGCTTGCAATTGGTTGTTTAGATTTAATATTCCTTGTTACTTTTCTATACTTTTATTTTGTGCCTACCAAGTGTTTGATAAAATGATTGGTTGGATTTTAAATTAGATTTTCATGTTCTTAACTTGGATTGATCAATTAGAGACTCTTGAGTTATTAGAATTCTTTTGTTGATTGGTGATTGAGACTTGCTAGTTAGCTTAGGCTTCACTAAATCTAGTCTTTGATTAGGACTTGTGAACTTAAGTTAATTTTTGCTCACTTGACTTTTCTTCATTGCTAGAGGTTGACTAAGTGATAGCAAAAGGCAATTACCATCACAATTGATGATGATAATGAGGATAGGAATTCCAATTCTCAATCCTTGTTAGGACTTTTCTTAGTTGTTATTTTATTTTCTTGTTATTTATATTACTTGTCTCTTATTACAAAACCCAAAAAGATACTTTTCCATAACCAATAGTAAAAATACTTCCCTGCAATTTCTTGAGAAACAACCTGAGGTTTAAATACTTCGGTTTATTTTAATTGGGTTTACTTTAGTGACAAACAAATTAAATTTTGATTGAGGTTTAACTGTCGGTTTAGACTATACTTGCAACGCGATAATTTTTGTAAAAAATCTTTATCGACATTTTTCCTCTGCCACCCGCGTCCATGTTCGCAAGTCGACATCTAGTCCATATACACACCAAACAAGTGATATCAAGTTGATCAGTCTCAATATTGCAAGTCTAGTGCTTTAAGTCCCAAATGCATGCTCATGAACATTTATGCCACATATATCAGTTAGATATCCTAATAGCACATAGACACATACAAAGAAAATGCACAGGAGCATAGTCAGTTCGTCCTCAGGCTCTATAGGAACGAACAGCTCTGATACCATAATGTAACACCCTACTACACAGAGCTTTACGCTTAAGCCGTAGAACAGAGGTAGTGTGGTGTTACGGACCACTAATCATAAAATACATACGTATAATAGCGGAAAAATTTAATATACTAGGAGCCTTGAAAAATAGGTAAAGCAAAATCGCAAAATAAAAAGCGCAATGCTCAAGAAACAGAATTACTTGCGTACTAAGAAACCTAAATATCATAGATATGAATAAGTGAAAGAGTGGATAGATAGCCAAGAATACAGCATAACTAGCTCCTGACTCAGCCTGCAAAGCCAAGGCTGGCCGGAGAATATTTACATACATATACAAGTATCCCAAAATACCCAAAATACAGAAATAAAGCCTTAACTCTCCTTAAACCTCTAAAAGGGACAAAATAAACAAGTTTCTTGAAGAGAAAGGTAAGCATATATGTACATAAACTGATAATCAAAAGAACCCAGGGACCGCTCCGCTTCAAGAATCCAGACGCCTAGCGAGGAGCCTCTCGACCTGCATCTGAAAACAACAACACGGTATGGGGTGAGAACCGGAGGTTCTCATCATGGTAAAGGTGCCACGCATATAATATATAAGGTTCTGGGAATGCCAGAGGCAATCTTAGAACGCCAACACTCAGTCATAAAACTTAAATTCTAAGCAGAAGTCATAACAAGGGTAGGTATTCTAAGGAATTCTAAACTTACTTACTTAAACCTAACGTTATCACCAACCCGGTCCATCTTTCCTCCGCTCCTCCATCACCAATGATTTAGCAAAGACAGACAACCAAATAATTTCAAGTACAAGTAGAAAATATGTACTGCAGGTAGCAAATACTGTAGTTAGCAGAGTATATGTTCAGTTAGGCAATCCCAAGTAACGCATAGTAGACAAGACAAACAGAATGCACATGATGTATGCCTGTCCTATGCCTGATGAGGCTCATCTGTCGGTAATCCAACCAACCCGACAAGTCTGAAACCCTTAGACTGTCCCTCGTCACGCATCCCAATGAGTCTATGCATAGATTTTCTCATTCATTCGTAATTCATATATTCATTCATTCGTTTATATCTCACTCAATTGGGGATATCCATTCCTGGGAATTTATACGTGCCCGGTCACCCTTATGACGTAGGGTCAACAGAGTATCGAGTTTCAACCTGGAACACGCGGTGGCAAGCCACGGTTCTGTTACCCAAGGAAACTTGTATCTCAGTTATCATTAAATTCATAAGCCGCATAATATTCAAACCATTCACATTCATCATATAATCATTCATCTTAGCCATAGCAACATGTATTCATTTAGCTTTCACATCATTCTCTTATAATTCACCATGTTTACCCTTTTCTTCATCCCCAAGTTACCTCAATTTCCTAACTTCAACTAGTTACTAAGCTTACTAATAAGATCTAGGGTTAAAAGGATAAAAATAGAGGTTTAAAGGTTCAAAATCATACTTAATTCACAAAATACAGGTGCAAAAAATCAGAGTGTGCGCGGACACGCATAAGTGTGTGTGCGCATAATTTGTGAAAAGCAGAGTGTGTGCGTGCGCACTAATGTGTGCATGCACACACCGGCCAGGAACTATTTAGTGTGCATGCGCCTCACATGTGCGAGTGCTACCAGCCGTATGCATACCCTTGTGTGTGCGTGCGCACTATGGCATTCGTACGCACAAATGAAATTGTTGCTACTATTGGGTGCGTACGCATATCAGTGTGCATATGCACACACCAGAAATCCTAATTCTGCTATACTTAAAAAAAAATTCAGTTTTTTGCACAAAATTTCCAGCGTTCATAACTTCCTCTACAGAATTCGATTTTCCACAAAATTTATACTGTTCTCAAGCTTATAAAACCCTCTTTGATTTGAAATGAATCTTATCTTCATCCAAAATTTGATATTCGAGTTATGGATTACCGAAGTTCATCAAAAATCAATTTTTTTTCCAAAGATCACCAAACCCCTATTTTTACCAAAACCTCATTTCATACCTAAACATTTCACAACCAAGCATTACCAAAACTCAACTCCACACCTCCCATTCATTTTACAACACACCAAACCCGATACACTCAATTATTTAATAACTCCCTGCATATACACATACATCTTCACAAATCCTCAACCCAAATCAATGAAAATTATACTCAATTATATATATAGTTCCCATGTCACACATATTAACATATATATTTAACCCTTTCATTCAACATATATATATATATATATATAGTGATTGTTGAATGAAAGGGTTTATATATATAGTTCCCATATCACACATACTAACATATACATATAACCCTTTCATTCAACAATCACCAACAATAAATACTTTACCCCACTGTCATGAATGGCTCAATATTTACATTAAGAATTGCTAATTTATATCAAGTATACTAATTTAACTTCCATCAAACTCAATTGAATTCATCATTAAACACCAACACCACACTTTCAACAAAATCATCAATCACTACTCATTCTCAATATCATTTAATAATTCCATCAAAGTTACTAAACATTAACATATTTACACATTTCAACTTATCCTAGGGTCGTCTAGCCTAAGTTTTCACAGAGCATTATATATTAAATACACGAAACCTAAATCATACCTTGGCTAATTTTCGTGTTTGGTCCAAGGCAACACTTAAGTCATACACAAACAACTCCACAATTCACAAAATCACCAAGAATTGACACCAATACAAAGCCTCCAATGTCCACAATTTCAAGTTCCAATTACATACACACCACCTAATACAAATATACAACACATATATACCCAAACTCAATATCTATTGTACAAATTCAGAAATTAGATAGATTTATAGTTTCCTCATCTTACCGAAGCTTTGTATAAGTAAGAGTGAACGCTTTCCTCAAGCTAATTGGATCCTAATACATCAAAAAGTAAAGAAATTCAACACCACTACAAAATTTTCGAAAATTGTGGGAAAGGAGAGGCTGGAGTGTTAGAGTAACTTACCAAAGAAATTGTTCTAATAGAATTGTAAAGCTCGACACGCTGGACGCGTAGCTACAAACAGTGCGGCGATCAGAGTTCGGATGAAGAAGTTATGGTGGATGAAAGTGGAAGTTAGGTTTTTGGCCTTCACCTTCCTCCTCCCATAGCTGCTGGAACGAAATGAAGAATGGAAGGGAAGTGATGAGCTAAACTCATTTAAGTGTTGGGTCCGGTTCAACTGGTCAGTCCGTTCGGTCCAATCTTGGGCCAAATTTTTTGAAATTAGTGTCAAAATTCTCATTTTGAAGAGTTCTATCCTATTTTAGTATTAGATTTATATTTTTAATTTTTCTAATTAAAATTCGATTTATTGACTAATTATTTACTAATTTTAGCGGGGTTTACATCTTGTCCTTTCAACGGTTGAAATTCATTCCGTCAAAGCGATCTAACTTGATAAACTCTTGATTCATGACCTTGAACGTGGTGTTTTGATCTTGTGCCATCTTCAAGTAATATCTCTCTAAAATTGTTGGGTATATGAAGATTGTTTCAAGGCATGATTAAATCGCTTTCTTTAGAGAGATATTTGTACCCACACTTAGTTGCTATAGGGTTGATGGCAATACTCTCGCAGGATACAATGAAACCTAAGAATTTCTTAATTAGCAATAGTAATAAATTCTCAACTCTCTTAAACAAAGAAAATCTCTTAATAGTTAAGTAAAATGTACATTTAGTACTTCTATTTTTAAAATAGTGGATAAGAACTTATTTATACAAATTGCACGTAGCAATTATAATTTTTAAAATATTTTTAAAAACTTGTTTTTATTAATAAATATCAATAAAATTTATTTTTTCTATTCTTTTAAATATGTTTACTCTTAAAGTAATATTAAACATACTTTTTTTAAATAATAAATTAAAATAATACAATGTATATGATAATTATTAGTTGAAATAAAATATAAAAAGAATATTTATTTATTTATTTTTATTTTTTTGCGCATACGCGGATCGGATATGCGGATATTTACACAAAATCCGCAATCCAATCCTATTAGTGTGTGGATTGGATCCGATCTAATAACCTTACGAATCAAATTCATATTCGTAATTTTCAAATCGAATTTGAATAAATACCGCAAATATACGGATTGAATCTAAAAATAATTTGTATCTATATCCATATCTTATATTTTTAGCCAAATAATATTAAATAGTTAGTAATCATTTATTAATATTAATAATAATATAAATAATATTATTAATATTAATTAATTAAATTTGTAAATACCTTTCCATGACTAAGGAAAATAATCCTCCTCTTATAGTCTTATATTTTTTCTTACCTAATTGTTTGGGACTTGTAAACTAAGATTTTCTTTAAAAAAAAGTGAGAAAAAAAAGATATAAGTGTAAAGTATTTATCTTTTAAGAAATTATGAGAATGAACACTTTTAATTTTTTTTAATTAACTGTTATTAAATATAATTTTTTATCGTATAATATCTTTTTTTATATGTATTTTTTTCTTATTTAAAAAAATACATAGTAAAAAATATATCTTACAATATCAATTGAAAGAAAAAATAAAAAAATAAAAGCTTCAAATTGCATGTATCTATTATTGGTCCACCAACGTGGACTTCGTTTCACATTGGCAGTCTGGCATCGCGAGGACTCAACCCACCATTTGATTTTTCCATTACTCGGTCTGAGATTCTGCCCTGCTATAAGAAGAAGTATATTTTATTATTTTCTGCTAGATTGACAACTTTTTTAGAAAAATAATATGTAACATCATCTTTTCTGGGCCAAAGTAAGATCCATGCATGTGCATTTGTTTTGCAGTAAATGGCACATTTCAATTTTTTTTTTCGGTTAAACTAATTTTTGTCTAGTATTATTCATAAGAGGTAAAAAAAAACCTAAATAGAAATTAGTAACTTCATTTTATCCTAAAATATTGGTTGTTCTATTACAAAAATATTTTTCATACTAAAGATTCATATCTATTTATACATTTTGTAAATATAAAAGTTAAAAAGGAGGTAAACACATGAAGAATGAGTAGTGGAGTCTCTAATCTTATCTTGTTTATAATAATAAGTTCGTATCCGTAAACACACATTTTGAATGTTGTGGGCCTCTTAGGATTTCACTGGTCTAAAGTACACAGAATGATAAAATAAAGGTAACAATCATATATATATATATATATAGGATAATTCACTTTAATAAACTAATACCTATCAAATTTTACGAGAATTATCCAAAGTAAAAAATGTAATATGAATTACCCATGTATATAATTATATAAATCGAATTAGTTTAATTCGATTTATAAACTATAATAGTAAATCAAATTAAACTATGTTAATTTATTAGAAAAATAAATTTTAGGCATAAATCAAATTGAACTATTTCGATTTAAGGTTATTTTTATTAAATCGAATGAAGACTCTTCGATTTATTATTTATTCACGTGCATGTAAATTGAATGAGCGACTAACATTAATTTGATTTACTAATTAAAATGCTAAATGTATACTATTTATTAATTTATTTTAATAATTTTTTTTTATCAAAGATAAGAAGACTTGAACACGCAATCTCTTAGATGAGTAATGAGAAATTATGTCATTTGAGCTATAACTTATTAGCATTTTAATAACTAATTATTTATTTAAGAAATATATAAATTAATATGTTTAAATATACAAAATATATAGATTTTGAATTAATAAAAAATGAAGGATTTTTGGTGACTTAAAAGAAAATAAACAACAACTAAGAAAGAAAAAATAAACAAGAAACTGCTTAAGAAAGACAGTCCCGCTGAATACTACTTTCAAACTCCTTCCAAGGCAACGGAAGCTCCACTTGGGGAGAAAGGGTCCTCATTGCAGTCTTTGTCATGATGTCTGCTACTGTATTTGCATCTCTTAATATCAACCGAAGATCAGCACGCCATTTCTAAGATATGATATGTCGGATTTTTAATACCAAAGGATCAATAAACCCAAAGCAATCCTGTAAATTATTGACAATAGTAAAAGCCTCCACACAGTCTATCTCACATATAATGTCTCTTTGTCCCGAGTCCCATTCTAAAAGAAAGCCTCTCCAAATAGCAAACAACTCTCCTTGCAAAATGCTACGACTCTCAATTGTTCCCAGACAGCCTCGTTGCCACCTTCCCTTCCAATCTCTGCTAACACAAGCAAAACCAAATCGAGAACCATTGTCAGGATAGCTAGCATCACATTAATCTTAAAGGTACCCACTGAGGGGGGAATCCAAGAGCCACTAATGGTGGAGGGGATAGACAATCGTTGCAACTCAAAAATATTTCGGAACTCCTTTTCCAAGGATAAAGCCATACCAATTACCTTGTTAATGGTCCAATGCTCGTGAGGATGAAAGATCTCGTTATTCCTCGAACGCCAAATCCACCAGAGACCAGAAAAGAATCTAAAGGGGCGCTGTTTGTTGTTATGTAAGAACCAACTCATCAAATTCACTGGTTGATCGGAGATTCCTAAAGCTTGCCAAATTAGTTGGGCTTTTGGACAATCCCGAATACAATGTAAAACCGATTCCTGACCTGAGAAACATCGTGGATAGCTATCCATGTGCGAAATGCCCCTCATAAAACGAAATGCAGCAGTAGGAAGAGCCTCTCGAAGACATAGCCAGGCCAAAAAATTGTACTTTTTCGGAACATGTTGACGCCAAAGCCAAAGCCAATTACCCCTATCCTCCCAACTAAACATCTTCTTACTGAGCCACAAATAACCACTACGAGCATCATAAACCTTTGAAGCCGCACCAATCCAACACCAACCGACCTCTAAACAGCTTGAACATCCGGGTTGTAAGAGTTAATGTTGCTCTGCAGAGACTGATTCAGAAGAGAATAGATATTCTCAAGGTTCCACTGTCCAGATGACCCAAGATCCTGATATCCAAATCAGAAATGTGAACATAATCCATCTCCTGACACAGTCGCCTCTTTCTTCTCCATTTAGAAAACCAAAAGTTCTGTTCCAAATCCCCAATGCACCAAATAAAACCTTCCTTCAGGATATCCCAAGCTCGATATATACTCTTCCAAACATAAGATCCACTTCCTCGAGACCGACTGAAACAATCATCCTTAGAAGAATGGTATTTCTCTGTCAACAGTTGAACCTATAGCTTGTCCGGATGGTGAAAAAGTTGCCAAACTAGCTTTTCAAGAAGAGAAATATTAGCACAAAAAGGGTCTCTAATTCCCAGACCTCCAAACTTCTTTGGGGTGACCAACACTTTCCAGTTAACTAGATTCAGGCCTCTACCATCAGTTTGACCCTTCCATAGAAAGTTTCGCATCATGGATTCTATCTTATTAGTTACCCCTTTAGGAAAGAGAGATACTTGCATGCGGTAAGTAAGAATCGCAGTCACTACCGAGTTGAGCAAATAGAGTCTTCCTGTCTTATTAAGCAATCTCCATTTCTAGATGGCTAGCCTTCCCCGAATCTTATTCAAAACATCGTTGAAAGTTGTGCGTGTCACCCTAGAGTGATTAAGGTTCACCCCTTAATACTTGCCCAAGTTCTGGACGAATCTGATGGAGGACACTCCGGTAAAAATCTCTTTTCTTGTCGCTGAAACATTCCTGGAGCATAGCGCTTTAGATTTCTCCACATTAACCTTCATCCCAGAGGCTCTACAGAAATTTTCTAAAGCTACCATTACAGTTTGAACTTGCTGTTTTTCGGCTTACAGAAAAGAAGCAAATCATCGACAAACATCAAATGAAAAATTCTTGGATCCCCTCTAGAAATCGCAACCGGCTTCCATAAGTCCTTATCAACTTGCTGATTAATAGAACAGGACAATCTCTCCATACACAACACAAACAGATACGATGATATATGATCTCCTTGCCTAAGACCCCTGCTCGGAGTGAAGCTATTTAATCTATCCTCATTCCAGAGGATAGACAGTGAGAAAGCAGTGACACAACGCATAATCAGATTGACTGTCAGAGGAAGAAAGCCAAAACTCACAAGTGTTTGTTTAAGAAATTCCCAATCCACTCTATCAGTAGACGTGAAAGCGAAAGATTGAGCAGACGTGAAATACTTAAATCTTTTAAATTATAATCTATTAAATTAAATAATTTAATAATTCTCAGTTTCGAGTTAAACCCCAAAGTGGTCGTTGAGATTCACAAAATATACCGATTTAGTCCCTGACTTTCCGATTGCACTAATTAAGTCCTCCAGATTGGAAAAAATGCATCAACGTGGTCCCTCTCATATTTTTCAGTCATATTCCTTGCCGGCGGGAGTGACGTGGCGAATGAGTGCCACGCTGGAGTGTCTAACAGTTGGTTGATGTGGCAAATGAAAGTTTAAACCCCAATTTGGTCCCTGATCCCTTTTTAAACCCTAACTCAGAAGTAGCGCAGCATTTCTTCCCTGCTGGTTGGATGATGGTTGGATGTGCAGATGAAGGAGAGGGAAGTTCTATGTGATCAACCACAAGGAGGCCAACTCAGAGCAGAGGCACGCAAGTACCAGAGCGGTGTGGCTGTGGAAAACGTCCTGTGCTTCGATGGTCTGGAACGGAAACCCACCCAAATAAGCCCTTCTTTGGATGTCCGAATTATAATGTGAGTGTTTCCTGAAGATTTGTAGTTGACTATTTTGATAGTAACTATTAAATTTCGTGTTCACAGAGTAGTGAAAGAAGATGGTATGGGTTCTCTCGATGTGCAGACATTGTAGAAGATGATAAAGAAAATTTAGAAGACACTGCGGCATACAACAATGAAGAAGTGAGTGTCAGTCTTGCTTTCAGGATTGGCAATTTGGAGGCTGAGTTAAGGACCCAGAAATATATTATACAAATGTTAGGATTGCTGTTTTTTTCTCTGTTAGTTGTTGTTTTAGTTGTGATGGTAAAAATGTAAGAATTGTGTTTGAAAGCATCTGTTAATGAATGTATGGAAACTGTTTAGCTTATTGGTGTGTTATTTATAGATAGATTTTACAAAAATAGAATACAAACTGAATGAATAGAAGAGGTAAATTGATAATAGTAGTTGTAGATTATAAACAAGGCATTGTCAATGTAACACAGTATCAGTTGACCACATAAGGATAAACAAACTGAAACAGCTACCAATTCGAAAACAAGAAGACCTTCGAGTTTAAACTCTGTTAAAGTATTTACTACCAGAAAATTAAAATAAACCATACAGTCTGGCTAAGAGCTATTCATTTAGAGAAATAACAAAAAACCCAAAAAATCAGCCAAAATCCAAATCCCATATATATTCTGAAATCAGTAGCTAGAAAATCCAAAATCAAGGATTTTTCTTCCTTGGTGCCTTGAACTGTGGTGTTGGAACAAACTTCATGAATCTTGTCAACCTTGAAGATGTGGCTGCACTTACTCCTTGCATGGGATCGACAGAAGTAGTTACTGGTTGTGGTGAGGTCCTCTGTTTGGTTGGTAATTTAGATGGCCTTGTTGTTGTTGGTGGTGGTGCCTGAGTAAAGTGTGATAATATGTATGAGATAGTGTGAAAAGGAAAATTAAATCTAAGAAGTAAACAACAAATATTTTGGGACTTTTTATACCTCATCTTGTGTTCCACCATAGCTTGGTTGGGATAATTCAACCTCTTCAGCTTGCGGTGCAGACACTGGTGGTGGAATGTTAGCTGCTTGTGGTCCCGGAGTGGCAGTGTTGCTTGCTTCAGCTGTAGGTGTACTCCCAGTAGAAGTAGCTTTAGCCTTGGAAGCTGCCACAGCAACTGCTGCAGCTGCAAGAGCAGCAGCAAGCTCATCAACTCTCTTTTGTTTGCATCCCCTCTTGGTGTGGCCCTTTACACCACAATATGTGCATGTGAATGGCTTGAGCTGTCTCTTTAGGATAACAGCTTGGCTTTCTTGTTTGCACTAGGACCCTCATCAGCGTCCTTTCTTCTTTTAGTTGTGAGTTTTCCTGATTTCCATTTGATGTTTGGAGCCTGGAGCTGACTATATGCTGATTTTTCCCACATGAATTGGCCCGAGAGAGGATTGATGTAATGTTCATAAGTCTTCCTGTATGAATCCATATTGACCAAGGAGTAACAGAAATTCTCTGGTCTCTTGTTCACCCGTGCAAGAGCAGCACAGACATGAACACAGAGAATGCCTACAGCACACCAAATAAAAAGGTAGTTCAAGTCCAGACCATGTCAGTTAATAGTTCAAGTAAAAACAATCTAAAATGAAAATAAATATAATGTAAATGTAACAAAAATTACCTGTTAACATCGAAAACTGGCCGGTGCAAAGTCTTTTGCCTAGATCGACAACCATGTTTATTTGGTGTCCATAGACCTCAAACTTTTCATAGGTTTCATCCTCAGTCCATATAGGAACCCAGTTCTTTGACTCTTTCCTTACCTTTTCTATCTGGCTCTGAATAACTGGAGGAAGTTTTTCAACGTGGTTGTTCAACTTTATCTTGTTCTTTGTAATGGCACTCATTCGCCACGTCACTCACGCCAAAGAATATGACCAGAAAATATGAAGGGGACCATGTTGATGCATTTTTTCTAGTTTGAAGGACTTAATTAGTGCAATCAACAAATTAAAGACTAAATCGATGCATTTTATAAATCTCATGGATCACTTTGGGGTTTATCTCCTCAATTTCTTCCCTTAATGTTTTAGAAGTACACGTAAAACTTATGGCTCGGAGGGTGAATAGTTTGATAATCACGTCACATTCCCAGGTCAAAGCAAAGATGTTGGTTGGAAAAAATGGTATAGACTTGGTTCAAGGAAAAGGAAGGAGTCTACTCAACTAGTCAGAACTCATAACGAGAAAATAAAACAAACAAAATTTGGGTTCCTAACCATTCAATTCAATTCTGCAAAAGTAATCTTTCTTTTCCGCATCCCTGAAATGCTATTTATGTCTCAATTTTAGTTTCTCAGGAAAGCAGCTTCTCAATTTCCATGGCTCCACCCAGGTACTCTTTTCTCGACTCTTCCTTATCTTCTTTCTTACTTGCTCACATGTCAATGGTGTTTCCCCAATTGATCCTTTCATACGCGTTTTCTTAACTCTGTTAAAATTCATGCTTTAAGGAAGGGTTTCTCTAAGTCTCTTAGTCAAGTCAACTCTTAACTGTGCACATTTCTTTTAGCTTTTTACGGAATTTATAGTTTTTCTGGTGCCAGATGACAGCATATTTAGTCAAAGCAAACTCCAGTTCAAAGTCATTTAAACTTTAAAGAATTCCTAAATGAAAATTGACGCTGCTGGAAAAATTTTCAATATTTTGTATTTGGTTTATCATCAGTGCCATGTAGAAAAATCATCAGGAAATGGTTTTGAGAAATTATTGTATTGATATCAGGTGCAGGCATTTGAAATTGGATTAAAAGGGGTATGGAAGAATTCCCTAATCACATTTTGAGGAAAATTCCTAAAACCTTTCGGTCAAAACTAGCTGGGGTTATCTTTTAATGGGAAAAGAAGGGACTTCATTCCTTAGCCTAACTTGGTCAAAAGATGATGGTTCTGGATGCATTGAATTCTGGTCCTACTGCAGAAGCCATTTCTCAAATTATAGATACCATCGCTGAGTTTCT
Source organism: Arachis hypogaea (assembly GCF_003086295.3). NCBI lineage: Eukaryota > Viridiplantae > Streptophyta > Magnoliopsida > Fabales > Fabaceae > Arachis > Arachis hypogaea. The sequence continues at coordinate 23,215,654 of NC_092051.1, read as the reverse complement.
ATATTATGCTAGTGATGTTCTTGTGAAGAAGGATAGTTTTAAGGAACTTTCAGCTTACTTGGAAAAAATTTCACCCATTTTAAAAGCATTGAAGAAAGGAAAAGTCAGCGATTCTGAGAAATTCAACCATGCCATTGAGATTCTGAGTCGTGAAGTTAGAGATGCAAAGCAACTGGCTGAAGAATGCAGCAAGAAGAACAAGGTATATCTCCTAATGAACTGCAGAACCATTATCAAGCGCCTCCAAAATAGCACTAGTGAGATTAGCAGGGCAATTGGTCTTCTTCCTTTGGCCACACAAGGCCTTTCTAATGGAATAATTGAAGAAATTATAAAGCTATGTGAGAATATGCAGGCAGCTGAGTTTAAGGCAGCCATAGCAGAAGAAGAGATTTTAGAGAAAATTGAGTCAGGGATACAGGAAAAGAATGTAGATCGCTCCTATGCAAATGCTTTGTTGGTTCTCATTGCAGATTCTGTTGGGATTACAAATGAGAAATCAACAATGAAGAAGGAACTTGAAGAGTTCAAGAGTGAAATCGAAAATGCCAGGCTAAGGAAGGACCTAGCTGAAGCCATACAAATGGATCAGATCATTGCTTTGTTAGAAAGAGCTGATGCAGCTTCATCCCCTAGGGAAAAGGAACGCAAGTACTTTGACAAACGCAGATCTTTGGGAAGCCAACCCTTGGAACCATTACAGTCTTTTTATTGCCCCATTACCCGGGATGTCATGGTTGATCCTGTGGAAACTTCATCAGGTCAAACATTTGAGAGAAGTGCAATTGAGAAGTGGTTTGCAGATGGAAACAAATTGTGTCCTCTAACCATGGTTCCTTTAGACACATCAGTTTTGAGACCCAACAAAACCTTGAAACAATCAATAGAAGAATGGAAAGATAGAAATACAATGATTACAATTGCTTCAATGACTGAAAAAATCCAATCAGGAGATGATGAGGAAGTACTGCATTGTTTACAGAAGCTTCATGACTTGTGCGAACAAAAGGGCCAGCACAGAGAATGGGTGCTACTGGAGAATTACATTCCAGTTCTTATCCGATTACTCGATGCTAAAAACCGTGATGTCAGGAATAATGCCCTTGTCATCCTTTGCTTGCTGGCAAAGGATAGTGAAGATGCTAAGGTACGTCATAATCTTAACCCATCTTTGGTTTTTCTTTTCTCAAAATAATATTTTAGTTTTATGATAATGGGGTGTAGAGAAGCTTGGCCACACTCAAAATTTGGCTTTCTTTAATACTGATCAATAACTGCCTTTTTAGATGAAATGGTGTTATTCTGATATTTAATATGTAGGATAGAGATTCCTCATGCATATCAATGCTTAATGAATTTAAAGACAGGGCCAATTACAAAGATACCTCACTGAAATATATAGTTTTGGATTATACTTTTCTTATAAAAGCAATTTTATTGTTTTACTTGTAGTATAGATGGACATTTTAATCAATGCTTTAAGCAATAGAATTCGATCAATGAAACTTTTAAATACCCTGGACAAATCTTGCCGTTTTACAATATAGTAGAACCAAGTGCAATTTCTTATATGTTTTTGCCTAATCCTAAATTTTTTTCAGGAAAGAATTGCTAAAGTTGATAATGCAATTGAGTCTATCGTGCATTCTCTTGGTCGTCGTTTGGGGGAAAGGAAGTTAGCAGTGGCATTACTTCTAGAACTATCCAAATATGATTTACTGAGAGAACGTATTGGAAAAGTTCAAGGTTGCATACTGTTATTGGTGACTATGTCCAGCAGTGATGACAATCAATCTGCTAGAGATGCAACAGAGTTGTTGGAAAAACTTTCATATTCTGACCAGAATGTTATACAGATGGCAAAAGCCAATTATTTCAAGCAGTTACTGCAGCGTCTCTCCACAGGTTATTTTTTTACCCACAATTTTGGTTGAGTGTATTAGTATCATTGATGCACTATCATCTATTGAATTTTAAAGTGCAAAATAGTTTTCTTGTTAAATTCATCATCTTATACCAAAGATTAATGTCTGAAATACTAGATTGACTTATGCGGTGTTGAAGAGAAACCTGCTTAATCACTTGTAGAGTGTGTGTAATTCTTTAAAGAACTAAATCTCAAAGTTGAAAATTTTAAAGAGAAATGCTACTCCAATTCAATGATTTGTAAAGCCTCTAGTAAATGTTTAAATAATGTATTTGAGAAGCTGCATTTATGCAAGAATACTATAATTGTTATGTTGGCTACCAGAAAGACCAGAGTGGAGTGATGAACAAGCATTCCCCAGTTACTAAAAACTTCTTTCTTGTTTCAGGGTCAGACGAGGTGAAGATGTTGATGGCCACGACTTTAGCGGAAATGGAGTTAACTGATCATAATAAGGAGTCCTTGTTTGAAAGTGGTATACTTGCTCCTCTTCTTCACTTGGTCTCACATAATGATGTTCAGATGAAAATAGTGGCCCTTAAAGCTCTTCAGAATCTATCCAGTTTAAAGAAAAATGGACTGGAAATGATTCGACAAGGTGCAACACGTCCGCTACTTAACATTCTTTTCCAGCACAGCATTCCATCTTCAAGTTTGTGGGAACATGTAGCGCCAATAATTATGCAGCTTGCTGCATCGACGATGTCACAAGATGCACAGACACCAGTTTCATTGCTAGAATATGATGAGGATGTTTTTAACCTTTTCTCTCTAATTACTTATAACGTGCCTGATGTGCGGCAATACACTATCCAGACTTTTTATGCCCTGTGCCAATCGCCCTCAGCTTCTTATATTAGAACCAAGCTAAGAGAGGTATGTTTCTAACTGAACCTTAATGTAGTTTCCACATCTGGAAATGTTCTTTTTCCTGAAGTGCTAGTGCCCAAAATGAGTTTTTAAGTATTCGACAATGTCAAAGTAGGCACGTCTAGATAGGGATCACCATTTAAGTTCTGGATTCAGCTTACTGCATAGCAGACTACAGACAAAGGCAAAATCTTGCATTACCAAAATAGTAAAAGGACTTCATTCATAGATGAGATTGCTAGCGCTGCATAGGTTTCTTCTCTTACCTTCTACAGGTTATGTAGTTATACCTTACACCAATAGATGGTGATTTGAGACCAACATTTTCCATTAGAAATTTTTGGCTGACTATCTATTTAAGATGTTTCTACCATATTTTGTTGAAATGTCAATATATCAGAGCTAAGTCTAATTATGCATGTGCAGTGCACAGCTGTCCAAGTACTGGTTAAGTTGTTTGAGACTGAAAACCAAAAACTACGAGGAAGTGCGGTAAAGCTTTTCTCTTGCCTTGTAGAAGGTTGTGATGAAGCCATCATACTAGAGAATGTGAACGAGAAGTGCATTGAGACTTTGGCCAGAATCCTGAAATCATCTTCTGATGAAGAAGAAATAGTTTCTACTATGGGAATAATTTGCAGTTTGCCGGAAAATCACCAGATCACTCAGTGGCTTTTGGATGCTGGTGCCTTGGTGACTATTTATAACTATATCCAAGAAGGGAAGGACAAAGATCTTCAAAGAAGCAAGCTGGTAGAGACTTCTGTTAGTGCCCTATGTCGATTTACAGTGCCAACAAACTTGGATTGGCAAAAGAGAGCAGCAGAGATTGGGATTATAACTATTCTAGTGCAGTTGCTTGAAAGTGGAACCATGTTAACAAAACAACGAGCAGCATTGTCTCTTGCTCAGTTTTCTAAAAGTTCACAGGGGCTGAGCAGGCCATTGCCGAAGCGCAAGGGACTCTGGTGCTTCTCATCCTCAGCGGCTGAAAGTGGATGCTTAGTACATGGGGGCCTGTGCACTGTCAAAACCTCATTTTGCCTTTTGGAGGCTGATGCAGTAGTACCACTAACAAAGGTTCTTGGGGAATCTGATCCGGGAGCTTGCGAAGCTTCTTTAGATGCTCTATTAACTTTAATTGAAGGTGAAAGACTACACAGTGGTAGTAGAGTGCTTGCAGATGCAAATGCCATACCACTTATAATCAGATTCCTTGGTTCCCCTTCTCCTGGATTGCAGGACAAGTCTCTGCATGCTCTGGAAAGGATTTTTAGGCTAGTGGAGTATAAACAACAGTATGGACCCTCAGCTCAAATGCCTCTAGTTGACTTGACTCAACGCGGTAATGGTAGCATAAGATCCATGGCAGCTAGAATATTAGCACATTTGAATGTCCTGCATGATCAATCTTCATATTTCTAAAAAAATGGTGATTCAAATTCTTGTGTTGAGGAGCCATGTTAGCTAAACCATGAAGTATAGCCTTCCCTTGATAACATCATTGTTTGCAAACTACAAGCTTGGACATGAAGGATGACTCTTTTTGCTGTCAAAATTGCTTTCATCTGTGCAATATTCTCATGGAGAATCACATTGATGTGGACAAGGTTTGCACTTTGCAGCATTCTATTAGGCTATATCCTCATGGGGAATCACATTGATCATGAACCACAGGTGAAGTGTGTCCTCATCCAATTTGGACTGTTAGTCCACTACCACCACCATTGGACATGAAGGAATATGTTTGAGGCCTATATTAAACGCCTCAAATATAGCTTCTACGTTTGAGGATCGACTGGATGGTTTCGTTACTTGTGTAAAATATGTATTAAAAAAAAGTTTCCCTTTCTCAAGGAGTTGTATTCTTTGTTCATTGGTATTGGAACTCATTTGTGATTCATCTTATATTGTGAAAAAAAAAAAGGAAAAAAAAATATTTGACACAGCTCGAAACTTCAATCCCCCTTCATCCTTAAAGACATTCATGAATTTTCCTTCGTAAAAGGGACAACATTGTTGCATCATCACTCGTGGCGTACACGTCGTGAGAGATTTTACATCCATGGTCTTGAATTTTAAACCAAAAAATTTCAATAATTAAGCTTGAGTGTAATTTTTTCTCTATTAAACATTAAGGCTGCATTCACTCGGACAAAATTAAAGAGACACAAAATTATTTTTGGTAGCTAAGATATGAACAAAGACATTGTATCCAAAAATTGAATTAGTGTAATTTGTGTCATTCTTGATAAAAAAGACAAAGAGAGACTAACAAGATATAACTTATTTTTTATTTTTTTATTATTTTATCAAATTTTTATAATTATATTTTTTATTATTATATTTTTTTTAATTTTTTTATAAACAAAATGAGAATAAATTAAATTTTTATAATTTATTCTAGTTTATCATCAAATAAAATATAAAAAACATTAATTTTTGTGTCTTGTTTTTAGTGTCCTATCTTATTCTCATAACTAAATACTAAACACAGCCTAATAGTAGTGGTTTACCAAAAAAATTTAATAATCATGTTCTCATAACGAAACGCAACCTAATAATAGTGGTTTACCGAAAAAAAAGTTTAATAGTAGTATTTAGTTCTAGTAATTGCTATTGTGCTCCCCATTTATCAATTAAATTATACATTTAGGTCTAGTTTGGATAAACAACTTAATTAAATTTTTTTTGAAAAAATAAATTAAATAATAAATGACTATATTAAAAGTAACTTATAAATAAGTTATTTTGTATTTGAATTTTTAGTTCTAAAAGTATTTATTTTATAAAAATATGATAAAAAGTAATAATATTATAAAAAAATTATTTTTTTTAACTTCTCTATAAATTCCTAAATAACTTTTTAAAAATTACAATTTGTACTTAACATTAATATTACTAATTTTCATAAGTCAAAAAAGTTCAAAAAAAAAAAAATTTTTTTAAGCTTCCCAAAATATCGATCATTCAAGTAGACAATTAGAATTATATTATGAGTGAAGGACTTGAACATCACTTTCATTTTGATCTTGCATATTTCAACTCAGCCTGTCATTCATTTCTGCCCATCCCATACTCCATGCCACTCTCAAAGGACCGTTTAATTTAATCTGTCTACCTAACATTTTAAATAATATCACAACCACTTCACAGTTGGGAATTTGATATTCCCCAAACTCTATCACTGTACTAGTTAAAGAGTTGGCTAACAAAAAACATTTTTCTTTTAATTGTTCAATTCAGGAAGCAGTTATATTTTTTTATAAAATAAGGGCAACTAAACATTTCTAAATTAGAGTTTCTATGCCCAAGCTTAAACTTATTTTATTGTTTCGAAAATTACTTAAAATGTTGATTTGGGCCTGAATGTAAGGTTCAGATTCTTTTGTATGGCAGCCTCCGACTTATTGATGTCGATGTGTCGTCTCTCCGAGTTCCTCGTGAAGAGGTGGGGGTGGTATTTGCAAGAGACTCTGATACTTAAGTTAGCAAGGACTTTAAACAGATTTTTTTAGTAGATTAAAACGTGAATATACTTAAGGAATGTCAGTGTATTTATAGTAGAGTAGGTGACCACCTTTTGAATAATTCTATCTTTATTGATGGATAATCATTCCCTTTATTTTGGGAGTTGTTGAGACCTATCTTTTACAGAAGATAGAGATAATAGGAGAGATTCGCGGAGGTAGTTTATTTGCTTGGGCAAGTAGAGCTTGAACTCCTTTGCGGTGTCCGACCTCTTTAAAGAGGTCGGGTACAGGTTGTAGACCTCCTTTATGGATTGGGTCTTTTATCTTTATTGGATCTGACTTTAGTTGTTGGGACAAAGTATGAACAATGCCCATGCTTGAGTCCTGAGTTTTTTAAGAAGTCGTACTCAAGCAATTTTGTGACTTTTGCTTTGACGTCAAGTACACTGTCTTTCTAGCGGTCGGGTACTCGACGTGTTTTAAAAATTTGAACGTTACCCTCTTTAAATGAGAGTTTAATTTTGCACGACAATTTCCTTGAATTACGCACATGTCTTTAATAGGGGTTAGGGAATGCTTGGGAAGAGTACGTTATCCTTTAGGAAAATGTGGTCGGAGATATAGACAAGATGTTCGACAATTTAAAGGTTCAAATCAAAGTCCTTGTCCCGGACTTTGATCTTTCCTTTTTCGGCCAAGACAATATTGTTGCTGACGGGAGGATCGAGTGAGGAGCCTTAACCTGACTTGAAGTCTCAACGCAGCCGACCTCCTCAAATCCCTGAAGTCCGTGTCGAGGTCGAAAATGCTAAAACTCTTTCCTCGCCTCTTGGTCTTATTCTGGCTGTCCCGGTCTCGATGCATCCTCTGACCCCTCCTGTTCGAGGTAAGGATGCCGAGACTGGTGAAGACCTCAATCCTCTACTTGGTGCTACTTCTTTGAATGCTCTTATGTTTTTATTTGGGATATTCGAAATGACCCGGCTTGTGGGTCTTATGACAGTTTATTTTTTGTAACAGTTAGTAGCTTTTTTGAACACTTTGCTTTTGTTATGGTTGCTTTTTTCACAACTTTATAAAGTAGTATTCGAGTTACTTTCTTGTATCTTAAAGAACTCTTCTGCTTTTTAAGCGAGTGAAGCTAGGTCCTTGAGGTTGAATATAGTTTGCTTGATTTCGGATCTTAGCAAATTTTTTAAGTAATAAATTCATTTATGAGTCTCCTTTCCTAGTTTCGACCTCGTATAGTCGGACTTTGTTAAGTTATTTTCACACTTCGTTTTTATCTGGCTTGTGGTTGAAGTCGGTTTTCATGAGTTGTTTTTATAACTTCTTACATTAATTTGTACCTCGTCGCTTCATCTTGCCGACAATTTTAGGTCGGGTAATGATTTTTGCAGTTTGTCGAGTTTAAATTAATGCGTTTTTAATAAGAAACTTTTGGCGAAAGAAATAGGAATTTTATTAATAAGCAAGAAATTCCTTTACATAAACCTACGTAGTAAGGACTTAAGTACCCCTAGCCCTTGTTTTGGTGACTCATTAAAATTCTTTTAAGAAAAAACTCTTTTTCAGGGAAAAAATTCTAAGGTCGGAAAAAAGAGTACACCAAAGAATAAGGTTTGCTATCTAGCTGTAGTACTTTCTTAGGTTACATGCATGCCAAGACCTCGGGAGCTCCCGTCCTTGGAGGTCAAACACTTTATAGTAACATTTGCCTAAGACCTTGACTACCTTCTAAGGTTCCTTCTAGTTTGCATCTAGTTTTCCTTCACCTGACTTTTGCACTTCAATGTCATTTCGGATCAGGATAAGATCGTTTGTGACAAAACTTCTTTTGATCACCTTATGATTGTACCTTAGAGCCATCCTTTGTTTTTGGGCTTCCTCTCTAATCCAAGTTCTTTCTCAGACTTCTAGAAGAAGATTGAGCTCTTCTTTTTGTGCCTGGACGTTAGCTCCTTCATTGTAGAATATAACTCTAGGTGATTATTCAGTAATTTGTATGAGAATCATGGCTTCCATCCCGTAAGCAAGTCGGAAAGGTGACTTCCCTGTTGTGGAATGTAAGGTGGTCCGATACGCCCATAGGACTTGAGGGAGCTCGTCAGCCCAAGCCCCCTTCGCGTCTTGTAGTCGTCGCTTTAGCCCAGCCAGTATGACTTTATTCACAGCTTCTTCCTGTCCATTGGCCTGGGGATGCTCTACCAATGTGAACTGATGTTTTATCTTGAGGTCAGCCACCAAGTTCCTAAAGGTTGAGTCGGTGAATTGAGTCCCATTGTCTGTGGTGATGGAGTAAGAAACTCCAAACCTTGTGACAATGTTCTTGTACAAGAATTTCCTACTTTTCTGGGTGGTGATGGTTGCTAAGGGCTCCACCTCGATCCATTTAGTGTAATAGTCAATCCCTACTATGAAGTATTTGACTTGTCCTGGAGCTTGACAAAATGGTCCGAGCAGATCGAGACCCCATTTTGCAAATGACCATGGTGAAATGATACTAATGAGTTCCTCAGGCGGCGCAACGTAAAAGTTGGCATGCTTCTGGCAATATGGGAACTTCTTAACAAACTCGGCCGCTTCTTTTTGTAAGGTCTGCCAAAAGAATCCAGCTTGGATTGCCTTTTTGGCTAGTGATCAGGCTCCCAGATGATTTCCATATATGTCATTGTGCACATCCTCTAAGACTTTCTTTGTGTTGGAGGTCAGAACGCACTACAAAAGAGGGGTGTTAATATCCTTCTTTTGTATAGGACATTGTGAACCAGTGTATAATTTTGTGCTTCCTTTATGAGTCTTCTGGCCTCCTTTTTATTCTCAGGGAGGACATCAAATTTGAGATAGTTGACTATAGGAGTCATCCATCCATCCCAAATTTTGACTAAATATGGTCATTGCCTCCGAATTGTCTTCCCCTTTTGTTATTGATGGTGCCTGCAGAGTCTCTTGGATAAGACTTCTATTGTTATCCCTTGGCTTGATACTGGCTAATTTAGAGAGGGTATCAACTCGGGCACTTAATTCCCAGACTATGTGTCGGATCTCTCCTTTTGAGAAGTGTGTTAGTTGCTTGCTTCGTCCAAGCACCTTTTTATGGTGGGACCTTTAGCTTGATAGGCACCGTTAATTTGCGAAGTTATTACTTGAAAGTCACTTAACACTATCAACTTTTCTGTCCTACTTTTTTGGCCAGCTTCAAGCCAGCAAGTAAGGCTTCATATTTTGCTTGATTATTAGAAACGAAAACTTGAACCTTAGTGAGAGTTCTATCTAAGTTCCTTGGTTTGTTGCATGACCCATCTACGTACAAGCTCCATGTAGTTGGATCTCCTAGGTTTTCAGCGTACTCAGCTACAAAGTCGGTAAGATATTGGGATTTAATTGGTGTCCGAGCTTCATATCTTAAGTCGAATTCAAACAGCTCAACAGCCCATTGCAGCATCCGTTCCGCTAAGTCCGTCTTTTGTAAGATGTGTTTCATTGGCTGATTAGTACAGACTTTTATAGTGTGGGCTTGAAAATAAGGTTGAAGCCTTCGAGAGGTGAGAGTAAGGGAACACGCGAACTTTTTTATCTTTTGATAGTTCAACTCTGTCCCCTGTAAGGCTTTGCTGATAAAATAGATAGGTTGCTGCCCCTTTTTATCTTCTCGGATCAGAGTTGAAGCTTTGGCTCGACTTGCTACTACCAAGTATAGTACAAGCTCTTCTCCTGCTACAGGTCGGGCAAGTATGGGGGCTGTCCGAGGAAGGCTTTGAAATCTTGAAAAACTTGCTCGCACTCTGGGGTCCATTCAAATTGCTTTCCCTTTCTGAGGATTGAGTATAAAGGTAGTAACTTCAGGACTGATCTTGCTAGGAATTGATATAGAGTTGCCAACCTTCCATTTAATTGTTGAACTTCTTTGAGACAGGTCTGGCTTTTCATGTTTAGTATAAATTGACCTTGTCTGGGTTGGCTTCTATGCCTTTTTAGGTTAGCATGAAGCCTAAGAATTTTCCCACATCTACTGCAAAGGTAGATTTTGAGGGATTTAGTCTCATCTCGTGCTTCCTTATTGTGGAGAACACCTCGAATAGGTCGGATAGTATTGTTGAGCTCTCCTTGGTTTTGACAAGTATGTCATCCACATACACCTCCATAAACTTTCCTAGATGGGAAGATAATACTTTATTCATCAGCCATTGGTACATAGCTCCGGAGTTCTTTAACCCAAAAGACATTACTATGTAAAAATAGTTAGCTTTTGGAGTTATGAATGAGGTGTTTTCTTGGTTTAGTTTATACATCGGGATCTGGTTGTATCTTGAGTAAGCATCTATAAAGGACAGATACCGATAACCTAAGGCTGAGTCAACCAGAGCGTCAATGCTAGGGAGGGGATATGGATCCTTGGGACAAGCTTTATTAAGGTTGGTGTAATCAACACACATCCTCCACTTTTCGTTTTATTTTTTCACGAAACGACGTTAGCTAGCCACAACGGATATTTTACCTTCCTTATAAATCCCGCTTCCAGCAAAGCTTGTACTTGTTCCTCCATGACCTGTGTCCTTTCTGGTCCGAGCTTCCGACGCTTTTATTGAATAGGTTGAGAGCCCGGGTATACTGTGAGTTTATGGGACATCAGATCGGGATCTATTCCAGACATGTCGGAGGCCTTCCAAGCGAAGAGTTCAAAATTTCTCCTTAGTAGATCAATGAGTTGTTCCTTCATGTTTTCTTCTAAACTAGCTCCTATGTTTGTCGTTTTGTTAGGGTGATCTTCGATTTGTACTTTCTCTACTTTTCCTCCAGGTTGGGAGTGCAGTTCTTCTCGAGTTTGGACACCACCTAGTTCAATAGTGTTGACCTCTTTGCTCCTGAGACTGCCTTTTAAATTAAGATTTTCATTGTAGCACTTATGTGCTAGCTTCTGATCCTCCTTGATAGTGGCAATTCCTTCCGCTATGGGAAACTTCATATAGAGGTGAGGTATAGAGACAACAGCTGCAAGTCGGTTCAAGGTGGTTCGACCTATTAAGGCATTGTATGCCGAGGTAATTGGTGCACGAAACTGGCTCTGCAGAATTCGTACAGATAGACCGACAAGTATACCGGGTCGTCCAAGTAATACCTCAGGTGAGTGAGGGTCGATCCCACAGAGATTGTTGGTTTGAAAAAGTAGTGGTTACCTTGCAGATCTTAGTTAGGTGGATAGAAATGATAATTTGTCACGGAAAACGCATAAAACAAAATAAATAAATAAAACGTTACTAGGTAGACAAGAATTCAATGGTATAAGAATGGTTGAGGCTTCGGAGATGTTTTGTCTTTTCGCATTAACTTTTCTTACTGTCTTCTTCAATAACCTTCTGATTCCTTCAATGGCAACCATAAGTGATTAACTCATGTCCTCTCATCAAGTTAATCTCCTCTACTGCAGCAATCCACCATGTTGAAGTGACTCATGTCCTCTCATCAAGACACTTCTAGGTTTCTCAATGTAGCAGAAGATGAAGCTCTAAGCAATCCACTCCCCTTCGCGATCCTACTCAAGGTGCCACAGATAAGGCAGATCTTCCGGATTAGAAAGTGCTGCTTCTCTGACTCTAGCCTTAGCGCCACAGAGACCTTACGCACCCATAGTCAACGGAATTTCATGTCACATATCCAAAGTTGCTCAGATGCTCTGTTAGAATTCGCAATGCAATCTCTAGTTTTAGTTCAATGCTATCCAGGTCAGGAATTGTACGGAACCCATGTAGAACAAGGGTGATTGTCATGGGTCACCCTCAATTCATAAGATGAAGAACAAGGTTGCATAAGAGAATAGAATCAGACATATTGAATTAGAACAGTAATATTATTGATCCATGAAACTCAGCAGAGCTCCTAATCTTAACCTTAGGAGGTTAGTGACTCATACTATACAGAAAAAAATAAAGAAAGGTTCGAATGGGCAAAGATCTCTAACAAGGATGATCTTTGTTCTATATATACTAGTCTAATAACTAAGGATTACAGAAAATAAGATAAACTAGTCTTTTAGTGCGAAAATCAACTTCTGGGGCCCACTTGGTGAGTGTTTGGGCTGAGCTTGAGTGAAATCCACGAGCTAGTACCCCTTAGGGGCATTGAACGCTGGCTAGGGACTCCATCCTGGGCGTTGGATGCCAGCTACTCCCCAGTGGGCGCTGGACGCCAAGAATGGGGCTGGTGGCTGGCGTTAAACACCAGTTTTGGGCCTTCATTTCCAAAGCAAAGTATAGACTATTATCTATTTCTGGAAGATCTGAATGTTAGCTTTCCATAGCCATTGAGAGCTTGCCATTTAGACTTCTGTAGCTCCAAAAAAGTTTTTTCGAGTGCACGGAGGTCAGATCCTGACAGCATCTACAGTCCTTTTTCTATCTCTGAATCAGACTTTTGCTCAAACTCCTCAATTTCAGCCAGAAAATACCTAAAATCACCATAAAACACACAAAATCAAAGTAGAATCCAAAAATGTTAATTTTGCACTAAAACCTATAAAAAGTTAATAAAACTTAAACAAAACATGATGAAAACTATATGAAAATAATGCCAAAAACCGTATAAAATATTCGCTCATCAATAATGTCAACCACAATATAATCAATGCTTAACGTCTTCGATTTTGCACCTTTTCCACAAGTAGTGTATAATAAGAAAATGTATCCAAGAGGTCGAATCGGCATATCTCCCAATCCGAAGAGGTTATCCAAGCATGCCTTCGAATCCTTTTCTTCTAATCCGAGTTTATCGAAACCAGGTTTAAACAAAATATCTGCCGAGCGACCTTGATCTATTAGATTTATATGGAGGCTCGCATTGGTAATGATCATTTTTATCACCACGGGGTCGTCATGCCCAAGTGTTATCCCTTGAGCATCTTTTTTAGTGAATAAGATGGTGGGCAAGTCGAGTAGTCTACTATCTTGCCCGACTTGATAAACCTCTTTAAGGTGCCTTTTCCATGATGATTTTGACATTTCTCCTCCAGTAAACCCCCATTAATCATCTGTATATATCACTCCGGGGTCTGAAGTGGACGTTCTTGTCGTCCCCCTTCTTTGTCTCTCTTTCTCTTTCTCGGATCGTCCGATCTGTCAGCCAAGTATCCGTCTAATCGGCCTTCTCTGGTCAACTTTTCTATGACATTCTTCAAATTGTAGCACTTATTAGTAGATTACCCATAGAGTTTGTGATACTCACAATACTCTGTCCAGCGTCCTACCTTCTTATGTTTGATCGGACGAGGCGCTAGAAGATTTTTGGTGTGACATATCTCTCTGTAAACGTCTACTAGAGAAACCCTGAGGAGGGTGTAGTTGTGGTATCTTCAAGGTTTCTCCAGGTTGTGTTCTTCCTTCATCTTGGATTCTTTTTCTTTTTTCCAAGGTGGATAGGGTAGGTTGGGTCGAGGGAAAGGTTTCCTTAGTCGGAAATTCTCCTCCATGTTGATGTATTTTTCGGCCCTTTCTTGCATTTCGTTTAAGAAATCTGGGTGTTGTTTGGATATGGATTGAGAAAACGGCCATTCTCTAAGGCCGTTAACTAATCCCATTATCACCGCTTCGGTGGGTAGGTTTTGTATCTCCAAACATGCCTTATTGAACCTTTCCATGTACTCTCGAAGGATTTTTTTTGACCTCTTGTTTAACCCCTAGCAAGCTCGGCGCGTGCTTCACTTTATCATTTTGGATAGAGAACCTGGTCAGAAACTTCCTCGCCAGGTTGTCGAAGCCAGTTACCGACTTGGGCGGTAAGTTATCGAACCATTTCATTGCCGTTTTAATCAAAGTGGTCGAGAAGGCTTTGCAGCAGGTAACATCAGAGGCATTGCCCAAGTACATCCGCCTTTTAAAGTTGCTCAGATGGTGTCTCGAGTCAATCGTTCCATCGTACAGATCTATGTCGGGAGTTTTGAAATTTCTGGGAACTTTAGCCCGCATGATCTCCTCTATGAACGGGTCTTCTCCACCTAGGGGATTTTCTTTCCGATCTGATCGGTTATTTCGATTTTGAAGGTCGGCCTCTAACTTCATGAGCTTTTCTTCCAGCTCCCTTTGTCGTCTTACCTCTCTCCGCAGTTTTCGCTCTACTTCTCGCTATTATTTAGCCTGTTGATCTAGCGGTTCTAGTCGTCCTCGTTGACCATGGACTAGGCCCAGTATTTCCATTGTTTGAGGGGGTTCCTCATTTTCAGGATGGTGGATCTCTGAATGAATTCGCCTTGAGTGGAAGTTTCCCGATGTCCCTTCCCCGCGAGGACCATGCGTTTGCCGTGGTGGAGGTAGTATAATGACATGGTCCTCTGGTTGGGGCTCGGATTCGGATTTAGACGCAGTGTGGCCGTCTTAATACTGGTGGTCCTGCCATTGTTAAAGAATGAATCCTAAGTCTTCGGCACCAGTGCCAATGTTCCAAAGGTTACCTAAAACGTTGATTTGGGGCTAAACATGAGGTCCAAATTCCCTTGTATGGCAGCGTCCGACTTGTTGATGCCGAGGTGCCGCCTGTCTAAGTTCCTCGTGAGGAGGTGAGGGGTGGTACCTGTAAGAGACTCTGATGCTTAAGTTAGTAAGGATTTTAGGCAGATTTTTTTAGTAGATTAGAACGTAAATATACCTAAGGGGTGTCAGTATATTTATAGTCAGGGGCGGAGCTAGAGTAATTCTTAGGAGGGGGCTAACATAAAAATATAATTTTAGAAGAAGAAAAAATTAAAATTAAGGAGGGATTAATATAAAAATTAATGACCTTTATACATTAAAATTTTTAATTTGGGGCCAGTGCCCCCTTCTCCAACACTTGTCTCCGCCCCTGTTTATAGTAGAGTAGGTGACCACCTTTTGAGTAGTTCCATCTTTATTGATGGATAACCGTTCTCTTTATTTTGAGAGTTGTTGAGACCTATCTTTTAGGGAAGATAGAGATAATATGAGAGATTCGTGGAGGTAGTTTACTTGCTTAGACAAGTAGAGCTTGAACTCTTTTGCGGTGTTCGACTTCTTTAAAGAGGTCGAGTACGGGTTGAAAACCTCCTTTATAGATCGAGTCTTTTATCTTTATTGTGTCTGACTTTAGTTGTTAGGATAAGATATGAACATTTATTAATATAATTTTTTTTGCCTTTCTTCTTTTTCTTTAAATTCAAAATATAAATAATCAAATAAAACAATATTTTTTATTTTTTATATTTTGGTCATAAAAACTAAAATCAAAACCTTTTTTTTTCTAAGAAAAAAGATAAATATAGATCAAATAATCTAAATGAATTGCACAATATTTAGAGTGCTCAACAATAAATATAAAAAGATTTATTCGTATTTTGTCATAAAATATTACTCATTATTTATTTATTTATTTAAAGACCTATTATATTTTAACTGTCAGTTTCTAGACGTTTTTAGTGTAATGTATATTTTGTTTAATTTGAATTTATTTCGAAGTAAATAATTCACAAATCAAATCTTTTCTCTCTAACTTGGATCGAGTTTTGTAAGAACGATTTAAAAAAAATGATCTAAATGGGTTGCACCCATTGACTTTTATTGATGGGCTGAACTCCCACAACTACAAGCACAGACCACATCCTTAATTCCTTATCAATCTAATCCAACTCAGTATTGACTAATGACTATAGTCATCAATATTTTTTTATTTTTTATTTTTTCCTTTAAAGTTCAAAATTAGGGTTTGGTTTGTGGTGGAAATCCTATCCGAATCAGAGTATATATTTCAACACGGTGAAGAAACATCACTCTCTTGCCTGTTCCCAGTGTGCTTTTAGCTTTGTCCTTTTGATCCTTCCCTACCCGTAACTTTCCCCAACAGACTCCAAGCTTTTCAGGTACTAATTGATTCATTGGTATTCGATTTTCCAAACTTATCGCAATTTTAGAGCGATGACCCCTATTTGTCAGGGGTTATGGTTTTTTTTTTTTTCGTCCTTCGTTGATTCTTATAACTCTTTCTCTCTTTGTTCTAGGAAAAAAAACCCTTGGTTCTGAAGGCAAAGGCGAAGATGAGGCCGGTTTTCGTTGGGAACTTTGAGTACGATACTCGTCAGTCAGAGCTTGAACGCTTGTTCGCCAAGTATGGCAGGATTGAGCGCGTTGACATGAAATCTGGTAATTCTTGTATCACTCATTTATTCGGTTTTGATCGGTTTCTGTTGCACGCTGAATGATCACTTCACCAATATCACCTGTCTTGTATTAATGTATGTTTAGGGTTTGTAAAATTGCAACGTGTTTTTGGCTTTTTGCAATTACACTAGTAGATGCTGGAAAATCTTTGATTGATAGGTTATAGGTAGTTCATCTAACACTAATAGCTACTTAGAATTAGGTTTGACACTGATAGATGCTGGAGATGAGGGTATATTATTTGTTAGTAATGCTGCTTTTGGAGTTGGAAGATTGTTGCTAATGTAATGTAATCCTGGTGGAAAATAAAATGGACGCAGAAAGAATTGAAAATTTCTGTGGGGGCAAAGCAATCCTCCATTTTATAAGTGTTTATTTTGACGCAGGAACTTGTTCTAAGGAAAAATATGCTTTAATGAGCTTCTATACTTTTTACAGAAGGAAACCTTTCATGCTTGTCTGCTCTCTCCTTCCTTCTACCGATAGCATCATCTCCATTTTCTCACTCACCTCATCGCACCAACCACTTCCACTGGAATGATCTTCAATCGATTTAATATGCCATGCTTAGCTTCACTGAAAATAGGGGGTCATTGAATTTCTGTCATGCCATGCCATCTATTATTTGAATCACTACTGCTGTCTGAAATCTGAATGGAGAAGCATGCTTGGCAATGACATGCACAATATCAGAATCTCAATTTTGGATTTTAATCTTTAATTGCAATCATCATTTTCTTCATCATTCAACGCCTCTACACTACAGCATCATCTGCATCAGCTCTCACATATATGCAGGTGTTGTATTCCTTTGTTCCCGACAAGGGAAATAATTCCCTGATTCAGATGATATACTGCTTGCCAGGGATAACATGTTGAAATTTTATAATATTGATCTTTGCTTTTGCTTTTAGATGTTTTTAATACTAGTTCTGCTTATGCAGGGTTTGCTTTTGTCTATTTTGAGGATGAGCGAGATGCTGAAGATGCAGTTCGTGCTCTTGACAACTTTCCATTTGGTTATGAGAAGCGAAGGCTGTCTGTAGAGTGGGCTAGGGTATGAAAGGATCCCAATTAGCATTTTTTTAGTTGCCTTTACCTAATATTATTCAAATTGTAATGCACACTGGCTATCCACCACTTGATCTTAATCAGAGGGCTTCCTATTTGTTATGTTTTAACAGGGTG
Organism: Arachis hypogaea; assembly: GCF_003086295.3. NCBI lineage: Eukaryota > Viridiplantae > Streptophyta > Magnoliopsida > Fabales > Fabaceae > Arachis > Arachis hypogaea. The sequence continues at coordinate 23,198,039 of NC_092051.1, read as the reverse complement.
AACGTGGTCGCCATCGTGATGGCTCAAGGTCAAACCAGAGGCCCACAAAAACACTATTTGTGATTAATTTTGATCCAATTCGCACCCGAGTTCGTGACATAGAAAGACATTTTGAACCTTATGGGAAGGTTCTTCATGTTCGCATTCGTCGTAACTTTGCATTTGTGCAGTTTGAAACACAAGAAGATGCTACTAAAGCTCTTGAGTGTACACATATGAGGTCAGTGATGAGATTCTAGATATTATTGGTTGGAATTCTGAGATTTCTTATTTGATCCCACATGTAAATTGGTGAATGAATTTCTGGTTGCATTGCAATTGTGCAGCAAGATATTGGATAGAGTAGTGTCTGTTGAGTATGCTCTGAGGGATGATGATGAAAAGGGTGACAGATATTATGACAGTCCTAGAAGAGGAGCTTATGGGAGATCACCCAGTCCAGGTTATAGGAGGAGACCAAGCCCTGACTATGGCCGTCCACGCAGTCCTGTATATGATAGGTACAATGGTCCAGCCTATGATAGGCGTAGGAGCCCTGAATATGATAGGCCTCGGAGCCCTGACTATGGTAGGAACAGGAGTCCTGAATATGGGAGACATCGCAGGTATTATATTTGTTGGGCAAATTAATCAATAGCCTTTTGCATTTACTTATTGTATTTCAGTGAATTTAATTAATTCTGTGTACTGTTTTAAAATTGTTTTCTCCACCTTATATATATCTTATTGATTTTCTACAGTCGAACACCAATTCGAAGATCCAGAACTTAGAAGCAGTTCTTGGTCCCTGGGGTTTGATGCATCTGGAGTTGCTTGATCTTTTTCTCGTGGATGTTGGGATAGCTGGTCATACATCAAGGAGAATGTTATGTTGTTTTCAAACTTCAATCTCTGGTTTCTTAGCTGTGTAGCAGTTAATATGAAATTTGCTTTTGTAGGATCCTGGATATATAGTCAGTTTTCAGAGGCAGAATCTTTAATACTTGATGCGACATCGTTGCATGCTGTGATTAAATTAATTGGCTTATTAATATGATGGCATGCATGATTCTCTGGAACATTTTAGTATTATGTATTACGGAAAGTGATGTCCCATGGTGTTGTAAAAACCTAAAAGGTTGCTTCTAAAATCTTTAAACAAACATTCCAAAATTTCCCATAGCTAACAATAAATTATGCAATAAAGGGTGCTTCATTGTTTGAAATCTGTTATGCCAATTTTCGAGTAAAAATGTTACAATATTCAGATCATCTTCTGAACAAAGGAGTTGATTCAAACTCAAATTTTAAGTTTCAAGTACTCAAATATACATACATATTACTAAGTTTTACCAGCATTATCCATTTGAATTCAGAGATTTCTGACAGATATCATATTAAACGCTTTTAGGTTTTAATGATATCAAAATTATTTTATTGAAACATAATATTTGTATCATAATGTTTTAAGGCAATGTACAGTATGGTAATTTAAATATTATATATTAAAGCTTTTTTTATGAAAAATAAAATTACTCAAGCTATGACTTAAACTATCCAAAAATGCTTTAATATTTAGCACGCAAAATAACTTAACACAATCATTTTGCTGGTTTGAACTCACTGAATAGATTCATTTCAATATTATTCAAATTCACATAAGCATTCATGGTGGACATGAGCACCTCAAGTCCTCAACCAGAGACACCATTCAAAAATACACGCAACTTTTTATAACCCAGATGAGATGATATAACATAAATATACATACATACATACATACATACATACATACATGTTACCGAAATAACTTAACAATTATTGACAGAAAGAAGCAGCAGTTACAAGGTTGATGATTTGGTGAGCTCTTGTTGAATTGCTTTGTGAAGCCATGCCTCAGCATCTTGCATCATTTCGGGGCTAAGCCTCACCATCAGGATGCAAAACTCAGTTTCATTCAGCTTCCCATCCCCATCAAGATCACCATGTCTAACCATAGCCTCTGCATCCTCTTTGCTCATCCCATCCATGCCCAGAAGCTCCGAGTTCCTCTTCAGACTCTCCGCCGTGATCAAACCCTTTTCGGGGTCAGCCAGAAGCTTGAAACCCCCACACAGCTCAGACACAAAAGTGTCCACGTCAAGCTTCTCTGCCATCACCGGCAGCAAGTCCTCAAACACAGCTGCTTCTGCAGAAGCGCTTTCTTTTTCCCCTTGGCTGCTTTCCATTGTTCTATTTTGTAAACTGTAGAAACTAGAGATAGGTGAATGAAAGAAGCAAGAGACTTTGGAAGCTGACTTGTAGTTGTGTGTAAACAATGGGGCAATGACTTGGAATTCGTTAGGAGAAATGGCCTTTATAAGAGATGCATTAGTCTATTCCACAATGCCAAGTTGTTAGGAGGAGCTAAATTCTTGATGGGTCCTACGCATTAGGAATTATTGTGTGTAATAATACTCTAATGCTGACCCTGCATATTGAATTTAACACGATGGACTGACTAACAAATCTTAGTAACCCGTGTAACAAAAATGATGGTTTAACTTTAGTGCAGGGTGAACATGTTACTGCACTGTTTTTACTTTTTCATGGAGAGTGGCGGGCATTGGTGGGGAACAAGGGATATTATTTATAATAATGATTAAAACGTGATAGTCTTGGGAAGGAATTGGCTTCCATGAAACTTCCTCTATAATTGATTAATTGTGATGTTATATGCACCCCTTTGTCTTCTTCTAACTCAGTCACGTGCCAAGTAACACAACAATATGTTAAAGCATGGGCCCTCCTTCTAATAATGGGCGTGATTGTAATTTTTGAATTTTAGGGGCTTGTGTCCAGATAAGAGCTGAATTCGAAAATGATTAATTCCTTAGATATGGGAGGTAGTTACTTAAATCCTCACAAGCCTTGTCAAAAGACCGGTCATAAACCGCTAAACCGGCCGGAACCACTCGGTCTGATCGAACCAGGATCCGGTCGGTTTTGAAAAAAGAGGTATAGCCGTTTTAACAATCAGGAAAAGGGATGGGGAAAAACCCAAAAAACCCTAACTTCCCCCAGCTCTCTCGCCTCTCTCTCAACTCCAGAAGATCAGAACCCCTTCGAACGCAACAGCCTCTGTTCTTCGGAAGAACTTCTTCCATCTCGTGGTCGTTCTTCAACCAATCCAGCCACCGCCGCCGTCCGCGCTTCTCCAAGAGTCGTCGCAACGCCTCTGTTCGTCGCACTTCCGCGTCTGTTTGCCGAGCTTCCCCTCTGTTTCGCCGTGCTTTTGCCGCCGTTTCACCGTGCTTCCGCCGCGCTCCAGGAGCCTCGGTTCAAGTGAAAGGGTCCTGCCTCCCCCACCAACTCCGACGCCATCTCTTTTTTTATTTTTGAAGAAAAACCACACAATTGGGCTGGCCCACTCAAAATTTGCTTTCGCTCTCCATAATACAGTGGGCTTTTCCCGATTATTCCCCCAGCCCAAGCCCAAAGAGAAAAAGGATATCTGCAAATAATCTGGCCTCACCTCGCCGCGACGGCACTAGCGCTCCTAGTCGAAGTTGAATTTACATTGAAGCGAATTGATTTGTGAATCGAATTTTGAGTTCTCCGAACAAGAAAGTAATGCAGTGATGGAGTTTTGCCCAACTTGTGGAAACATGTTGCAGTATGAACAGCCTAATCTGGGTCGCCCCTCTAGATTTTATTGTCCAACTTGCCCCTACGTTTGCCACATTGAGAACATGGTAGGAGCACCCCTCTTTCCTTCTACTACGTCCGTATCTGCTTTTTCTATGGTTTTTACTTTTTCTATTTCCACTCTTTAGGTCAAGATTAAGAGAAAGCAGTTGTTGGTGAGGAAAGAGATAGAGCCAGTTATCTCACAAGATGACATGAAGAATGCTCCCACAGCTGAGGGTATTCTTTTTCTTTTCTTTCTCCATTCACAGACGTACATATTCTCTGTTCATGATCCAAGCACTTCAATGCTTAATCAAGTTCAATAGTCTTTTAGACTACGTTTATTTATAGAGACAGACAAAGACACACTGACAAGAAGGACATCAGAAACTAATAAGAGACACAATTTATTTTTCATTTTTTTTATTATTTTTGTTAATTTTTTATAATTATATATTTTTATTATTATATCTTTCATCTCAAACTTTTTAAATGAAAAAAATAAAAATAAAATAGATTTTTATAATTTGTTATAGTTTATTACCAAACAGAATAAAAAAATAAAATTTTGTGTCTCTGTTTCTTATGTCTTGTTCTAAGTGTCTTGTCCTGAGCTGTTATCAGAAACAAATGCAGTCTTACCGTTATTAAGCACCCTTGGTTAGTTCATCATCTTATCTGTAAATTTGTTCATGATTTGAACGGTGCTTTGTTCTTTAGCTTTGTGTGATTGTTTACTAGGACAATTGGTAGAAATTGGAACAGTTATCATTGTTTGAACTTGTAATATCGCTTTGTTGATAAATTAACAGCTCCAACATAATTGAACACTTGAACTCTCAAGATATATTTCAGAATCCAATTCTTACGTGTGGATATTTTCTTGTTATGACTTTGACCTAGAGCAAATTGTTGAGTAGGCAGAGAGAAATAAAAATGAGTAGCAAACAGTCTTCTACTGTACCATCTTTTGTTGAGAACCATGTGTCTAAATGCAACAAATTATCCTGATAGTTTTATTTATGAAAAAAGAAAATATTTTTAGAAGTAGGGAAATTGAAAGTGTTCTGGTCAATTTCAAATGCAAACATGGACTGAATCAATCCCAAGTAATCAACCATATTGCTGAAATGCTGAATCATAAGTTCATAACACGCTAATTATGTTCAGTTATGTCAATTTGCATACTTCAGTTTGCTTATCAATGCTTGAGTAGAAACTTTTTGAGTTGATTCTATCGGCCTTAATTTTGTCATGCTGTTGTCATAGATTTCCATTATGATTATGTTTATTATTTTTTTTTTGGGAGGATGAGTTATACGTTGATTTAGGTTGAGAACTAATTCACAATATAGATTTTGTGCTAGTGCTAAGGTTTTCTTTTATCTCAATCTCATAGGAATGTATAGTTGTGTTTGTTTAATTGGAAAAAGTTTTTTCTAATTCAGTACTTTTAACTAATAATTAGGGCTAATTGCACAATCCATGCTTCTTTTGTCAACACCTTGTATCCTCTCCTGTTTTTCTTCTTATTTAACTTGGTTCCCTCTTCTTTTGCAGTGCCATGCCCAAGATGCAGTCATGATAAAGCTGCTTACACAGAGTTTCAGACTCGTTCAGCTGATGAGCCAGCAACTATATTTTACTTGTGCCTGAATGAGAAGTGTAAGCACCAATGGCGTGAAGATTAACTGCATATGCTCATGCAATCTTTTTATTATTTTTGGTTGGCCCAGCATAGAGAAGCTTTTCATGTTGTTTGAATAGAAATTATATGGCAGCTGAGAGGGGTGTGGTTCTTGGTTTCCTCTTTTTTGCTAATAATTACAAAATTCTTATATTTTCCAGTTTTTTGTCTATTTTAGAATATTAATAAAATTTAATTTTATATCATTACTTCATATTAATCATTGTCATTTGTTTCAATCCATGTATATTTAAATATTTGCTACATTGCCACTTATCGTTTGAATAGTGTAAATCATATTAATGTATTAATGTATTATGCAATGTAGACCAACTCCACTGAGATATCAATTATTTTACTTGTTTGTCATGATATCACTTATTCCAAAAGTGTAAATGCATAGGAGAAGACAATATTAATAATTATATCTCTAACACTCTCTCAAGCATGAGTTTTTTTGGATTTGCTTGATTTTTAAATGGATTTTCTTTTTTTTGTTTATTTATCTTATACTATTTTTTCACTTTTTGAAATTCACCAAGAATTGAACTCTAAATCTTTTGACAAAGAATGGATTTGCTTGATTTTTGAATGGTTTTTTTTCTTCTTTTATTTATCTTATATTAGTCTCATTTACATAGCATTGATTACTTTGAAATCACAAAAATAATGTTTTCGTGATTGCTTGTAGGCGAATGCTAATCCAAAAGCAACTACTTTATTAGATAAACCTTAAAATTTAAACAAAATAGTATTAACAACAAATTGTTGGAGAAAGCCCTTCTCATATATGATGGCAATACTAATTTAATAAAATCTCTGAAACCTGTGAAAATAGGTTGAGAGTACGGACGGAGGCTTTAACTAAAAAGAGCCGCATCCAATGTACAAATAATAATAGTAAATATCACAAGCTTTACAAAACTTGGACCAGGGGCAAAAGGGGAAGAGCAGCAATCTTAGGATCAATGAACAATCAGTTTCTTCCTTTCTGTCCATTTCTTTCTGGTGGCTTCCAATGCTTCCAACTTCTGTCTTGAAAGTTCTTGGAACCAAAGCTCATAGTGTGATTCGATCGCATCGAGTTCATGCTCTAGCTCGTGATCGATGTCTTTGTCGGTTGGAGACAAAGAAGAATTGCTGCTTGTCAAGCTCAAAGCATTAGGTGTTCCCCAAAAGGCTGGGATTGTAGAGTGAGAAGAGTTCTTTGAGATTCCTTTCAGTACAATGCTTTCGGCAGCACAGTTTGTAGCCTGCAATTTACAACATTCCCAGAATGTATCAGCCAGCTTCATTTCTAAGGTTGACCAACTTAATCCCTTCTCACTCCTATCAGCATCAGAATCAAGACAGTATTCATTTTTCGTGCAAGCATCTTCAATGGCTATATCAGCCTCTGCCGGTTCTTGCCAATCTTGATCTTCCAAGCTACTCAAACTCAGAGAAGAATTATACTCACCAACAAAAGCAGCATTATCACCATTGTTAAACACGAAGCTTCTGTTGGCTGTATCAAAATCTTCTGCTTGGTTAGAATCAACTGGAGTCGAGTTCTCTTGATTGAAAACCAATTCAGAGGGAGCATTGGTTTGGACAGGACACTGTGCGTTGTCTTGATAAAAAATCACTTCAGTGCGAGCACTGCTTGGCACAGGACACTGACTATGACTATTTCCTTCATTCGACGGCTTACACTGAGGTAATAGCTTCATTATCAAGTAATCAATAAGCTCAGCTATGAAGGCTACATCATGATCGGGCAGCTCCAAATTTTCAACCATCTCTGATGCCACAGAAACTGCAGTATCTGTCTCAAGGTAGAAGAGGAAATGTATATTCCTTACTTGACCTGCGAATAATAGAAACTAAGTTATTGCATTATAGAAGATGAACTATCTGGTATCAATTCAATACTACCAACATGGAAGCTTCTCAAAATTAGGTCAGATATTATTTTCTGTTTACCAAAACTACATCTTTGGTATCTTTCCCATGTGAAAAAGAAAAAGAAAAAAGAAAAAGAAAAATGGAAAGAGCATATAATCACCGCAAGAATCAGCAATACGCAAGATTAATGACACCGAGTTATCATCATTTTTGGTCCCTTTCAATTTAAACTCATTGTTTTTATATGTACGCCGAACTTCCAGAAGTGGACAATGTGAACTTCCATGGCTGTTTTCAGCACAGGTAAACACAGACACATGTTTGGAGTCAGCCTCGAAGTCTATAGATAAAGGACCAGATTTCGGCCTATCTATAGCCTTTGGAGATTTATTAGGTGAGTTTAAGGGATTAAGGATTGGATCCTTGGAACACTCGACTTGCAGAAATGGATCTTTAAGAAGCTCCTCTGCAGACAACCTCTCAGATGCAGGAACAAGACATTTGTTGATAAACTCCTTAATTTGGGGATCACTCACCCTGTTAAGGGAATTCGGTTTGATGCCCTGCAATGAAATGAGTCAGAGTAGAGGGGAAAAGAAATGCAGTTGCAGTTATTCAGATAACGAGCATGGAATTATAAGATATATCAATTGTCACTATACTTACAGAGGTAACTTTCTTGTAAATTTGAGCTGGATTCTTGCATTCGCTATATGGGTACTCAAAAGTAACCATTTCCAACATGCACATCCCAAAAGAATAGACATCCACGAGTTCATTGTATTCCTCTTCATATAGTTCTGGAGCCATAAACTCGGGCGTCCCTTTTACAAGGAAAATTTACAAATTCAGCAATCTGCATGGTGTTAACACGATGAAAAATCCAGAACATCAATATTCAAGAAAAGTAATGGCACCAATAACACTTCGAGCAGTTGGTTGCTGCATGACAGTTGCCAAACCGAGATCTCCGATCTTGACTTCTCCATGGTTCCCATTTACAAAGATGTTATCACATTTCAAGTCTCTGTGAATAATAGGCGGCTTGTGACCGTGAAGATATACCAGACCTTGAAGAATTTGTCGAGCCCAACCTTTTATGGCTTTCATGTCAACATATCTGTGCTTCTTCCGGTATCTGTTAGCAACAAGCATGCAAGAGATTCATGTGTGCATAATACAACAATACAACATAAAGAAAATGAACGGTGATAGGTGCAAGAGAGCATACTGTCTTAGGTTTCCAGATGTGAAGAGCTCAGTAATAATGTTAACAGTTTTCTTCTTATCATCAATCCAAGAATTATAGAACTTAATGATGTTTTCGTGGTTCACAGACTTCAATAGGTTTACTTCGGAGTACAACTTTGCAACGTCATCTGCAGATCCCAGGAGTTCATCAATCCTGACTTGGTTCCAAGCAACTTCTAATCCGTCAACTTCATCAAAGCCCCTATAACTGCAAGCGAGAGAAAGAGGGAAAAAGCAGTAGAGTAATTAGCTCGCTTTCACTACTTCAAGAATCATGAAATATAATTGGAGGCTAAACTTGTTAAAGAGACATATACCGTAATATATTAAGTTAATCCTGTGCAGAAATTAGAAGACAATGAAGTGTGAACAAAATATAATTAAATATATAACTGAAGGGGAAATTAGAAAAGAAAATCAAGTATCAGAATCATACACAGTCTTGAAAGCACCCTTGCCCAACATTTCATTGTACTGTGGGGAAAAAGAAAAGCAAGACAAGAAATAAAACAGTTAATAATTTAAAAAAAAAAAAAAAAAAGTAAAAAAAAGATGATTCATGGAAGCAGAATCAACTCTTCATTCACATAATGATATACTGTTTTGGAGGATTATATACAGTTTCAAGAATCATCCAGAGACTGATCCAGTTTATTGAATCCACATGATAATGGAAATGTTGCACAATAATAACGACATGAATACCAGTTATTTTGTCCGAATGGAAAATAATGCATTGGGAGCTACTGCATAGTATTGATGAAAATGCAGAAGCAGAAAACGTTCAAATTGTGTCTATGGTATATTGCAGTTTCAGTCTTTCAGATTCAAACACACAATGACATGCAAAACACATTGAATCGTGAAAAACACATAAACGAGGTCGTACTCTAAGATAGCGGCCGGTAGGATCTTTCTCTACAAAGTCTTCCTCAAAATCATGACTGTCCCTTGTTTTGAATCCATTGCTCTCAGGCAATGCCAACACAGAATCAGAATCCATCCTGAAAAATGCTAAGATTCCAGAAATAAAAGAAAACCGGGGATATACTTTGTTGTTTGTTTTCTTTTTTTTTCTTTTGTTACTAAAAAGTGGTGGGTCAAAGGTGTCGCTGCTCTGCTCCAAGAGGTATGAATGAACAAGAACAACCACCTTCAGAGAAAGCTTTGGAATGAATATTGGAGAACAATTCGAATGCCGATCGCAACATGTATCGGCATTCGATAACGATGGTTTGAGGCAGTGAACCTAAATCCAGTACCCCACCTTCCATATCATAACAAAAATTCATCTTCATACGAAACCCAGAACAACCTTCCTCAAAAAATCCATTCTTTTCACCAGCCCAGCCGCTATTACCTAATAAAGGATCAAAATTGAACAGACGGGATATCTCATTAGACCACCTGCTATGAGGAAAACAGAAAACTATGGGGGAGAGTAATACGAGAAAAACAAAACAAAACAAAATCAAGGAGGAAAATTTACTTAGAGGGGGTGTGGTTTGGTTTTGGTTTTGGTTTGTTTTGTTTTGGTGACTGGTGATAATGAAGAAAGAGAAAGCGGGTGTGATTTGTGAATGCGAAAGCTGAAGATGAGGAGGGAACGGACACTTGTACGGTCGCAACTCGTAGTATCAGTTAGTCCCATGAATACCGCATCATACATATATCGTACCAAGTACTCTACCAACTCCTAAGTCATTTGCACTCCACATTCCTAACACACTCAATACACAATAATATAAATCGCTTTTATTTATTCATAATTAATTTACAATATTCATTGATACTTACACTACCTATAAATTTCATGTTCACAATATATCATATTTTTAATTTTAATTCTCTTGTATATCTCTAAACTAGAAGAGGATTCCTACCATTTATGTACTATTAAGCTAAAACATTGAGTAAGTTTATATTTTTTAGTTATATATATATATATAGTCAACTACTAAATTAAATACTGATATATAATATATATTAAAATGTAAAAAACATATAAAAAATAAATTAAATAATATATATTGATACATAAATACATATTATAGAGACTATTTTTTTATAAACTAATCTACCAAAAGTAACCATGAAAGATTGATTCGCTAACAAAAGTAACCATGGAAGATCATAACTCCTTGAATGTCCATAATTGATTAGCTCCGTTTGTCAAAAATAGCCAAGCCTGATGTAACCTTAACAGAGTGGCATACTGGACTGTTTTTTTTCATTCTTCTTAGTTAGAACCCAATTTTGACAGGGTAAATCATACCCGAGTACAATCATCCATCGTTTCGAGCTACTCCACAGGAGAACCCTAAATTAATTTATTCTCATAGAATTCAAGCAAAGTCAAGGAGAGAAGTAACTACAAGCGAAGAAAGCAAATTTTCAGGAGCTTCACATTCGAAGATGAAAAAGAAGAAAATTCAGGATGGAAGATGTCATTAGGTGAGTATGTTGTCTTGTTGGAATCTTTGACGGTTACTAATCCTGTAAGATGGTTTATTGGTTGCCCCTCTTCAAAGGTATGGAACATTATTTATGATAGTTAGACAAGTATAAGGTTCCTTTGTATCTCTGATATTTTGATTTTTTGGTTTCTGTAAAATCGAGATTGCAATTATTTTGTTTGGGTTGATGAAATTGACGGGGAATAGCAAAGTTTGGCAAGGTGTTTGATTAGAATACTCAATATGAATGTGTTGTTGCTAATCAAGATGTGACGATTGTTCCAATAGACCACAGGGAGAGGAATGTTAACATGGCCATGAAGATTGAGAAGAAGATTAAAGGTGAAATCAAAGCTATGAGAATATGACTTATGTCTATGGTTATTTTTGTCTAACAGAACTAATCAATTATGGGCATACGACGAGTTATGATCTCTGTAGTTACTTTTGTCAACAAATCAATTTTTTATAGTTACTTTTGGTGGTTTAATCTTTTTTATATGTATCATATAATTTTGATTTTTGTAGCATATTTATATTTTTATATTATATTATATTATATTATATTATATTATATTATATATAACGGAGATATTAAAAAGGTTGGTGTTTAACTTTTTTTTTTTTTCTGAAATATCTTTTATTGTGAGTAGTATTATATATTTTAATTTTTTTATGAATTAAGTCTAACTAAATTAAATAATAATATTTAAAATAATATTAGTCATAATTAATTTTTGTTATATTAGACTAACTGAATTAAATTTAATTAAAAATAAATTTGAATATATAATATTATTTTTTATTATATTTTATATATATAATAGGAATATTAAAAGAGTTGGTGTCCGACTTTTTTTTTAAAAATATCTTTAATTATATATAATTCATTTCTAAAATTTAAATCCAAAATCTTTTAGTTAAATTATAAACTACTTGCAATCTCAACCAATACATTTAACAAATAAAAGAATGAATTATTCCAGATGTTGGTGCTTATTAAATATTAATACATGCACTAGTATAAATAAAATAGTTTTTGAAAGTTAGATATTCTTAACGAGATTTCTTTTGTCGTTTTTAAAGTAAATGAGAGAATTCTCTCAAATTAATTCATATCACATAAATTATATTTATTTATTTCATTTGAAGTTTAAAAATGGCTATAAAAAAATAACTCTGGTTTAACTTATAATATAATCATTTATATTATTCTATAAGTAAATAGTTATTTTTAACCATGAAAGATTCGAACACTAACAAAACTAATCATAAAAAATTGAAACTAAAGTTATATCCATATAAAATAAATTTTGTTCGACAAAAATAACTAATCGTTAAATTTTTATTTATGATTCGATAAATACCCTTTCTCCTATCCTAAACCGATTCATTCCTTTTCTCTTCCTGCCACTCCCTCGCAGACTCTGCAATTTCTCTCCTTTCGCAGCCGCCACCGCATTCGCAGTTGTCTCTGAATCAATCGCAACCACCCTTCCACCTTCTCCTTCAGTCATATCAACTTCTTCGGTTGTTCACTTCCATTCAAAACATTGAATCAATAATCCCAAAGTCAAAGCAATAATGGTATGTTTTCCCAAATTGGCTCCAGGACAAATCCTTTTTTCTAACCCAAACGTATTCAACTTATCAACTTTCTCTTCTTTTTCAAATTTTTTTTGCTTAAATTGTGTTGGGTCATTCCATAGTTGAGGATCTCTATGAACAGCCTAACTATTTACCAGAAAGATAATGAAAGATATAGAGCTTGATGATGTGAATGACAAAACCTTTGTGGTAGCTCCGGGGAGGTGGAGCTGGTGTCGAGGAGGCGCTTGGAGAAGACGAAGCAGAAGAAGAAGCCGATGAAGGTGACTGTGCTTCGAACTTTGCTTGTTCGATCTCGTCCACGTTTTCGGCGAGGAGGGCGATGGAAGCTCCGACAATAGCGACACCACCCTCGTCAATCATGATGGAGGCGATGTAACCATCGTAGAAGGTCTCACCCTTGGAGAGCTTGTCGCTCTCGGATTTCACCCAAGACACAATTTTTTCCTCCGTCATGGTTGAGTTCAGTGTCGACATGAACATCTCCCAGATCTTGGCACGGACCCACCGGGAGACACTGGAGGCCTACAAGTGCCCGAGAAGGCCGAGATGCGGGAGAGGGCAGTGGAGGAGAAAGAAGAAGAAAGGAAAGGAGTGCGGAGAATGTGAGCCATCTAGAAAATCGAACAATGCAGAGAGAATGACCAATAGCGTTGGGTGTTGAACTTTTATGATCTTCCATTCAAGGTAACAAAAAGAGAGTGAATGTGAGTGAATTCCATTGAAGAGTTCTTTAATTAGAAGCTCCAATTAAAATTGTTGTTGTGATTTGAATTTGTGGTGGTTGTGATAATATACAGCTGAAAGAGGTGAGAATATAGGAGTAGATTTGGTGGGATGGTGAATTTTACAGCGGAGGTTGGGTGGTTATGGAAGAAAAATAAGGAAGAAAGAGAAAAGAAGATGGTGTTATGGAATTATGAACAAAAATTTAATAATTTTTTTTTTTTGTGGAGTGAAACTTATCTTATATGGGTATAACTTTAGTTTCAATTTTTCATGGTTAGTTTTGTTAGCGTTTGGATTTTTCATGGTCTGAAATGACTATTTATTCATTATTCTATTAACCCTTTCTCTTTCTCTGATCTCTCGATTGCCAAATTTTATATAATCATTCAATCAATGTTCTGAAAATCGGTTCGGACCGGTCGATCGAACTGGTTGAACCATGAACCGGACACAAGAACGATTCGGGAAAACAGCAAAACCGCAAAATCTAAAAACTGAAATTGAACCGGTGAATCGGTCGGTCGAACTAAACCGTGACCTGGCCGGTTTTTTGCTTGGGCAGCAAAACGTTGCCGTTTCAACCTCTGGAACCCTAAACCAGTAACCAAATCCCTAATTGCCTTCTCATCGAGCTTCAGAACTCAGAAGTGAAATGAACTGAGAATTGAGAGCGCCTCCGGCCTCTCTGACTCTCACACAGGTTCTCATCGTCATCGAGCTCGTCGTCCGGTCATCCATCACATCTGTCGAGCCACCGCGTCGAGCCATCGCCGTCAATCCTTCAAACAACCACCTAATCGCGCAGCAGCTGTCGTTCGTTGGAACAGCCACCTCCGCCGCACAACAGCTGTCGCTGTCTCCCACTCTCCCTATTGCATGTTCTGTTGAAGCCTTGAAGGTGCCTTCGAGCTTCCAGAGTTCCAGGTAATTATTTTTTTTAGTTATGATTGTTTGATTGAATAACTGTTGCATGTCTCTGTCTCCTGATGAGTTTGATTAAGTTGTTCTTTGATTTTGTGAAGCTCTGTGAACTGAACTCACTGAAGTGTGACATGATGAACTCTGAAACTGTGAAGTGTGAACTCTGTCTTCCTATTTTATTTTTCTTTTAACTGTGTAGTGTGAAACTGTGAAGTGTGAACTGATTCAACTGATCCTGCTAAACTGAACTGTGAACTTTGGTTAATAATTATTGTTTACTGATTACTGAACTGGTTTTGCTTTGTTTACTGAACTGGATTTTGTTATTTGTTGAGTTATTGTGAATAATTTTTAATAATTTTGGATATTGTTTGTTGTGAACTTGAGAGTTGAGATTATTGGGTTGGATTGCTGGTAATCTTTAGGTATGGATGAGAGAGACAACGGTGATCCAACCAAGTAGAAGTGAGGAGAACATGTGTCTGAGGAACTGGAAAGCAGCCAGAATGCAGAGTCCGTTGTAGGACAACAAGTGCAATTGAGAGCGGATGAGAACTTTGGAGGGTATAAGTTAGCAAGAAGGAAAGGGCTATCTTAGGCTTAGAGCGAGGTCTGAGAGGTATAAAAGATTGCAACATTTTATCAATAACTTGCATTTGCATGTTTTGGGAAAATGAAGAAAAGAAAGAAAAAGGATTATTCTTTGAACTATGGCAGGACTCTAAGGGAATGAGAAGGTTAGGAATTTTAAGTTTTTAACATCGTTTTTGGCTTCCACTTCAGCTCTAATATCCTTCTCAAGCTTTTGCAGTGATGACACCAAACGTACCAAATGGCATTGGTTCAAAAGAGGGTGGAAAGGTAAAAAAAACCTATGCATTGTAGCTGCAAACACCATTCTTGGTGAATTAATATACTCTAAAAGCACATTGTGACTCAAAAAACATGAATCCTGTTCGAAGTTAATCAAAAAAGGAGATAATTTGAGTCAAATAGATGGAAGTTAATAATAAAGCACCTTTGTTTTAAAGTTTACATTAGACTATAATTATATTTTCATGTGTTTATTTATATTTTATTATAAAACAGTTTTTTCGGTTCAATCACGGTCGAACTGGTTAAATCTATAATCAATAAACCAATAACTAAAGCGGTTCGATAACCAATTCGGTTTTCAGAACCTTGCATTCAATAGATATCTTATGTAAAATTTTCTTTCTCATGATAATCTTTCTCTTTATCTTATGTAAAATTTTCTTGACTTGCTAATAATTATTCTGTTTAAGTTTAACATTTTCTCAAATATCTTTTAGGATAGAAAAAAGGTCAAACAATCTGTAAGAATTTATGTTTAATTTGGTCTAATCTGATAGAAATAGAATCCAACACATTGGCGAATTTTTCTTTTGACAATGGAGGTCAATGGTCCCTCAAGTCTTTTGAAAAAAAATTAATAATTTTGTTACATGTAGTATTAATTATTCAATTAATTGATATTTTTTATTTTTTAACTCAAATATCTTAGAGTATCTGAGTTTAATTTTATACACGATTGTAATAAATTATAGTATATTAGATTAATAGAAGAGATGAACTTAGATAATTGAGTTTCTTAAATTTTGACTAACTAAAACATTGAGTTAAATAAACACATCCTTTTTTAAATGAGTAGAGTATCATCAGAATTTATTGTTTTTGACCATCATTTTTAGTCATAAACTCAAATTTTTTTAGTATAGTAATCTAATAACATACTTTAGCCCATACTTTTAAATATTAATGACTAATGTAGCACCCTAACTTTTAATACGTCATGATCGTACCAAAAGTGAGGCGTTACTAACCTGTTTTCCTTATTTACTATTTAATATTTAGCCTTTAGTTTGATTTCGCGTTTCAATTTTAAGAATATGCCGAAAACTTTTTTTTTTTATTAATCAAACTCAATCATCAAAGAACACCAAGTAATAACAATCACATAATTATTAATAATAATAAATATTGTACAAAAGAAAACAAAAAAAATTCAGATACCATTCCTATCCTTCTATATAAAAATTAAATCTTAATAACAAAGGCGAGGGAATTCTATGAAAGTAACTCAACAAATAACTTAACTCAAATAAAACTAATAACCGTCCGCAAATTCAAACCGAGTCTTCGAACCTGTGTCACTGAAAGGGTGGAAGATTTTGGGGTGAGAACAAACCACGCATTCTCAGTAGGGAATGGGAATGCCGTAAGAGTAATGAAATAAAATGCAAATAATTAACTTTACTCAATAAAACTATATTCTTATCAAACCTTTTGAAAATACTTTTTACTATTACTTTATATAATTAATTACCTTCTTTAAATTTCCGAACTTAAAACAAATCTCAATCACAACCTCAGTTCTCAATCACCTCAATACACAAACTAATAGCACTGGAAACAGATCAACACACAAACAAATAACAATAAGACAAATAGCACAATCACAGAGAGACAAGATAAGCAAACACAATCAAATGCATATGTGCAAATAATGATGATGCATGTCTAGTCCTATCGCAGGTAATGAGCTCATTTGTCGGTTTCGACCCGCACCCGACGCAATCCAACTCGCAAGTCGGATAAGGCATTCCAGCGACATAACCTTTGCAAGGTTACAACCTCTTGCAGGCGCTGATTCTCCAGCTGAAGTATGTCGAACATGACCTCTGCAAGTACTTGCAGGTGCTGATTCTCCAGCTGAAGCATGTGCCACTTTCTCCTAGAAGCCATTCCATACACACGGGCATCCCTCGCACAATCATTCACACATAAAGCCCGCGGCCTCCAGTGAGCGTTACGTATCGCCGTCCTCACTGAGCCGTCTCTATCATGTCAAGTGAGCGTTACGTATCGCTGTTCTCACTAGACACTTGGCACTAAGGCCCAACAACACTCAATATCTTTTCAGTCACTGCTCTCTGCTCTTCTATGACAGAGATCTCTTTACTTAATAAACCGGATTCAAGTCATTTTTATTTAAAACCAATACCTCTTTTTATAACCTTTCCAAACCTCTGAAACCACTTTATTTACAACAAGTTTTTCTTTCATACAAAAACCAGTTCTTTCTTAACCATGATTTTCCCAATCCAACTTCAAAACCATTTCAGATTTAAACCTCTTTAAAAGAATCATTTATTAAATAAATCTCACGGCAGGGTCTCGAGACTTTAGGGAGGACGACAATCAAACTCAAAACATAAAGTCTTTCTTAATAAATCAAACCCAAACGTAAATATTTTCTTAATAAATCAAAAGCCAAATAATACAATTTCTCAAGTCCAACCTTTTTCTAAATATTTCAAACAAGTTCTTAAGTTTCATAATAAAATTTCCACAGCATCTCCCCTAAACCTCGAACTTTGCCACCCTTTTTGGGTCCCAACCGAACCATTCTCAATTTCTTTTCAAACATTTCCAAAATCAGAAATTATTTTCAAATCTCAGTTCAATGCCAACAAATCAAACTGACTTTCCAACTCAACAATAAGAATTCTCAACATTCTTAAACAATCAAGAAATCAAATACATATTCATCACATTCAGTCACAAATGCAATTCAAACTTATCATTCAGTCATTCCAAACAATCATAAATTATTTGCATATATCCACTAGACTTCCATGGCATTCATAAATTAAAACAGTTAATTTCAACATGAAATTCCCTATCTTCGTACGAAATCAGAATCAACAAAAATTTTGGAGAAATTTTCTGACCGAACTGCTGAAGAAGAAAACGTCAAAAATTGTCTGTGCCTCCTAGAGCTCCAATTGGCCGAACTCAAAGGAAAGAGGAGCTGGATTTAAAGGGAAGAGGAGTTACGTCACCGTCAACTTCTATCAGACAAAAGTAACGCCAACATGTAGAGAAGGAAGATACAAACACTTTTATCGAATTAAATTTTTTATTGGAATTATGGATCGCAAGAAATCGAAACCAGAAATTCAGAAATTCCATCGTTTCTCAATCTCTTTCTCTCACGGCCTTTCTTTCATTTTCTTATGGTTTCGGTCATGAATGAGAAGAAATGAAGAAGATTAAGGATAATAGTGATTTGTGGTGGTTAAGGTTGCGTTAAGTGTCAAGGTTGGATATATACATATTGCATTAAAGCCACGTTTCATGATTATAAGGGAATGGTTATCTTTAACAATATATAATAGGAATACAGAAGGTTTGATGTTCAATATTTTTTTCCTATTTTATCTCTATTTTTATAATCTAAAACTAAATTCTTAATCATATACTCACGTTCTATAAATTCTGCATTAACCCACGACAGAAATAATGTAACTGCTTCACTTAAAAAAATTGCTCACTCTCAATCGTAAGATTATAAAAATGGCTCCACTTACACTATAGTTTAAACAATGTAATTTTTTTAATTAAATGTACAAAGAATAATTTTTCTCTTTAAATTATTATGATACTATTTTAATATACCCTTGATACTTATCTATAATATATAATGATAATTAGTGTCTAAATTTAAATTCCAATATTACTCTTAAAGAGAGGTTTACTATTAAAATTTTTTTTGGTCAATTACGTTAAATAAAAAAATTTCTACCCATCTTTTACATAAACCTCATTAAGATATTTTTATTGGATGTAAATTATTGTTATAAATATTTTTATTAAGATATATTTTTAAGGAATAAAAGTAAAATAGTTCAATAAGGATAATTTTTTTAAAAAAATAAATGTACACTAATAATTTTTTTTCTTCAAATTATTAACGTACTTTTCTAATATACTCTAAGTATCTATACAATATATAATATCAATTAGCGTTCAAATTTAAGTTCCAATATTGTTATTAACGAGAGAGGTTTATTATTTTTTTAAAAAATTTACACAATAATTTTTGTATCAATATATCATGATTCATTTTAAAAATAATGTTTATTCATCTAAGTCATATAGTGTCTTAAAAAAATCACATTTAAATAATTTTTTTTATCTTTTAACTATTTTATATTTTTAGATTCAAAACTTTGTATTTTTTTATTCAAGGTTTATTTTTATATTTTATTTTAATTCTGTTATTCAAAACTATTAATATGAATTTTAATTTTTAGGATAAATAAAAAGATGAGATTTTTTTTATAAATTAAATTATTGAAAAACTTACTTATTATAGAAGAAGTCAAGTGTATTTCTTGATTATAAGAATACATATAATTCACTTTTGAATGTAATCAAAATAAATATAAATTTATTCAATTTTTTAAAATTTAAATTAATTATTAAAATTATAATATAATGAGTGTACTCCTATACAAATATAAAAATAATTTCATAACTATTTTTTTTGTTAGGAAAAAACATTACTTAATAAGCATAAAGTCTAATTTAAACAACTATAAATAAGTAAAATAAGTAACAAAAAACGAACATAAAATTTAATTTTTTTTGTTATATTTTTAGATTCAAAACTTTGTATTTTTTTTATTCAAGGTTTATTTTTATATTTTATTTTAATTCTGTTATTCAAAACTATTAATATGAATTTTAATTTTTAGGATAAATAAAAAGATGAGATTTTTTTATAAATTAAATTATTAAAAAACTTACTTATTATAGAAGAAGTCAAGTGTATTTCTTGATTATAAGAATACATATAATTTACTTTTGAATGTAATCAAAATAAATATAAATTTATTCAATTTTTTAAAATTTATATTAATTATTAAAATTATAATATAATGAGTGTACTCCTATACAAATATAAAACCCATTTCATAACTATTTTTTTTGTTAGGAGAAAACATTACTTAATAAGCATAAAGTCTAATTTAAACAACTATAGATAAGTAAAATAAGTAACAAAAAACGAACATAAAATTTAATTTTTTTTGTTATTTGGTATAAAAATAAATATAATAAAATAAATCATTGTTCTCATACATAATGACATAAAATTTGACATTATCCCTTTCTAGAACTATTTATTTTTTTAGTTTTTATTCTTATTTTTGTGCTTTAATTTAATTTTGTTAAACAAAAAAGTTCTAATATTATTTAACTTTAATTTTTAACTTTAACCACAAATAAAAATATATGACTTTGTATGTATTAAATAATAAAGAAAATACTCGGAACAGAAAAAGTTAAGTTTACTCTTTCATTATATTTATAGGAGTGTAAATTATTCGCACAAGTGTTACAAGACCTTTTTTTTTTTTACTTTATTTTTAAATTAGTATTCACTTTTGATTGTAATAATTATGAATTAATACATGGTAATAACTAATTGCTATTGTAGAGAAGATAGAAGAAGAAGAGAGAACAAGCCAATATAAGCATAGGGATGAGCCAATAATAAATATGTAGATAGATAATTGTAAGAAAAAAGAATAATAAAAACAAAAATTAAAAATTCTAAAAGAATAATAAAACTAAAGATAATTGAAATGTTGAATATAAAATTATTAAAAATAAAAAATTTTTAGCCATTAAAATTATACGAAAGAAAAGAGTGATTTAAATATAAATTTTTATATCTACTCTAGATTAAATAAAATTGAGAAATAAATAAATTTATAAATATTTATAATTTTTTATCTTCATTGTTACACATAATAACAACTTAATGATTTAAGTATTATACCTAAATTAATTTAAATTTAATTATTCTATATATTAAAAAAATTAAATAACTTATAGATTTTTTTATTTTTTATTTAATTATTCTATACAAAATTTTTGAATGCTTGATATCTTAATTTTTTTTTTAAAATGATAAAATATGATTTAACAAGCAAGTATGAAAAATAAATATCTAAATAATAGTTATACATCTAGATATCTAAATCAAACAAAAAAATAATTTTTTTAACAAATCTTTAACAACTCTAAAGTTAATATAATGGATAGTTATAGATCAAGGCGATGAACAAAAATAAGAGCTACTATAATGATACGGTGGTAATTGATTGCGGTTGGGGTTAATAGAAGAAGAAAATAAGAAAAGGGAATAAAACAAGGTTAATAATGACGAGACAATAATAATTATTAATATAATTTTAATTTTAATAAAATATGATATAAATAAGATCACGTTAATATTAAAATAAAAGAATACGTATTAAATAAATTTAAAAAATAAATAATATATTAACAAAAAAGTTAAAATTAATTTCTTAAAAACAATAAAAAAGTGGCTGAGCCGTTAATATGTATTAAAGGGTTACAAGCCACGTTCCCCTATAACGATGATAATGAATTATTATAAGTGAATATATATATATATATATATATATAAAACAAATCTTTCTTTGTTTTTTCCATGGCTTCGGCCACTTCTCTTTTTTTTTTCTTAACATTAATTAATAATAATAATAATAATAATAATAATAAATAGTTTATTATTATTATTATTATTTTAATTTTACTTATTAAAATAATTTTTAATAAATAGTTTAAAATAATAAAATAAATTATAATTAATTTAAATTTTAATAATTATAAATTAATTTAATTATTTTTAATAAATTAGTTTCTAAAAATAAGAGACTCCAATTTATAAAATAAATTATAACTTATTTATATTTATATTTTTAAAAATGTGAATCGTTACAACTAGTTGCTAGACAAAAATAATAAATTCTAATAATCTTCTAGTATATTTCATAAACTTTTTAAATTCTTAATTTTGTAAATTTTTCTTGTGTACTTAACTTAATATTAATTTATTCTTTATAAGTTTTTTTATTAAATTTTTTTGGCTAAATAAATACATTCAAATATTCAATAATTATTGTTATTTTAATATTTATCATTCTAACTACAATTTTTAAATATTTTATAGTTTATATATTTTAAATTTTTTACAACTATAATAATAAAATAATTAAAAAATTGATACTTTTTTAAGAAGAAGACTAATATTCTAGAAAGAAAAAATATATAACTTCAATAATGTCAATTTCAGTTAATAGTTCTATAACTCTAATAATTTATGAAAAAATGGGATATAATTTTTAAATTTCAAAGAGTCAAATTTAATAACAAGTTTGATTTTAATTGTTTGCAATGAGATTCTAAAAAATAACTTTAAATTTTGTAATAACACCCTAAATGAAGCTAGATAGACTCATTTGAAGTGAAATTTATACCAAAATTATTTAGATAATTATTCTTTATCTTATATAAATTTTTATCCTCAAATTATGTTTCGCCACACTTTGACACAAAGTATTTTAAAAGTTTAAATATGAGAGAGAGAGAGTTGTGTGTGTGCGTGTACGTGGGTGTGTAGGTGTGGGTGTGCGTGCATGTATGTGTGGGTGGTGTGTGTAGGTCAAGTCGTTTTAGACTCGTGATAAATTCATATTTTACTATAACTTTAAATTGAAAAGAGTAAAATTTATCAATTTAACTTTGTGGGTGTGTATATATGAATTAACTCTTTTTTAGGCTCGTGATAAATTCATATTTTACTATATGTGTGTGTGGCTCAGCTTGTTTTAACCTTATTGATAAATTCATAATTTACTATAACTTTTGAATTGAAAAGAGTAAAAGTTATCAATTTAACTTAGTATGTGTTCGTGTGTGACTTAGCTTATTTTAGACTCGTGATAAATTCATATTTTACTATAATTTTTGAATTGAAAAGATTAAAATTTATCAATTTAGTTCAGTATGAGTGTGTGTGGCTCAATTCGTTTTAGGCTTATGATTAATTCATATTATACTAAAATATTTGAATTTAAAAGAGTGAAATTTATCAATATGTGTGGGTTAACTCGTTTTAGACTCGTGATAAATTCATATTTTATTATAATTTTTGAATTGAAAAAATAAAATTTATCAATTTAACTTATACTTAGCTTTCTAATTGCATACTTTTGTGAAAATTCTCTTAATTGAGCTTAATAGATTAAACATTTTTTTGTTTTAAAAATTATCAAATTAATTTCATTTTTATTTCATTCAATACCTTGATATGTTTGTTTAAGTTGTTTAAGGTTTAAGAGGCAAGAATGACTTGGGAAAATAAAAAGCATGCGGAAGTAGAGATTTCGCGAAAAAACAATGGAAAAAGAAACGACTATATACACACCTATGAAAAATTATATTCAGGTGCGTGTGCACCCACTTGTACGCACACGTAAGTCTGATCACGTGCCTCATTTAAAATGGTACATGGCTTGTAATTTGGAGGTTATTTTAGCCCATTTTAAACCACTTTAAAGCCATATTTAAAGCAAACATTGAGGGTGATACTCATATACACAAATTTTTTCTTTTTTTTTTTTAAGGTTTAGGACCTTAAATTTTAGAGAGAAAAGCTCTAACTTCTCTCTAGAATTCAAAAATTTCTTATGAATTTATCTCTTATTTTTAGGTTTTAGTTTGTTTGATTGTTGTCCTTAGTTTCTAATTTCTTGTTTTGCTACTCTAATTTCTTAGAATTTCTTGTTACTTCTTCTAGTTTGCTATTTTAGATTATGAATCCTGGTTGAATTCTCAATTTTCTTTAACGAATTTAATATTTTATACTTTATTCTTACTTACTTAGGTTGTTATTGCTAATTCTTGTATTGGGTAGTTATAATTTTTTATTATTTTTGTAATTTATGAAGTTTTGTTTATATGCTTTTCAAGTGTTTGATCAAATATCTTACTTAATTATAGAGTAGATTTTGCACTCTTGGCTTGGGTTGGAAACTTGGGTAAAATTGAATTACTAATGTCCAAGTTGATTGATAATTTAGAGATATTAATTAATCTTATTTTTACTAACGCTATTTTTTTACTAATTCAATTAGTAAGTTGGTTAGGACTTGTGAATTAAGATTAATTAAGTTTAATCGATTTTTCTCAATTTGTAAAGGTTAACGAATTGGATTTACTCTTTATAATTATCATGTTATGGTTAGTGACATTGATAATAATATTTAACCATCAATCCTTTTCAAGTTCTTTTTCGCATTTAAATCTATTTTTTTACTAGTAATTACCTTAATTGCTCTTAGTTTAAATTCTCTTGACATTTACTCATTGTTTGCTGACTTTTCTCTTTTAGTTTCTTGTTATTTATATTGTTGTCAATTACGAATAAATCTCCGATCCTCAGATCCAATAATTAAGCACTACATTGTAATTTTTAGGGAGAACGATACGGGGTTAAATTTTTGATTATTATTTTAAATTGTGACATTTTAAACTAAATTTTGATAGTGTTAATTATTAGTTTAGAGCTACAACAAACTTGAGCTTTTTAACTTGTGAATTTTTTAAATTGGTCTTTAGTACTCATCAGTTCGACTCCGCTTGTTTTATTAAATATGCCAAGTTTTGGCTCTTTGAAAAGTCTATTAGTTAAAAAGGCCATGTCATATGCTTTAAAAAAAGCCTATAAAGTTCGCCGGATCATCAAAATATTTTTTTGTAAAAATAAATTATTTTTAGTTTAGACTTTTAGCTATTTACTTATATTAAACACAAAAAAAATAATAATAATCAAGACTAGTTAAGATTGTAACTTTTTTGTTAAAAAAAAAGTGTATAACTTGTAAATATGGTTATGATATGTGTCTAACAATTAATATATATAAATAAATTATGCTTTGCAAATTATGAAATATAAATTTTAGAATGCATTTAATATCAATTTAAATTTTTTAAGCGTATTGTTTTGAACTCTAATTCACGAAAAAGGTTTTTCAAATAGGCTCGTAGGTTTATCGGATTTAAACAAGCTAGACTCATACCTAAAAAAAAGCTTGTGAGAGATAACATACCTAGAATTGGGCCATCTATTTATAGCATGGACCAGACTTGTCAAAACTAAAGCTCAACTTGGCTCTTCCATTTTCACTAGGAGGATGTGTGTGTTGAAAAATAAGTAATTTAATGGATAAAAGTACTTAAATACCATGAAGGATACAGGATATAAATTCAAATCCTCACATTAAATTTTTAACATAATAAATCTCTCTCTCCCCCTCCCTCCCTCTGTGTGTGCTAAAAAGAGTATGTGTGTACGTATGTGTTGTCTCTGTGGCCATGTTACAGTAATGAATAGAGAATGGACATTTGACATGTTTGAAGTTAGAAGAAGCAGTATTTGACTAGAGCAAACACGGTGAATGTACTAACAAAGTACGGTAAATTTTTTTAACCATAAAAACCTCATCAAACTTCATCAAATTGACGTTCAATTGGCTTTTAACCTAAAAAAAAAAGAATTCAATCACACCAATACACAATCATCTTAAATTTTTCCTTCCCAAAAGCTGAAACCTCTAAGCTCTAACCATAGTCACCCATACATGGTAGTTCCTTTCAGTTAGAATACACAAACACACCGAAGAACTCAATGACAGTAGGGCTACAAATTTATTTGTCCATTATCCAACCACAACAACATCGGATAATACCTAACGCCTTCCATCACTTACCAATGTCACATTCTTTACCTTTCTCACCCATAAACTAAGGAATAGAATGAGTATTGATTTTCACCGCTAAACCATACTCACAGCAAAATAATGCAGAGCTTTCAAAAGTAAATCAATATATTCTTATTCCACTTGAACCAAAGTCATCTATGAACGTTAACTACACATGTCGACCATCGTCGACCGGCCAAAGCCACGCTATTTTTTTGTCGAAACCGCATGCAACAAATGACATTCATACCCCTTATACATCATCAATTTTTAGTAATATCCCTATGGTAACAAAATTCGAGTTCAACGAGTTTAATCTCATTAACCCACTTTTTTTCAGTAACAATCATATTTAACCACTCCGTTTACGCATTCCACCTATCAACCTAATATTCACTTATTTATTTATTTATATTTTTAAAATCATCTGACCTTTTAACAAATTTCAAGTCAGATAATAATTCATAACAGTCCAAGTTTGATAATCCATAAATAGTTTATAGGGTAAATCACCAAAAATGCATCTGAATAATTTTATAGCTAACAAAAATGTACTCAAATAATTTAAAAATGCAACAAAAATGTTCAACAGTAAATATGTATTTTTAAAAAATGTCTTAGAGATTGAATTTTGATGCAGTTTTTTGTAAACATGATTAAAAAATGAGATATTTTCATCCTTAAAATTTGGTGATTTTTTGTTAAGTATATATATTTTAAAAAATCACAAAAAAATATACTTAGAAAAGAATTACCAAATTTTAAGAATAATAATATCTCATTTTTCTAATCATGCTTGCAAAAAATCGCATGAAAATTCAATCTTTAAAGTATCTTTTTGAGAAATATATATTTAATATTAGATAATTTTGTCACGTTTTTAAATTATTTGAGAATATTTTTATCGATAGCAAAGTTTGGGTGTATTTTTATCAACAACAAAATTATTCGAGTACATTTTTGATAGTTTACCCTAGACTATAATATGTTGTAAGTCAGGTTTAGGCCAATAAATTTTATTGCAGGATTGACCTAACCTGCTTCCACCCTTAATACCTTCCTTGTATTGATCCTTAATCACTTCAAAACTATAGAAGTTAACTATTGGATTTCACACCCTCAAAATGTAAGAAATATCGAGTTAAGTCTCAAAGTAGTCCCTAAAGTTATACTCGAGCCTCGAAGTAGTCTCTAAACGTAATAGTTACCCAATTTCATCCCTGAATTTGTACGCCAGAATCCACAGACGTCCTTCTAGCAATTCCCATCCACTTGGCTCCATCGGAAAGCTGATCTGGACTCTTCTGTGACACGCTGGCAAAGAAACGGCTAGCTGACGTGGATGAGTACAATTTTTTTTTATTCAATTTGGTCCCTAAATTGAAGTTAAAAACTCTAACCCCCTAATTTTGAAGATCACTCCCTGCATTGCACACTCTCATATCATCTCTTCGCTCTTCTCCATCTTCAAAGCTACATGGTTATGGCTAGCACAAGCAACACTGCTGGGAGCTCGAACACCCCACGATCTTTTGGAAGCATTATGAGAAGAATGAATAGAAATAGAAATTTGCATTCGCCAGAATGGTGTGGGTGTGGGTCGAGACTAGTGTTGCGATGGTCAGGGATAGATTCTAACCGAGAGAGACCATTCATCAGTTGCCCAAACTACAATGTAAGTGGTTGTTGTTGTTTGCTGTATTTCTGAATATGAACTTGGCTGATTCAGTTTTTTGGGTGCAGACTATAGGTAAGAGGTGGTATGGGTTATTTCTGTAGGTAAATAAAATTTTAAAAGAAGATGTGATAACATGTGATGGTAGAACAAACCTTTCAATTGACAATGAAGAATAAAAAATGAAGATTGCTTGAAAACTTGGGAGGTTAGAGTCTAAAGTTAGGGTTCTAAAAATAGGTGGAGTTTTGGTGTTTGTATTTATGCTACTGATTATAGGAGCTGTTCTCTATTAAAGTTAGATAGACAATTTGGCCAATTGTATCTGGTAAAAAACAAATGACATGTTATATGCACATGTTGTTTCTGTACTTGTACCTGTCTTTTTGTTTGAAAGAAATGCAAATTAAAGTAAATGACATCACTGTGCTTGCGTATTTTAGAAATTGGAAAAACAATATGAGATAGTAATCCATTCATCCATATTATAATATTTTTCCATAATATAATGAAACACAGCCAAAACATTATTCACCCATAAACATTGTTCATCCATGATGTCAAATTGTTCATAATTAATGCCTTACAAAGCCATAAAACCATAGGATCCTAATTAAGACAGCATTGAAAGTATATAATCTAAACAAAATAGATGGATAAAAACGCTAATTGGTTGGGCACAAACTTCATGAAGTTTGCAAGCCTTGAAGTAGTCCCCTATGTTGCACCTTGCATAGGATTAGGTGGATGATTCGTTGCTGGTTGAGTGCTAGCTAGTAGGGTGGCAGCAGGTGGGGTGCTTGCTGATGGATTGCTACTTTCTGAAGTAAATTTTGTGGCTTTGGACAACTTCCTTTTGGAAGGAAATTTTAGTGGCCTAACAGAAGTGGGTGAAACCTATCAGCAAAAACATGTAAAATAGTTAGTAAAATTGATAAGAATATATATTTAATAAAATCAATGTCATTTAATATTGTGAACCTGTTGAGAGTCATCAGTTTTTAACAAGGGTGGTTGATTGAGTTTAAGCTGAATTTCAGTCTGAGGTTGTGGGACAAAGATGACTTCTTCCAAGAATGTGATAATAGGCTTGGCTCTAGCTTCTTTAATCTTAGAGTTTAAGATTTCACAAGTATTATTGCAGATGTTGTTTATTTTAGGTGCATTACTGAAGAAAGCCCGACTCCAAGAGTCTCTAGGCCACTTGTTCAAATAATCCCAAGCATCCTTATTAACCCTCTCAATTTTTTTGATAATTTCAAGGAATCCATCCTAGCTAGTACACCTTGTACAATTCCATAGTAGCCCTCTAAGCTGGAGATCCTTCCATTGCTTATTGAAATTCTTTCATAAATATCAAACACAGAATCTGTGATGGATATCTGAAAATACTTCCTTAACTGCATGGATGAGGCTCTGATTCAATATAAACAGTAGTTGTAAGATTTGTTATCGAGCATTAAAATAGCTCCTGAAGTTGCATAAGTGACATCTAAGAGGTCCTTAAACTTTTATAAGTGACATCTAAGTGGTCCCTAAACTTTCATAAGTGACATCTAATTGGTCCATTTTCAACCATTTAAACTTATCGAATTAGTCCTTGTCCATATCATCAGCACATTGTAAAACATGTATAAACAGCAGTCCAATATATATATACAGAAGTTCAACAACTATGGAAATGAATAGTTAACACTTATCAACAGACTAACTACAGTAAAAAATAGCAGCCAAATAATAGACTACTTACAGCAGCCAAATAATAGGCTAATTACACTTATACAGATATTTTGATAGTACAAAATAACTCAAAATTACACAGCAAAAATATTCAGAGTTAGTTGTTGCTTTCTCCCAACTTTCATACAATAGATACTAATTACACACCAGTTATATAACAATTAATAAAGACAATCAATGATTTAGGTACTAGCTATACACAATAAACTTAACTTGATTACATACCTTCTGCATATCTGATATAAAACACAGCTTGTTTTGCTTGTAATCCCCCAAGTCTTGATGAAGTAATTCCAAGAATAATCTCCAGTTGTCAGTGTTTTCAACAGGGACAATTTCATAGACAATCACATATATGTAGTTGTTTTCATCTTGGCCAATAGCAAATAGGATTTCACCACCATGCTAGGTCTTCAGAAAAGTTCCATCCTAGCCTATAAGAGGTCTGCAACCAGTCAAAAATTCTCTTTTACACGCATTCAAACAAATGTACATCTTCTCAAAGATTGGATCATCATCAGGATTGAGCTGATATATAACACCAACAGTCACAGTAGAGTCTGGATTACTCTTCAGTAGTGTCAGCCTATAATTCCTCACTATCCCATATTGGGCAGCAGCATCACCAAACACAATAGCTCTAGTATCTCCTAAAGCTCGAGTTAGTGAAGACTTGTTCAAATCTGAATCATACTTTATCTTAAAATATTGTGCAGCCTTAGAGTGTTTTAGATTAGGATACTTCCTTAGCTTCTTCACCAATTCGCAGGCTAGCCACTTCCTATTAGCCAGTCTATTTTTGGTATCTCTTGCGTAGGTATGGTCATCCATAAAGGTCTTGATCTGCCAGCAATTACTCTCACTGTTACTAGAAGCATACACCAGCCTACCACAGCTCTCATCCTTACACATAGCTCTTATCTTTACACTATCATTCTTTTTAAACTAGATCCTCCTACCCTCCTGAATACAATATTCATGCACAGTCTCTTTAAACTCCATCATTGTAGTGAATGTCATTCCAACCTCAAGTATAAGCTCTCCAAACCTTCCTCCTTCTCTGAACACAAGAAAGACCTCATCTGAATCAACCTCCTCCAACTCATCTTCAGAGTTCGGAGGAGTCTTCATTTCTTTTGAATGCCATGAGTCTCCACTATCAGATTCATGATAAGCTTCATCTTGGGCATCATAATATGGTGCCATATCACTAAACTCAGGAATTGATCTAAAAACTAGTTCATCATCCTCATACCCTGAGTATGCACACACTGGACCATCATCCTCAACCATAACAGCTCTCTTTTGTTTAGTAAGTTTTTTATCTGTCCTAGTTCTCAATTTAACATTAGTCTTCTTTCCTGCTGATCTTTTCACAATACTTCTTCTTTCTCACTAGACACCTCATCACCACCAGGTAGATATGCTTCATCCTCTACACTATCATCACTGTCATGGCTATCTGAGGATTCTTCTGAGCTAGACAAAGCCACAAAGACTGTTTGGAGCTATTTTTTCTTAGCAATTGATCTTTCAATAGTTTCAATAGCAGCTGCTCTTGTTAAAGGCCTCCTTCTATGTGGTGTTGCACTTGTTAGATTCTTAGAGCCTCTCTTTGGTACAACAGACTTATTGGTTTCTTTCAATTTCGACCATAGTTTAGGAATTGCAGTGGGTTGGACCATTTTTTTGTGGTGGGTTGGATTTAGTTCTACTAGGTTGGGCCATTATTTTTGGTAGTGGGTTGGACTTAAATCTAAAAATTGCAATGGGTTAGACCAATATTTTTTGTGGTGACTTTGATTTACCAACATAAATTGCAGTAGGTGGGATCTTTTGTTTTGGTCCTAGAGACAATTTATCAGTAGGCTTTGTTATATAGATTATTTTTTGGGTAGGGATAATGGTGTGACTTGGTTCAGAAGTTGGAGTTGATGGTATTGTGATGGTTTCTGGTTTGACTGTGATAATTGGTGGTCGAGTTTGGGGTGGGAATAAGGTTTTGTATCACCATCAACTCCTTGCCTTTAGATGATACTGGTTTTGCTTCCTCATTATACAAAGGTTCAGAGACTCTATGTTCGTAGTACACATGGATAATTCCCTTGTTCTTCTGAGCAAGGTAACACATCTCCATGAGCTCCTTATCATCTGTGATAGCTCTTAGACTAGTTTGCAATGGCCTATTAGGCACCAGCCACCAAGATTGAGTCACCTTGTCATACCCAATGTTCTTGTGGTAGTCTTGAATGAAAAAGACATCCAGTGTGTCTATATCAACTCCCGACAACTTAGAAATCTTTCCACCATTATAAGACATACTTCCATCATGCTCTATAATGAATGACCTTCCATGGTGAAATATGATAATCAAAGGATCATCCATCTGCAATTTAAAAAAAAATTGAATGATCAGACTCATTATCTTCAACCACGTTACCAAATTGAAAACTCCACAACTAAAACATAAAACCATGTTCTCAACTGTAAATGTAGTAAACCCTAACACATAAAAAATAAGTTTCCACCTTAAGAAACAAGCGGTACTCAGTCTATAATTTTATTGGCCTAATCACTAAGAAACCTAATTCTGATCAAACCCTAGCAAATAGCACAAAACACAAGCATGCATACCGACACATTACACTCGAAGAAAATCTATTCAACTACTGAAAATATTAAATTAACAACAATATAAAAAATAGAGCTCCCTTATTATCACATATTTTTTTCGTTTTTTTCCTTACTTGTTTCAGAGAAATCAACCTTTAAAACTCTCTATCTGATGAAGATGATGATACCGATCCTCCAGAGCCTAGATTTCGACGAAAATCACTGCGGTTACAGCAATCACACAAACACCATCGATGAGTGTAGGGGAGAAGAAAAGAGCTCTGTGTGTGTTGTGTTTTGAGAGGGGAGATAATACATTAGTTTAACGTTGAGAGAGTGAGGTTTTGAGAGTGAAATGACGTCATTTTATGTCATTTACGTGCCACAGCAATACTACATCGTTTTCTCTTTGTCAGCGGATCACAGAGGAGTCCAAGCTTTCCGGTGGAATCAGGTGGATGGAAATTGCTAGAAGAACAACTATAGGTCTCGGCGTACAAGTTCAGGGATGAAATTGGACAACTATTAAGTTCAGGGTCTACTTTGAGACTCGAATGAAATTTCATGGACCACTTTAAGGCTTAACTCAAAAAATATCCTTGATAAAATAGAACAGATAATTTATAGTTGTATAAATTTTGATGAGAATGTTATATGAAATGAATGATATAGTGATGAAAAAATGCAAAATAATGGTTCATGAATTTAGAGAGGGTGAATGACTGAGCTCATAAAGAGAAGAAAAAAAAAAATCTTTAAATTCCTATTTAAGGCACATTTTTTATAAAAAAAAATTAACATAATTTTTTTTATCATAAACTGTAAATATAAATTAAAAATGTCTTTCTTCTAGCCTCTTCAATAGCACGGACAATTTTTGTTTTTTTGGCCCATATCGTGGTTTTATCCATTTAATTAATTAAAATACAAATAAATGAATATAGTTACTAAATTAAACTTCTTTCAACAATAATATTATTAAAATTTATAAAAATAAAAAGTATACAAAAAAATTTAATAACTTTAAAATTAAAATAATAATAAACAATAATACATAATTCAACATTTAACTAATTAGCAACATTAATTAATATAAAAAAATATAGTTAAACTCTATATTTGACGACATATATTATGAATTTGTTAATATGTGTTCAATTAAATTTTTTTTCAGTTATTGATGTTTTTGTTGATCTCGAAATTAGATATTTTTTTAAAAAAATTGATAGTATGATGTAGAGGTGTACATGGTTCGACCCGATCTGAAGATCCGACCCTAGCCTCGAACACTTTAGGGGCTAATTTGGTGTGATTTTACCGGGTCTAGGGTCGGGTAAGAGTCTCAAAAATAGATCCGGTCATTATTTTGGGTCGGGTCCGGATCATAGCCCGGGTCACCTGAACTCGGCCCGGTGGCCCGGTCATCATACACAATTAATATTTTGTGTTATTAGTGATGAATGATGGCTATTCTTATGTGAAATTTAAGTATTGTAAATTTTAATATTTTGTGTTATTAGTCATTATAAGACTATAAATTAATGTTTTATGTTTAAAATACATAAGACTTTAGACTAATGCATAATATTGTGTTATTTGTATTGATTTAAATATTTGGTGTTATTAGACAATATTAGTATTGATTATGGTTATGCTTTAATTTTAGAGAAAGGTTGATTCTTGTTATATTTTTTTGAGTGAATTTTATCATGTCAAATAATGGTTGGAGTCTTGAAAATTTGGATATTTTCACATGCTAGCTTACAAGAAGGTATTAAGGTAATGTAATGTTAACGACCCAATTTTTACCCGGTATAATCGTGACCCGAAAGTGTATAGGTTTTATTGGGTTTAGGGTCGGGTTTGGGTCTAACAAATAGGCCTGGTATATATTTCGAGTTGGGTCTGTGTCACATCAAACCCGATTTTATCCGATCCATAAACACCCCTAGTACGATGCAAAATTTTATTTGATGTATTAAGTAAAAATCTATGAAGCACGGATTCTCCTATGGTGCCCGCGTATCCGTGTCGGACACGAATCCGACACCGATACTCGACGGATACTTCAAACGAGCATATCGATGACTTTTTTTTTTGCGGTGCAGAATTTTGGTGAAGTTGTCACGAATCCGAACGAGTCCGACCGATTTTTTGGTTTTATGGCCCAATTAACTGATTTTTTTTTTCATTTTAAAATATTTTAAAATCAAAACAAATCAAAATTTAAATTTAAAAATAAAATAATTAATAGAAGCAGAGTTGATGACAACAGTCCAGATCTGAGTGAGGTTTCGTATTTATCTTTAGATGAACCAAACATAGAAGCTATGGTATTTACGGATGATGGACTTGGAGTAGATTAAAATTTTTTATTTTTTTTAATAATTACATAATTTTTAGACTTTTTTATGCAACTATATTTCCTCTTATATTTATAATATGATATTTTATTAATTTAATATATTATTTAAATTTTAATTCACAACGTATCCTAAACGTGTCGTATCCAATTTTTTATAAAAAGAACGTGTCGGCGTATCCGTGTCGTGTCGTGTCCGTATCGCGTGTCGTATCGGT
The DNA here is from genome assembly GCF_003086295.3 of Arachis hypogaea. NCBI lineage: Eukaryota > Viridiplantae > Streptophyta > Magnoliopsida > Fabales > Fabaceae > Arachis > Arachis hypogaea. Next base: position 23,163,800 of record NC_092051.1, on the reverse strand, counting down.
GCTTCCTAGGTAAAAATTATGCATAAATGTCTCTTTATCATTAGTAATTATATTATGGAATATAATACAATTTTTCGTTATGTTTGCATGTTTTTTCTTTTTTTTTTTTTAAATGCATTGAACTATGTCTAATTACACACTGTGCCTCCAATTTTTTTTAGTTACACAGTGTCTCCAATTTTTTTTAGCATTGAAACGGAGGTTTAGCCACTTTCTTTGCTATTGATGGGACATCTAGATCTAGGTCAGCCGCATCTGCAGAATAAGCAGTTGACGGCCAGGCCTTCTAAATGGGGCCAACAAGAGTCATGTTTGTATTTGATGAGCCTGACTAGTAGCAGCAACCAGATTATGTCTGTGCTGTGACTTTATATGAACCGTGTCAGAATGAGTATCAAATCAACCAAAAGTTATCAGCTTCTTTCTTAAGTGTCCAGCGACTCCCCAAAAATAATTACAATGCAGTAATTAAATGGGATAATAAGATTTTTCTTTAGTCCACAACAATTAATCATTCTAAGAAATTTTAGAAAATAACAAATGCTAAGAAAAAAAAACTTTATTTTTATTATAATAAACCACCTTGAACATTCCCTTGATGATGAGACTAATGGTAAATTTATATGTGTATGCAAACAAATGACGATATTATTAGGAGAGAAAATGACACAAAAAATATCTCATAGTTTCATGTATCCTCTTATAAACTCTAAAGGTAAATTTATTGTTTTTATTAATTGAAATATATTTTTTACAAAATTCAAAAAAAAAATACTGAAATTAAAATGTAAATCAAATGTAGCCAAACAAGTTTTACACAACCTAAAAAGATTTTTGTACTATTAAATAAAAATTTATGAACAAGATGGTGTCGTGGTGTAGTTGGTTATCACGTCAGTCTAACACACTGAAGGTCTCCGGTTCGAGTCCGGGCGACGCCATATTGTTTTATTTTTATCTAGTTCTTGTTCTTTACATTTTAATGGTCGTCTGCGGCCGTTATGATTTATGAATTTGTCAATTTTTTGTCGTCAAACATCAAAGAAAGACGAAGGTACCATTTGCTGTGATTTGGTCTTTCGTCGTCTTGTCTTCACTGCTTCTTCACTCAGTCTGGCAGCTGAGAGAACCACCGACAAATTGGTTACGACGATGGAGAGCAGCAGAAAGGCGGGTCGGTCTTCTCGGGCCAAACAGAAGCACGATTTGGCCTCCCTCCTCCGCAAATCGTGGTACCATCTCAGGCTCTCCGTCCGCCACCCATCCAGAGTCCCCACCTGGGACGCCATCCTCCTAACCGCCGCCAGCCCCGAGCAGGCCCAGCTCTACACCTGGCAGCTCCAACGGGCCAAGCGTATGGGTCGGATCGCCCCCTCCACCGTCACCCTTGCCGTACCCGACCCCGACGGCCACCGCATCGGATCCGGTGCTGCCACTCTCAATGCCATTCACGCCCTCGCCCTCCATTACCGCAACCACTTCGTCCCCGATCTCCACTCACAGGTTCCGATCTTATTGCTGCTAACGTATAATTCCGTTATTTCAAAGTAAATGATTGGATTGATTCCTACTCCATTGTTGTACAGGTTGCAAGCACAAATGGCAGTGGTAGTGGTGCCGGTGACGGTGATGGTGATGACGTGGCAATGGCTGAGTTGATGGCCAAAAAGCACATTCTGCTGCTCCATGCGGGTGGGGATTCTAAGAGGGTGCCATGGGCTAACCCTATGGGGAAGGTGTTCCTTCCGCTTCCCTATTTGGCCGGTGATGATCCAGATGGTCCTGTTCCTCTCCTCTTTGACCATATTCTTGCTATTGCTTCTTGTGCCAGGCAAGCTTTTGGAAGTGAAGGTTCACTCTCTCTTTACCTATATCATACTTATGTACTCTTCTTGTGCCATGTACTTATTAGACAAGGGTTATGTAAGTTTCAGAAGCGATTTGTTTATTTTCCTTGTTGCTATTCCTTGTCTAAATTGTAATTTGCTTTCATCATGAGTGGTGATGTTTGCTTAAAACTTGCAAGATTCTTTCAATGGTTGCAGGTGGGATGTTAACCATGACCGGGGATGTTCTTCCATGTTTTGATGCATCGACCATGACTCTGCCTCAGGACACTTCATGCATCATCACTGTTCCAATCACCCTTGATGTTGCTTCAAATCATGGAGTGATTGTTGCAGCTAAAACTAAAAATAACACTCAAAACTATGCAGTGAGTTTGGTAGATAATCTCCTGCAGAAACCTAGCGTAGAAGAGCTTGTTAAAAGCAAGGCAGTTCTAGCTGATGGTAGAACGCTTCTTGATACTGGAATAATAGCAGTTAGGGGTAAGGCGTGGTCAGAGCTTGTTACCCTTTCATGTTCCTCTCAGCAAATGATTTCAGAACTCATCAAGATAAAAAAGGAGGTATAGTGGATTCTTTTGTATTAAATATATAGCATCGCCTTTTAAGATGGTAGAAAGCAACCGAGAAACAAAGAAATTTATGGCAAGGGCTCTTGTTATGTTTCACTGTATATATGTTTGGAGTATGTCCGATGTTTTATTTTATCCAAGAATACTTGGTCTGCATTGTGCAGATGAGTTTATATGAAGATTTGGTTGCTGCCTGGGTACCTGCAAAGCATGAGTGGTTGAGAAAGCGTCCATTGGGTGAAGAACTGGTCAATAAATTAGGCAAGCAGAAGATGTTCAGCTATTGTGACTGTATGTCAAGCCTAATTGCATTCTTATCTCTATATGTAACATTCCTCGTACCCATCTGTACAAAAGTTTACTCTTTCATGTATTGTTATGTTGCAGATGACTTGTTGTTTTTGCACTTTGGAACCTCAAATGAAGTTCTAGAACACCTCAGCGGAGTTGGTTCAGAATTAGTAGGGAGAAGACACCTGTGTTCTATTCCAGCAACAACGGCTGCTGATATTACAGCATCTGCTGTTATTCTTTCTAGTAAAATTGCACCAGGAGTCTCAATTGGAGAAGATTCTCTAATATATGATTCATCTATTTCGGGTGGAATACAAATTGGCTCCTTATGTATAGTTGTTGGAGTCAACATTGCTCTTGATGATCATCTTAGCACTGAGGATATCAAATTCATGCTTCCAGATCGCCATTGTCTTTGGGAGGTTCCCTTGGTTGGGAGTGGAGAACGAGTTCTAGTATTTTGTGGCCTTCATGATAACCCGAAAAGTTCACTTTCTAGAGATGGCACATTTTGTGGGAAACCTTGGAAGAAAGTTTTACATGATTTGGGTATTCAAGAAAGTGATTTATGGGAGTCCTCAGGCACCGATGAGAAGTGTTTATGGAATTCGAAAATATTTCCTATACTTCCTTATTCTCAGATGCTTAACGTTGCACTATGGTTGATGGGCTTAGCTAAGCCAAAAACTGAACATATGCTTTCTTCGTTATGGAGATCTTCCAGCCGCATCAGCCTGGAGGAATTGCATAGATCAATTGATTTCTCAACAATGTGCATAGGTTCTAGCAATCACCAAGCTGATCTTGCAGCAGGAATTGCAAAAGCGTGCATTAGCTATGGAATGCTTGGTCGCAATTTGTCTCAATTATGTGAAGAAATTCTTCAAAAGGAAGGTTCTGGAGTTGAAATATGCATGGATTTTCTGGGTATGTGTCCAAAAGTTCAAGAGCAGAACTCCAATATACTTCCCAAAAGCCGGGCATACCAGGTGCAAGTTGATCTTCTTCGAGCTTGCAATGATGAAGTGACAGCATGCAAGCTGGAGCCCAAAGTTTGGGCCGCTGTGGCTGATGAAACTGCTTCAGCAGTAAGATATGGATTTAAGGGTACATACTTTAATCCTTCCCCAAGATTCACACAAACTTGCAGCTCTCTCTCCTCTTCCCCAAGATATGTGTGTGTTGTGGGAGAAGTAGGGTTTTTCTTGGTACAGTTTTGATGACTTGTCTTTTGCTTTAGTTAGTTGAGGAAGCATAAACATGAATCATTTAAATATTTGTGCTGTAACTTAGGGTAACCTAGCTGGAGAAACAATTACAAGAGTAGTGATATTAAATTATATTCATAGTAAGGATCATTTGCTTTTGACAAGGCATAATGAATTGGACATTATTTTCTTACATGATATTGTGCGCATCTGTTGGTGCCAAATAATGAAATGAAACCACAAATGTACTGGTTATTGCGAATCAATATAGCATTTAAACTATTGAAAATCCAATTTTTCTTTGAAGATAAAATAGTGGCATTTATGTCTAAAGTTGGTTATATTAGTTTCTCCAGATATTGTCTCTATATTTGAGGTTCATAATACTATTATATTAGAATTGTGAAAGGATGCAGGAGTGTTTCGAGTTTTGACGGAAAATGACAGGTTACAACTTATAACATACTATGTTAGTTTTTTAATTTAGACATTATATTCTCTGTTTCCATATCTGAACTAGTTAATTGCTTCTTTAGTTTATGCAAAAGAATTAGAAACAATGAAATTTCTGAAGCTGAATTCAGTCTCCTTTCTGCAGAGCATTTATCAGAGTCACCTGGTAGCCTCTCCTGTCTTGAGTACCAGAATAACCACCATGATGGGCACACTCGTCAGCCTTTCCATCCTAGAATGGTAAAAGTAGAACTACCTGTACGCGTAGATTTTGTTGGGGGTTGGAGTGATACCCCTCCATGGAGCATCGAGCGTGCTGGATGTGTTCTAAATATGGCAATAAGCTTGGAAGGTTCTGCTCCAATTGGCACTGTCATAGAGACAACTGAAACAACCGGAGTATTAATTACTGATGATGTGAACAACAAGTTACATATTGAAGATTATAAATCCATTTCTGCTCCATTTGATGGAGATGATCCATTTCGGTTGGTCAAATCTGCCTTACTTGTGACTGGCATTATTCATGACAACGTTCTTGTAGACATGGGCATGAAAATCAAGACTTGGGCCAATGTCCCCCGTGGTAGTGGATTAGGTACTTCTAGTATCTTAGCTGCTGCAGTGGTAAAAGCGCTTCTCCAGATAATTGATGGCGACGACAGCACTGAGAATGTTGCTAGACTTGTTTTGGTGTTGGAACAACTCATGGGCACTGGAGGTGGGTGGCAAGACCAAATTGGGGGATTATACCCTGGGATCAAATGTACTTCAAGCTTTCCAGGAATTCCATTGCGGCTTCAAGTCATTCCATTGTTAGCTTCACCTCAGTTGGTTTCTAAGTTGCAGCAAAGGTTACTTGTTGTATTTACTGGTCAAGTAAGTAATATATTATAGTAGGAACTTGCTTTTCTGTTTCTGTTCCTGCACAGAGAGTTGTATGCATTCAAATACAGCATCACCACCTTTCTATCTTGTCATTTTGAAGTTAACACTTCTCTTGATACATCATCTTTTTAGTTAGTTGTGATTTTGATTGCATATTGAACTGTTTTCTAGGTTCGACTTGCACATAAGGTTTTGCAAAAAGTGGTGATCAGATATCTTCGGCGGGATAACCTTCTTGTATCCAGTATTAAGCGCCTTGTTGAACTGGCAAAGATTGGGAGAGAAGCTTTGATGAATTGCGACATTGATGAACTTGGCGAGATAATGTTGGAAGCTTGGAGATTGCATCAAGAGCTTGATCCTTACTGCAGCAACAAGTCTGTTGACAGGCTCTTTTCTTTTGCTAGTCCATACTGCTCCGGGTACAAGCTGGTTGGAGCTGGCGGCGGCGGGTTTGCTCTCTTGCTTGCCAAGGATGCAGATCAAGCCATGGAACTGAGACAAAGACTTCAAGATAACAAAGATTTGAATGCGAAAATCTACAATTGGCAGATATTTCTATAGAATTTATGATAGTGAATAATACGAATAGTTGTTAGAAACTTGAGTTGTTTTGTTATTCTACAACCCATTCATTTGTAGATTGAGATTTGAGGGTTCACGGAATTGTGTAATGTAAAACGCACAGATGTAGATAGTTAATTAGTTATAGCCGTATAGCCATAAGAAGACTTGATGCAAGATTCAGCCAAATTTGTCAAATTATTTAATGTTTCGTAATCATGCTTCTTAATGATCTCTTCTTGATAAATAGTTGAATAATCACACCTTATTTATTCCCTTCATAGAGATATATTTATTTACAAAAAAGTGATGATGTGCAAAAGCAGGATAGAATAATAAAAGATGAAAAGAGGGGGAACTAAATTATTAGAAGAGCATCACTTGTTAATGAAGCGAAGAATCCAAAGCAGCATCTGTTGCTTCGATGCAGAAACTTCGTTGCTTTTTCCAAATCGCCTATGGGCTATAGATGGGCATATACTATAGTATGTTCAATGGACCTGCATAGTCCAAAGGTGAAATGTCATGTAAATAATAATTAGAATATACGACAAATGGTTAGTGATTTTTATTTCAAAGATAAATAAATTTTAAATTAATTAAAAATATAAAAATGTTTTTTATTTTTTAAAATGTAAGATATTTAAATTTTTTTGGAGCACTGATTTGTTCTTTGTTACGGATCCGATTTTCGGGTTCTACACCGAAACAGCCTTCGATCTTAATATCTGATGGGGCCTCCTTTCTCCTCTAAAAAGTCCAACACCTTCTAATCAATATTCGAATTTAAATATCTTTCTTATTTTAGTCAGATAAGATAAGATGACATAACTATCATTAGCTATATAAAGGAGAGCCAGAAGCCTTTTCTTTCAGGTACATCATTCACTCTACACATCTTATACCTCTCGGATCCATTCTGACTTAAGCTTCAGAGTGTCCAGATAATTTGGCGATCGCCTCGACTCATAATTCGTACCAGAAATTTTTAGTACATTCTTATATATGTTGGATAGATGTTTTAAATATCTCAAATTTTAGAAAATCAAAGATGTTTTTATATTTTCCATTAGTTAAGAATTTATATATTTTCGAATTAAAAAAATTAAGGATGTATTTATTTATTTATTTTAATAATTCAAATACATTTTTAAATTATGACGCAAAAACAATAGTCATTAGTCATCACATGCCATGGATTTGGTGGAAGTCGTTGAGCGGAAACCATTCATTACATTCCATGTAATATAAAAAAGAAAAGAAAATGTGGTTGATGATGTGTGGGGCCTCTCCATGTCCATCGAATATGGCACAAAAAGTCATACTCCTTCTCTGTTTATGCATATGCTAAGTGCTGAAGGAAAGCGAAGCGGTGTGGAGTGAGTGAGACTGTGAGAGTGAGAGTGAGTGCGAGTGAGAGATGGGTCTGCTTACAAACAAAGTATTGAGACATGAAATCAAGCCTGGCGATCACATCTACACTTACAGAGCTGTTTTCGCTTACTCTCATCATGGTCTCTCTCTCTCTCTCTCTGCAATGTCCCTTCATTTCCACAATTTCTATCTAATTTTTCCTCAATGTGGCTTCTTTTTGTTAGTTCAACCTTTTCTTTTCTTTTTTCTCCCTACCCATGTATTTGATTTATGTAAATGTTTACTGAATTATGGAAAGAAAAAAAGCTGTGTCGGTGTTGGTGGTGTTGAAGGATCCACTCACCCTGCCACGGGCACGGAAAAAGCATTTGCATTTGTTTGTTTTATCATTCAATTTGGGTTTTCGTATTGACCCCCTCGTAAACTAGGTTATATAAATCGAGATTGATTGTTTTTGTTTGAAAGTCAACATACATGATAGGGAGATCTGATTAAGTTGCTTTGGAGATTGGACAATGCAAGTTTTGTTTCAGGGTCCGGGAATCTCAAGAGTCTTGTTTGTGCATCATTTTATGCTCTTTGTGGTCACTTTTTGTTCAGATTCTTAATGTTGGTGGGTTAGCCTTGTCCGTCATTTGGTTTGCTCTTAAGTTGACAACTTCTAATTGATGTCAGTTGCTATGATTAGTAGCATGTACAAGTTATGGTGCTTGATGAATGTTTGGATTTGTAGTGAAAATGCTGACTATTTCTGTTTAAATTTAGATATGTTTGTACATGTAGGACATTTGATTTATGTTATGCCTAGACTCTTTGATAGATTTATGTAGTTTTGTTAACCTTTCCTGCAAAGCTTGCCTCTTAGAAAAGCTCTAAAACCCCAAACCAAATTCAGAATGGTATTTAGAAACTGGTGTGTTGATTGTGGAATCTAAGTCTATTGTGTTACCATGCAGGGATTTTTGTTGGGGGAAGCAAGGTTGTGCATTTCAGACCTGCGCGAAACTTGAAGTCAATCACCGAGACATCTTCAGACCTGGATGATCAAACATCAGACCCATGTCCAACCTTTCCCGATTGTGGATTCAGGCAGCCAAACAGTGGCGTGGTTCTTTCTTGCCTAGACTGCTTCCTTCGAAATGGGTCCATTTACTGTTTTGAGTATGGTGTTTCACCATCCGTTTTTCTTACCAAAATACGGGGAGGCACATGCACTACTGCATTATCTGATCCACCGGAGACCGTGATCCATCGGGCAATGTATCTGCTTCAAAATGGCTTCGGCAACTATAATGTGTTTCAGAACAATTGTGAGGATTTTGCTTTGTACTGCAGAACTGGCCTATTGATAGTGGATAAGCAAGGGGTTGGAAGAAGTGGCCAAGCTTCTTCCATTATCGGTGCCCCGCTGGCTGCAATGCTTTCTTCTCCACTCAAGTTGTTGATGCCAAGTCCTGTTGGTGTGGCAACGGTAACAGCAGGAATGTACTGCATGAGCAGGTATGCAACTGACATTGGTGTGAGAAGTGATGTGATCAAGGTTGGAGTCGAAGACTTGGCCGTGAACTTGGGATGGCATTGCCCTGATCAGATGCAAGAGGAGGAGGAGGAGGAGGAGGAGGTGGTGGATCCTGGAGTGGAAACTTCAGACACACAGATTACCACTGTCAGATGACTTGGGCATTTATTCATCCGTATATGCCTAGGTTATGGGACCTTCATGTTAACCTTAGTGCTATTGGTTTCTAGTTATTCAACTTGTGCATGGAGTGATGTAACAATAATATAATATTCAGTATTAATGAAGTATAAATCCGATGTTTTCCTTTTGATTGCTCCAAATCCAGCATTCTACTTGGGCAGCAACTGAACCATTTTGCCGTGCAGCATGAAAAAAACACACATTTACTGATTCTGACTAGTTATTTTAATATTTTCAATCTGAAGTGTGGAAACAGTTTTGAAATGCAAATTCTTACTGATAATTGATCCATTCTGTTTTACTTTATGGTTTTCTTCGATCTCATTACTGAGAACCGGATCCTCTACGCATATTGAAAATAGAATGAGGCTTTTCTCATTTTGGAAGTATATAATGTCATCATCAATCACATAAGAAACTTATAGAGGCGAAGAAAGTCAGACTCGGACATAGTTAGTTACAACCTTAAGGGCTCCAACCAAATCTGTTGATGTATGCAAAGTTTTGTTGTTATCCAATCCAATCCAATCAAATCTAGTAACAAATAAAGATGGTTTTGGTTATTATCTTCTGGAAGGTGACGTGTTAGTTAGCACCCAAAACCTGTTTCTCAACAGCACTGCAACTCTTTAATAAGCTTTTATTTATTTAAAGTAAATATAAAACAAGTCTTAAGAAGCCAAAACTTAAATTGTCCAAATGATTGTTGTTGCTGTTATCTGTTATCCCCATTTTTCCACATATAACATTTATTTATTTGTTAAGTAATGATAATAAATTGTCGTTTTGAGTGTTGGGCGTTGAGTTGACATGCAAGGGAGATATTACATATTATCTTTTTATAAATTATTTAATAACTATAAAATAGAAATAAATGGAACAAAATTTATTTAGTAGGTTGGAAATTGAATCGGGAAGAGAGGAAGGCAGCTTAGCTATCCGCAACCAACAAGAGAAGAAGAATATCATTTTGGTTATTGATTGATTGATCTGAATCAGAGAGAGAGAGATGGCTAATCTGTATGTGAAGGCGGTGCCACCGGCGGATCTGAACAGGAACACGGAGTGGTTCATGTATCCAGGGGTGTGGACCAGCTACATCCTCATCATCTTCTTCGCATGGCTTCTCGTCCTCTCCATCCTCCACTGCACCCCCGGCATCGCCTGGACCATCATCAACCTCGCCCATTTCGCCGTCCGTAATTCAATTCCTTTCCTTCTTTCTTTGTTTCTTGATTTATTGATGGTGATGGTGAATTCATGGATTGATTGATTGATTGATAGATTACGTATCACTACTTCCACTGGAAGAAAGGAACCCCGTTCGCGGAGGACCAAGGGATCTACAACCAGCTGACGTGGTGGGAGCAGATTGACAGCGGCAAACAGCTCACTCGGAACCGCAAGTTCCTCACTGTTGTCCCCGTCGTTCTGTATGTACTCTGCATTCAGTAGAGAGATTTGATTATTGAATGAATGAATAATAACGTAACTGATTTTATTGGTTGCTCATCAGGTACCTCATTGCGTCGCACACAACTGACTACCGACACCCCATGCTGTTGTTCAACACCCTCGCTGTCATTGTCCTCCTCATTGCCAAGTCCCCCAATATGCACAAGGTCAGGATTTTCGGAATCAATTCTGACAACTGACTCTCTTCTTCTTTTTCTTTTTCCCATTAATTACTTGTAATGTTTTGCTGCCTTTTAGCTATAAAATCGAATAAATCTTTTCACTTTTTCATTTTTTTTTTCCTCTACTACTCACTCTGCCTGCCTCTCTTTTCATTTAAGCCTGGCCCAGTCAACTAGATCAAACTAATTGTATTTCGATCACAAAACTATGTATGTGTATGTTGTCATTTGAATTTAAATCAACTTGTGTTACTTCTCAATAACATATTGGATTGAATTTCACCTTGTAAAGAAAAGGAAACACGTCCATCAAACTTCCCTTTAAAATTCTAACAGGATTATTTTTACGTCAGTTAATCTTGTGAAACAAACGTTGTAAGCAACATTCTATGTAGTTTTACATTTAGGCGTTGCTAGAATTTTTAGTACTTAAAGTCTGGAACATAGTGCATAACAAAACTGATATATTGATGTAATTTTGTACATAATATTGATATGTCTTCTTTCTGTGTGGTGGTAATCCTTGTCCTTCATCTTGATAATATTATATTAGCTTCTTTTCTCGTAAAATTAAATAATCAATAAAATATAAGACAAAGGGGGAAAATACAAATGATCGTTTTCCACTTTTCCTCCGGTCGCGCAATTCTATATATATTTTTTTTCGCTACTGCTTTTGTACTAAACAGATTAAAATTACTTTTAGTGAATATGCAGATAAACACCAAATCCAACAAGACTTCTGCATTTTTTGCTCCTTTTTCTCTGTTTCTCCCTTTGCGTATGATAAACTTTTGCATTGCATAGTGACAACAACGAAAAAAAAAAAATATGCACTTTCGATTTCTTTGCCTGAGCCAACTTTCCAGTTCGCTGTCCTTTGTAGGCTGTTGGAAACTATCAATAAACTGAACTTTGAAACTTGAAATTCTAAATAAAAAGGAAAAGTATAGGGTATATACTATCTGCTAATTTATTGTCAATAATTTTCTACTAGAAGATACATATATAAAGAGACATTCAGAAAATACATCTACAAAGATACTTTTATTAGACACAATCATAAAAAAGATATTTTCATTAGATACATCCATAAAGATATTTCTATTAAACACAACTATAAGTAAGAGTTAACAAGAATTGATAAAATTCTTGTTGGTTACGTAGCAGAATTGAAAAAAAAAACAAACATTTTGAACTTTTAACAACGCTTGTTTATAGTTGAAAATTATAACTATTGATTAAAAAAAAAGAAATATTCATAATATTCATATTAAACATCATACATAATAAAATATAATGACATTATTTAATATATATAACCGATTCTATTTAGTACTTCGGACTACTTTAGAGTTTAGATAAATAATTTAATTAAAATCTTATGAAAAAAAGCTTAAAACATAAATATTTATATTAAAATTAACTCATAAAAAAATTGTTTTTTTATTTGTAATTTAGTTTGTGCTTATTTTAAAATGGAGTAATAGACATTTTTTTATTTTTTTCATAAATATTTAAAAAATATATTTTTTTTAAATTGCAAGTTAATTTTAAAATGTCAAATATTAATAGTGACTTTTATTTTATAACTTAAAAATTAATGAAAAGTATGCTGGATCTTTCCAGACAGGAGCTTAGTGTGATAAAAAATGTAGTTATAACTTATAATGTAATATTTTTATTATTAAGTCTTTGCTCAACTAATATATACCGTATTTCTATTATCAATATAATATATGCCTAATAGAAATTTTGCTAATATATGTTTTAAGAATATATTTTAAGAATATTAAAAACATATTTGATAAAAAATTATTGAAAGAATAATTTCTTTTATATTTTTAACGTATTAAAATAATTTAAATTTTTTATTATTATACTAATATAATATACTAAATAAATCAAGTATTCAACTACACCAAACTTTAAATTTGCCCTACTCTCTTTCTCATTATGCATTTACTTTACGCTGATATTTGTTAACTTTATCTTAAAATTAGTATTTTTGCTTGTAACATTACGAAAATATAAATCTTTTGAAATTATAAATCTTTTGAAATTATATTGGTTTTGTCATAATATTATAGATTATAGCAAAAAAGATTTATAAAATCAAACTATTTTTGTAAAAAGTCATAGAGAACAAAAGTTCATATTGACTAAGGAGACTAGAGTTTCCGTAAATAAAAAAATCAAATAATAAGTTTTTAAATATTATTTTCATGTGAAATAGTTAAATTTTTTACTAAAAATTAAATTTAATATTCATTATCTAAAATATGAAAGAATTTAATGTTTATACTTTTATATTTGATTAAATGTTAAATTTGTTGTACAAATAAAAATAATTAATTTTTATTTTTATTATTTAAAAAAAATTTCTCTCTCTTTATATATATAAAAATATGGTTAGATATTAGTATAAAAAATTTATATTGATAATAATTATAAAATTAACTTAAAATATTTTTTAAAAAAAATTGAATCTTAATTCTAATTATTAATCACAATATAATATTCTATCCAAATTATATATAATAAATATTTGAAAAAAGAGAAGTAAATATATAAATTAGAAACATAAGTAGTAAAAATCTAAAACTATATAAAAAAGTTTAAAAAGTAAGCATATAATAATCATCATATATTTTATGTAAATAATATTATGAGATAATTTTTAATTATATTTAATTATAAATTTAATATATTTTTTTTATAATTTTACGAATTTATTTGAATTATATTATTTTATTAATTTTATTTTTGATAGAACAAAAATGTAGAGAAAGATAAAGAATAAGAGAGAAGAGAGAGAAAAAGATAAAGACGAAGGAGAGAGAAAATTTATTAATTTTGAAGAGAAATTTTTTTTTTTAATTGTAATGAAAGAATATCTCGTTATATATTTTGGTTTGTCAAATTAGTAATATAAAATATGAATTATAAGTTATACATAGAGTGAGAAGGATAAAGAGAAATAGAGAAGAGGAGAGAGATAGATAAGAGGATGTAGCTAGAAAAAAAGTTTATTATTTTTGGAAAGAAATATTTTATCTCAATTTTAATGAGTGTCATATGACCTATTTTGGTTGTTAAATTAGTCATATAATATGATTGCTGCTACACATCCAAACATTTTTGGCAATTAAGTCCAACCAATTTGGCCTAAACCCAAGAAAAATATGTGATGTTGTTGCTGCGTTTTATTTTTATTTTTTCTACTCCTCATTTTTTTCATGTTATTGTAGCTAGTCATTTATTCTTCTTTTTTGTTTGATATTTTTTTCTATTTTTCTTAGTTTTATTCCTCTTAAAATAGTAAATCAAGAAGAATTTTGAGAAAATGAAATAAGAAGGAAAAGATAAAGAAAAAAAAGATGAAAAAGAAAAAGACGAAGACGAAATGGAAGATGAGGTGGAGAAATTCAAGTGAAACCAAACCAAATAAACCTAAATTAAACTAAAAAATGAACCGAAATTTTTTAAGAAAAATTTGGTCAATACTTAACAGTAGCATCAAGTGAACCTCAGATAATTCACAAATGAACCGAAATTAGTTCATCAGATTTGAATAAAAACTAACTAAACAACCACACATGAACAAGTTCAACAAATTCAAGTGAAATGAAACCAAATGAACATAAATTAAACTAAAAAATGAACCGAAATTTCTTAAAGAATAAAAAATTTTGTCAATACTTAACGGCAGCATCAAGTGAACCTTAATTAATTCACAAATGAACCAAAATTAGTTCAGATTTGAACAAAAACTAACTAAACAACCACACATGAACAAGTTCAGCAAATTCAAGTGAAACGAAACCAAATGAACCTAAATTAAACTAAAAAATGAACCAAAATTTCTTAAGGAATAAAAAATTTAGTCAATACTTAACAACAGCATCAAGTGAACCTCAGTTAATTCACAAATGAACCGAAATTAGTTCAAATTTGAACAAAAACTAACTAAACAACCACACATGAACAAGTTCAACAAATTCAAGCCAAACGAAACCAAATGAACCTAAATTAAACTAAGAAATGAAACGAAATTTCTTAAAGAATACAAAATTTGGTCAATACTTAACAGTATCATCAAGTGAACCTCAGTTAATTCGCAAATGAACCGAAATTAGTTCAGATTTGAACAAACAATAAAAAACTCAATCATCAACAAAAACACATCAACTTCATTTCTTGATCCAAATGAACCTCAAATAAACAAAGAAATGAAACAAAATTATTTAATAATGGCATCAGAGAAAATCATAATGAATAAAGATGTTAGAAAAATGTTGGTATTGTTGGTGACGATAATAACAAAAGAGAAAGATAACGATAAAGGAAAAGAAGAAGAAGACGCAACATCAGGAAAGAAGCGACGACAGCGAAACGTATGCGGGTGAATTTAAAATACTTGTTTGGACTTGATTAAGGTTATGACTTAGATGTAGAGCTTTATTCATATAATATAGTTGTATTTAATTTTAATTTTAATATTTTAATTTCAATTAAAAAATATTATATTACATATTTTAGTTGTTAAATTTATAATTACTAATTAGTCACTGATAATATATAAGAGAGTTAGACAGGGTGAAGGAATGAGATAGAAAAAGGGAGAGAGAAAAAAAAAAGATTTAATTTCAATTACAATAAAAGAATGACATATGACATATTTTAGTTATAAAATTAGTAATATAATAAATGTATAACTTAGGATTTAGGATTAATAATTTATCATTTATGGTCTAAAATATAATAAATTAATTTTTAAAAAATTAATTGATATTGACTATAAAAAAGTTTAAAAATATTATTTATTATTTATTTGTATACTAAAATTAGTCACTAATATATATGTATATAAATATATATTATTTGATTTATTTTTTAAATAAATTTATATTTTAATAAATATATATATTAATAACTCATTTTGATATACACTTAGTGTGATTGAAAAAAAAAATTAACTCTCTAACATTACTCGTTTTAAAAATATTAAGAGTTATCAAAACTATTCAAGATATAGATTAATTAGGGTCTGTTTAGAAAACTCCAAAAGCTACTTTTTTTAGCTTTTGACTTATAAAAAATTGTATTAATAGTGTTTGGTACAATTTTTTAGATAAATTTTTAACTTTTCAAAAAATTATTTAAGAACTTTTAAAGAAGTTAAAAAATGTGACTTCTCCTATTTTTAAAAGCTATTTTATCATTTCTATTTAATGCACAACTTTAAAACAAGGTCTTATATAATAACTTTCCAAACACAAAATAACTTATTTAAAAATTGTTATTAATAAAAGTCTTTATATTTTAAGCTCTTTTTTTCAAAAGAATAAGTTTAGCCAAACTGACCTTAAGTAGCTAGTTTGTCATTGTTCTCACTTATTTATTTATTATTATTATTATTGAATTTCTATAGAATTAATTGAAAAAAAAAGCATACAAATTAATAACATATCAACAATCAAATTTAGCAGCGGGGCATTATTCATAAGCAAATACTGTGGATTCCATCTGAGCCTCCAAATGGGCGCGCGCCACTCCAGCTCTTTAATTTGTTCATCCCTCATTCAAATTAAATTGGTCTTATCTTTGTAATTATTTTGGTCAACAATTGGGATCTTGCTAGATATGAAGTTGCATTGTGACTTGTGAGGAGGGTACATAGGGTTGTTTCTCTTTTATTTCTAGTTTTTTTTTTTTTTTATTCATTTAAGCTATACCTAGTTGGCTCTAGCCTCCTTTTTTTTTTTTACTAAAGATATGAGACTCGAACTCGCAACCTCTTAATTGAGTATGGGGAGATTATGCCATTTGAGCTATTACTCATTGGCTTGGCTCTAGCCTTCTTTCTTTCTTTAACTTGCTTTTTTTTTTTTTTGGTGATTTTTCTTTAACTTGTTGGACCATATATATATATATATATATATATATATATATATATATAATTGTAAATAGTAAATACCAAAGGGAACGAATTCCAGACAAGTGATGAGCAATTTAACCATTTCAGTACTCGGCAAAAAATATCTATCTTTTCATCAGAAACAGATAGTCAAAGAAAAATGAAGAAACAATCTTTTCAGCAAAAGAAATGACAAAAGGACGAAACTTAAGCAGGCACAAATGCCCCACTCATCAGGAAAACTATTATATTCACGAATTTAATTATAATTATATATACACTTACAAATTAAAGCAACAACAAATTATATGAGTTTCGACACAGATGAGAGCTGTTGGTAGTAATTAAAGAAATTAATAATTAAAGTGGAAAGAACACTTTGATTTTCAAAGATATTCGTACAGACCAAGCCCGAATGAAGGGAGAGTGTGGCATAATTAGAAGAAAGGCATTATTACATATATACATACATTAACATTAGCATATATCAGTAAAGGTGTTAGTTTTTGTCTGCCGATTGAAATAATAATAGTTAATTGATGATGGACATGTGAAGGCATTGACCTAAGTGATGGAAATGATTTCCACTTGGGCCAAGAGAATGTTTAGAGGGTCTCACTTAAATACCGAAAGAAGGGTGTGCTCTTGAGAGAGAATTCTCTTTAGTCTTTGCACATGCCATAATTAAAAGCGGAACATCATCGATCACTCGTGGAATTGAGGATCTGTGTCGTGACTCATGCCTCTCTTCCTATTAAAATAATACAAATCCTTCAAAGTGGGCGTCCATTGTATTAGGTTTGTGTTTGGTTGGGGCAGGTACGTAATTTAATCCGCTTTTATTTTTCAATCTATATGCTATGCTTCACTTAACAATGTGGCTTAACTTGCATTACATAATTTTAATATGTATTTGTGATTAATCAATTATGTGATTTATGTAACAGAACTTTGTTGTCAATTTGAGTTTTATATATAGTAGTAATGCAATAATTAATGTGATCCACAATTTAAGCCCGCCATTAATTGTTGCGGTGTCTGATGTATGTCCTCATCAGACATGAGCAAATTAATTAAAACATGCGTTGTTTTTCTTCTTTTCCTAATTTTCAACCGAATAATTCCACCAAAGTGCTTTCATGGTTGGAAAGAATCTTGATCCGATGGGATAATTTAGATAACAAAGCTGACAAACCCACTAATTTTTGCACAGATAGATAGAAATAGTAACAGGAAGGTACCATAGAGAGGGAGCTAGCTAGCGCACAAACCACTCAACCAAAATAATAATAATAATAATAATAATAATAAAGGTTAGAAATAATTAAACTTGAATAATTAATATATATCGGAGTCTTTTCCTTAATCATCATCAAAACTCAAAAGTCATTTGGACCAAATCTTTGAAAGCATACATCAATAAAGTTGATTGATCTACTTCTGACAGAAGAATTCATGAATACAAGTTGCATGTCCTCGGGCAAATTAAAGCATGACCTATATTCAGCTATTCTTCTATCTATCTATCTCTCTATGTAAAAAGATTTCAAGAAAGGAAAAACAAACCAAGATCCATGAGCTCCTCACATTGTTGAAATAGCAAATTAAACAAAAGCTAAAATGTATACAAATTAAGAGCAAGTAATAATAACCATATATATCGATCCTACTGTGTTAGCTTCTCTCTGAACAATTTCAAGCAGATTATATATAATTAAGAAGATCAGATGAATGCATTGCATGATTGTCATCATTAATTTTCTTCTTAATTAATAACTAATTACCATGATGAGCCTTCACCAATAATACCAGTCCAATACCCAGTTGAATTGTTCCCAGCTTGTTGTTTGTTGTTTTGGTCAAGTTCAACACCTGCCGCTGAAAGCTGATGATGATGGTGATGCTTGATTTCTCCAAAAGGGAACAGGAGCCTCCCATTATTATGATTATCATTATTCTCTACTTGCCCACCATTACTTCCAAGCCCATCAACCAAAGAAAACCCAAGACTGGGCTTAATCTCTTGCATGGGAAACCCAGAAGGGTAAAGAGCATTTGAATTTGGCATCAATGAAGAATGGACATAAGGAATGTTATTCAAGCCTCCCCTAGGAGCAGCCATCCCAGAAGACCTTAGCAACTCAATCGCTGAAAGAGAACTTGGAGCAGCAGCAGCAGTAGAAGAAGATCCATCACCTCCTCCTCCTCCTCCTCCGGTTTCGAGTTTCGGAATCTCAACATACGCAGACAAAGCATGATGATGAAAGTTCTCCATAGCTGGAAAAGCTAAATTGAGATCATGCCCTCCTCCTTGCATCATTTTATTATTAGGGTTTTGTGCAGCGAGGCTGGGTGGGTTCAAATCTGGAACCTTTGGTGCAGAAGATGAAGATAGAGAAGATGAGGAGGATGAAGCTGATGATGAGATGATCTTCTTATTCTTCCTTGAACCGCCACCGACAGGGACGTTCCGAAGAGAGCCTCCCTCAGTCCAGTACCTTCTGCAAGTCTTGCAGAAGTACCTGGGCTGAGTGAGGCTATAGTTGTTATAGTAGCAAAACTTTGTGTTGGTTGAATTGCACCTTGGACAGTTCAATTGCTCTTGTGGCCTTGCTTTCTTCTCCAACACTGGCCTTGCTGTGCATGAAGAATTCGCAGATATTCCTTCCATGCTTCTTCAACCTCCTAACATATTAACAAATACGAGATAACAACAAATAAAAATAATATTCTTTTTTCCCTGCTATTTGACAATTATAGATCACATGAGCAAAGGAAAAAAAAGGTAAAGAGGAAAAAGAAAAGCAGTGTTTTGTATTTTGCATTTAGGAGCTGATCTAAACTTCCTTTTGTAGAAAGAGAGAGAAGATGGTGGAAAATTATATAAATCCAAAGTTGAAGAAATTAAAGATACTAATAATAACTCCTCTCAACTCCAATTAATTAACTTGATACATACCATTAATCTAAGATTTTCATTATTAAACCTAATCTCAGAAGCTGGCGATGAATACATAGAAGAAAAAGAAAGAGGAAAGCAATAAGGATGACTTGAGAGAGAGAGAGAGAGAGAGAGAGAGAGAGAAGTGACCTTGCTATAGCTAATTTGTGTGCACACTACTGAAGCTGGTGGCTGCTGGTCCTTAGTGTAAGAAAGAATGTTTTAGTTGGTTTGTGGGTTGGCTTTATCTGTTGGCTTTACTTTATGAATGATACAAAGAGAAAAGTATCACAAAAGAA
Source organism: Arachis hypogaea (assembly GCF_003086295.3). Lineage (NCBI taxonomy): Eukaryota > Viridiplantae > Streptophyta > Magnoliopsida > Fabales > Fabaceae > Arachis > Arachis hypogaea. Next base: position 23,144,101 of record NC_092051.1, on the reverse strand, counting down.
GAAGAGAAATGTGTCTGTCTCTTTTGACTATAACCTTGCAGTAATTAATTTTATTTCTCTTTTGCTTTTGTTTTAATTTACGTGGTGGAATAATGAGTATGTACTACTGTGGACCGATGCTGGATTTCTCTTTCTTGGCTATATCTAGTTTCTTTTGTCAAACCATCTTTTTCTTCTCTAATCAACGACCATTCATCACAAACCTATATATATATATATTCTTTTATGTAACTAACATAGAGAGATTGTATTTTATCTAGCTATCCATGTTTTCCATGATGCTTTAACATATTAGGGTTTTAATTTCTTGCAAAGTTATCAAATTGGATTCTCTCCTATCGTGATCGGTCGTCTTCATTTTTTACCTTTATCTATTTATGCAATAACTTGTAAACATTCTATGTTTTGGAAATTTGGAAATGCTTTATTTGATGGTTGATCACTGATAATAAGATGAAACGTACTGAAACCACAGTTCAATTGCAACCAACTGCATTAGACGACCGCACCAAGTAATGTAACTTTAACTGTTAATTACTTGATAATTGGATGATCTCATTTCATGAATTTAATTTATTTTATTTCTATATATGGTTAGTGAAATTTTTATATCGAAAATATTTGATAATAAAAAAAAATCAAAAACAACTAAAATTTATTTTATTTATTATTTATTAATAAAAAATTAATAAATATTAAATAAGATAAATTTTTTTTTGCCATCTTAGCATTACTATTTTTATATATAATAAGTATTTAGTCATGCAAAGTTACATAGATAATTAAGTTGTTTTATAAAATCACTTACTATTTTAAAATTCTCATAAACACAAGTTGATTAGTGATTATAAATGACATCATCCTTTAATTCGGAAATTTAATTGTAGATAAGAGGAATGTTAGGGGGCAGCAATTTTGGTGTTTTATAACCATCAATTGGTTATTAATAGTGTTTTTAACGGTGTGAGATTACATCTAATGATGGGAGATCACTCACTTTTATTTTGATAGTTAAGTGCTAGCCAAAAAACACAAAAATTGCTGGCTCTCTAGACTTTTCCATGTAGATAATTATAACAAATATGCTCTAAAATAAGAAGGTGCTTAATTTGAAGAGTGAAACGTTCTAGTACATACGGATTCAGTGCATCATTATGCATACTGTACAACTCGTCATGAATGAGAAAATCATGATCAATATTGAATAGTAAGTCAATTAATCTGGGCTTAAAACGTGAGGAAATGTGTGTGTTTTCTGGAATGTTTTGGAATTAAGCAATGTCCTTAAGCTTGAACTAATCAGAATCTGTTTTGGAATTAATCAGAAAGCAATACATCAATTTGCTCACATCATCATTCCATAATTATATTTTCACATGTTTTGCAAAACAATACTTGTCTATTAAGAAAATTGTAATATTAAATTTAAATGGAAATATAAACTTTATTTATTTTTGCTAGAAAAAAAGACAATATAGATATTTCTTTTAATATAAATGTTTGGGTGAACTTTTAAAAAAAAATCTTTTTTTGAGTTATTTTTTTTAAAATCTTATAAAAAAATAAAAGTAATTTTATGTTTGGATATCTCATGTAAAAATATTTTTTTATCTATCAATTATGTTTGGGTATAATAATATGAAAATATTTTTTTGTTTATTTATTATATGAAAAATATTTTTTAAAAGAAAAAAGATTTTTTAAAAAAAAATGTAAATTACAACTTCTCAAAGAAGATGTTTTTTTTTTTTAATTTTTTTAGTACTTTCACTTTTCCTAATAGAAATTAGCCAAACACATTAAAAAAAAATCTTTTTTCATTAAAAAAAAAAAATTATCAAAATAATGGCGCCCAAACAAGCATTTGGTTCCACAATATTAGATGTTGGTTCGATAAACTTGATTGATTCTACCTCTCGTGAGCTGATATATTACCAAAACATATAGGTAGTGTTATTCTTTTGTTTAATTTAGTCAAGAGAACAAATAATTTTGCATCCTAAAATGAGATACAGCGTTGCTTTATGCAGCATGATTGTGTACCTTCCTAATCCATGGATCATCATATTCATACAATAAACATAGCAACGAACAAGTTAAATTAAAGGGTAAGAGAGGTTTTTCAAATACATAAAAAAGTGGCTGTCAATATAGCCGACAAGAGGCGACAAAAAGAGGCCACCATGGGTCCCAAATAGTGCGCGGATGGGATGGAAAAAAGAAAAAGAAAAAGATCCTTCAATCTTTAAATACTATTATTCAATTGAAATTAATCATAATTAATTAGTGAAATCTTGTTCAATTACTATAATAGAATATTGGAGTTATGATGGGTGGAAGGTGGGTGCCCTTTCGCACTCTCTCATCCCTTTTGGTTGTGATGGGGACGCCTATTGCCTTCAAAAGTCTTCCAAGACTCACAGAATCTCACTCCCTAATTTTATTTTATTTTTTACAAACCATACAAACCCAATATTACAAATCCTCAGTTAGCAATGGAAATTCTGCCATCACAGATAATATTCCTGATGCTTTAATTTCCAATAAAGTTTTTATCATTATTGTTCATAAAACAAAACATATATAATACAATATAACTGCAACTTATGGGAGTATTATGTATTACCCCTGACACAGAAAGCGTTGATTGATTCTCCAAACAAAAGCGAATGGTAAGGAGTGAATTATGTTTATTTGCATATACGTGCATGCTATTGGCCATCATCATTGACTAATATTGAATTTTTGATACGCATCAAATTAAATGGCTAAATGTCCGATCCATAGACTAATCAGTAATCACTAATGTATGTATGTAGGTCTATGCGTTAACTTTGGGAATAAAACCTCTTCCACCAAGAGTGTACTATTCAATTATTTAATTAATTTGTTGTTGCTAAAGTCATGGCATTAGAGGAATATATAATGTGCACGATTCTTACTAGCTAGCTACAACAAGCCCTGTCAAATTAAAAGATATTATGTCAATATCTTTGAGAGAGACAGTCACTTACCTGGTGGCTGGTATGTGATGAACGCAAGCCATGCCAATTCTTTATTATTATTATTTTTTTTTACTATTATTTCAATGTTCATATACTTCATTCAGTCGATCGGTACATTTATTTCAATAGGGAAGACTTTGAGATCCTGATGATGGAATACTTGTGTGCATGTAGCCCTACCTCGGCGACCCACACTTTGAAATATATATACTTGGTGTTTCTCAAGATTTGTGTGTGTTTGCTAGAGCGGCTAAAATAATAGCAGAGACTATTGATGTTTTACTTTGTAACGAAAGTGGTTCTTTCGACAATGAAAGAGAGTTTGTATCAGAGACCACTGTTGGTGGAGCAGCTTGGTATCTTTAGTCCAATAATTTCGTTTTTTTTTTTTTCAAAGATAAAAATATATTTCATTAAATTTGGTAAATGAAATATAGGGTCTATCTCAGGACAAAAACAATAAATGATGAGAATCTTTCAAATAAACTTATAAACCACACTTAGCTTGGAAAGAAATCTACCAGTGAAATAGAAAAGAAAATTGTAAAAAGTGAAAGTAGACTTATTTCCAAAGAATAGGACTTGTGAACTAACTCAATGAGAAGTTACATGGAGACGTTGAATCTTTCGAAGGAGTTTACTAGAAGCATCAAGATTAGAAGTTGGGATAGTGTTGGTTCCTTTAAAGGCAAAGAGATTCCTAACTTTCCAACAGTTCCAACATAGAATAACAAGCAGTTGTTGATTTCGATTGTCACCACACCACCTATTGAATAAATCTGCTCCGTCGTAGTGTTCCACCAAGACCAAAATTCAGTAATTGGATAGGTGGGGAGATATAAACTCAGAGAACTATTGGACTAAGCATCTCTTATAGATGGATATTGCATAAGACAGTAAGGGATTGTTTCATCCTCTTCTTGGCAATGGGGACATAGTGCCGGTGTTGCAGAAAATCTCTGGTGAATCTAGGCTAGAACCGGAAGCCGACTGTAGAGGTACTTCCAAATAAACAGTTTGATTTTGTGAGGGAGTTTCATCTTCCAAAGGTTAATCCAGAATGCTTTTTGCTGCATATGGGTTGGACAGAGTTCAAGCGGAGGGAGTAAGAATAGGTACGCCACTCTATAGCCTAATATTGTATCATACTTCTTTTGTTTGTTCAGTGTCCATTGAAGTGTGTCATCTCCACCTTCAATTTTCAAAGATTGAATTTTAGTTGAAATATCACTTGAAAAGATCTCTGTAATTAATGGCTGATTCGAAATTTTTTTTCAATAATCAGGTTTTTTACTCTGGGAGCAACAATAGCCAAGTGTTGAACATTTATTGGCACAGTGAATGGATATGGGAAAGGCAGCCATAGGTCATCAAACATACGAATGTTTATACCGTTACCTATTCTCCAGGTAAGTCCCTTCTCCACTACATTTATACCTTGCAAAACACTTCTTCATCCCCAGGAAGGGAGTGTTCCAGGTTCTGCATTTAGAATATTTCTGTTTCTAAAATATTTACCTTTGTAAATTTTGGCCAATAGAGAATTAGAATGTGTTACTATTCTCCAATGCTGTTTGCTTAACAGAGCAAGGTTTTGAGCCTTAAGGTTTTTAAAACCAAGCCCTCCTTTCTTTCTTGGGCGGATCATCATAGTATCCCAGCTGAATCAGGCCAGTCGCCTTTCATTTCCTTTTTCACCCCACCAGAACTGAGTCAGTAAGGAGTGAATATCGGAGATTAGACTGTCTGGTAATTTGAAGCAGGAGAGAGTGTAAATCAAGATGGCCTCTCCAATTGCCTTTAATAAAACTAATCTTCCCCCAGCAGACAATAGGTTACACTTCTAACCTTGAATTCTTTTCTATACCTTATCCTTAACCATGTTAAAAGTGACTCTCTTTGATCTATTAACAACATATGGCAGTCGAAGATATTTATCTTGAATTTCTATATGTGAAATGTTTAAGGAGGCAGCCAGACGAGCACAAGAGTCAAGAGGAGTGTTATGACTGAAAAAAACTGCAGACTTGCCAAGATTAACTTTCTGACCGCTGGAGCACTCGTACGTTGAATTAGCCTTACGAAAAAGAATAGAGTCATCTGCAAATAGAAGATGATTGACCTTAGGACAACGCCTGTTAATCTGAATGTCCTTAATGAGACTGTTTTGTTCTGCTTTATGTAGCAAGAAAGATAGACCTTCTACACAAAATAAGAAAAGATAGGGAGAAAGAGGATCTCCTTGGCGGAGACCTCTTTGTGGTTTGAAAAAATCATAGGGTTGTCCTTTCACAATCACAGAATAAAAAACAATCGTCACTAATTCACGAATCCAAATAATCCAAAGGGGATCAAATCCTATTTTCTCCAACATAAACCCAAAAAATTCTACTCTACTCTGTCGTAGGCCTTACTCATATCCAATTTGAGGGCCATCTCATGTTCTAGTCCTTGTTTTTTGTTCTTGAGATAATGCATACATTCATGGGCAATTAAGATATTATCAGAGATCAGTCGGACTTTAATAAAAGCACTCTGAGAAGGAGTGATAAGTTTATGCATCATTCTTTGAAATCTGTGAACTATGACTTTAGAAATAATTTTATAAACTACAGAAGAAACGCTAATTGGTCTCACTTGGGACATATCTTTAGCATCTGAGACTTTTGGGATCAGACCAATTTGTGTGTGGTTGAAACTTTTCAATATACGACCTCCTATAAAGAACCTGTTAACTGCCTGAAACACATACATCACCATTGATGATGTCTCAGTAATGTTAAAAGAATTTAGCTATTATTTCATCATCTCCTGGGGTATTTTGAAGGTGAACACTGAAAGTAACTCGTTTGACTTCCTCTATAATAACTAGATATCTAAGCTTTCGATTCATGGAAGCTGTAACCTTAGGCTCGAAGTCAGTGAATAGTGCGCTTGGATCATTGTGACAAGAGGAGGAAAAATATCTCTAAAATAAAATTTCGCCATTACTGCTATATCAGCATTTGAAGAAAGTAAAAATTTAGCATATTTTTTTAATCAATACTTTTAAATATTATTAATCAACTAAAAATTAAAAATAATAAGTTCAACCAAATAAAATTCAAGTAAATTATGAGAGCAATAGACACCCAAAAAAAATTATGAGAGAAATGATAATGACTAATGTTACATAATTATTGAGTCTCAATTAATTGATCTTAATTTTAATTAAATGGTTAATATTTTTTAGAAAAAAAAGTTAGAGGGTTATCAAAATTTATTATTTTGGCCATTAATTAATTATTAATATTTAAAAGTGTGAGTTAAAATATGTTATTAGATTATTAAGTTAAAAAAATTGGATTAATGACTAAAAATGATGGCAAAAAATAATAAATTCAGGAGAAGAAAAAAAATCCTAAACGGCTCCTGACAATTATTTTGAAAGACAACGGGGTCTTTAACAAAAAAACTCCTTTTTCGGCCCCTGATCTGTATTTTTATTAGACTGATTAGCCCCTCTATCAATATTTTCTCTATATTAACGGAATAAGCCTATATGACATGTTAAACTGTTGATTTATCCATTAAGCACCAACTAAGATTGACAAATTCTTTTTTGTTGGAAGTTTTGTTGTCTTTATCAAGACCGTTTAGTTTTTATTTTTATTTTTTATTATATTTTTCAAAACATTAGCTAAATTTACTGAGTAAACCTAAGAAATATTAGTGATTTTAAATTAGTTTTGCTTATAAAAATTAAATGGGGGATATATTAGTGATTAACGTCTTACATAAGTATGTTTTGAAGAGAGATCATTGACAGATGAGCTAATCAATCTCACAGAATTAAATATCAAGGGGTGAAAAGAGTTTTTTTTTATCAGGGACTTCGTTGTCCTTCAAAAAAATTATTAGGGATCGGGTTGGATATTTACTCTAAATTCTAATGACTCTCTAATATTTTTCGTTTTTGGGTTGATAGCAGGCTAATGCAATCTCTAGGGTGTAACTTCTTTCCGTGTGAATCGGATTCGGATTATTTACTACTCTAAAGGTCTAAAAATTGGATTATTTCTTTGAGCTGGTTTTATTTTATTTTTGGACGGTAAAGATTGGACTACAATTTAGTTTGGTAAAGTTTTTATTTTTCAAAAGTAACTTATAAAAGCTAACTTCTAAAAGATAAGTTTTAAAAATTATAGCATCTGTATTTGGTTAATTAAATTAAAAGTAGTTTTTAATAAGCACAAGTAACAACAAGTGTGTTTGGTAAAATAGTTTTTAAAATTTAAAAATACTATAATAGACATTAATGTAAGAATTATATTTGTATATTAATTAATGTATAATGTTATATTAGACTTTTTAATTTTGATAAGCACAAACCAACTTTAAAAAGTTCTCCCTTATATGTACTTTCAAAAGCACCATAACTTTTAAAAGCTGCAAGTGTAAACACGAGCTTTTTGATTTACTAAACACAAATTGAAGTGCTTGTTCTTCAAAAAGCTTTATTAAACCAAGCCTATATATACTAGCAGCTCAGTTAGTACTACCCTGCCTGTTCAGTTACTTTTCTATTATTTTTAAAAAATTAATTTTATTTCTTTTGTTAATATATTATTCACTCTTCAAATTTGTTAGTTAAGTATTTTTTTTATCATTTCAATATTAGCATGGCCTTATTTGTATCATATTTTGTTGAAATTAAAATTACTACAAAAGATCTTTAAAATGCTAAATTATAAAAGCACACAACAAAGATATATCTATCTTATCAAAAAATAAAACATAGTTCAAAAATTAATGATAATAATATTATCCTAATTCAAAAAGTGTATATATAAACCAAAATACATGTTAGTTATTTACAAAAGAAAAATTATGCTTAAATATCATGAATATTCATATTTTTCTTCATCTTTTTAAAGTGGTAGGCAAAAATATAGATCTGAATATAAAGAAACTTTCATTTTCCTACAAATAGTAAAAAAAAGAAAATGAAAAAATGAATATACTTTTTTTTTGTATTTAAATATCAAATTATAAGAATAATCAATAAATAAAATAGGAAAATATAAAAATTATGTACTAAGAAAAAATCCTTCGTAATTTATCATAATCTCCTTGTGAATAATTTCTTGAGTCTTGAAAAACTGTCAGATTTATTGACCATAAAAATAACTATATAAACTCTTCAAGCTTATTCAATTAAAATAATTCTTTAATAGAGAAGAATATTAAAACCTGTATAATTGAAGTATCTTGTTTTGCATTGAATTTTTTGAAAAGACAAAAAAAATGACATTAATCCTTATTTGTCATTGATAAAATATAAATTAAATGACATTACATCTGACTTGTTAAGTATTTTTATTTAATAATAGTTATCTGTAATGATATTAATTTTTACCAATATGAGTTAGTTGTGTTCGTCTGAGTTCATGACTGAAAAAGAAAAAAGTTAAATTTTTAACATAATTAATATATACATCTATTTAGATGGTGTTATATAATAAAAATTTATTCTATTACCTTTCCTTCTTTTGATTCAATATTTTTTTAATCATATTTTATAATTGAGTTTTGTCTATTTTAATTATACCTTCCCAATCAATAGAATAAATTGAGTGGATGAACCTAATTTTAATATTATATTTGATTAATAAAATAAAAATAAAAATATGTATCATAAATGTAACTATCACACAGTAATTAATATAATAATATTTACTTTATTGTTGATTGGTCTAATTTATCAATTAATTACTCATCCTTCTAGAATTGTTAAAATTTTTTTTCCTATAATTTATTACATATATGTATCATAATATATTTCAATAATGTTTTGTATGTATATTACTAATTTAAATTAAATAATTATATATCCTAACTAAAATTCACATACATATGCCTTTTATTAGTTTTAACAAAATAATTTTTATAATTTTATTTTTAAAATTATGAAATTGATATCAACATTTAAAAAAATAAAAATTTAATTTTTTTTAAACAAATATAAATATTGCATAAGTTAATTTCTTAAAAACCATAATATTAATATATTTCAATGATATATTATATAATTTTTATAATTTATGTGAATTTTAATTGGTACTTACCTATTAGATAAAGCATATTTTCGAGTTTTTTTTTTCTTATTTTTTGACATATTTTGATGAACTTTTTTTATATTAATTTATCTGTTACAAAATCTTAGTCATTAGCAGCGAACAAAACTATCTATTCTAATGTTGGAATTATAATGATAAAATTATATAATACACGACAAGAAAAAAGTTCACTTATTTATATTTTTGTTGATATAGATTATTTATATCTCCTTTTACTTCATCAAAGAATGATAAAATTCGTTTGTCTCTTAAAAATTGATTGATGATTATATCATTGAGTTGCTGTACATCATGATTTTTGGGTGTCAATATCGCTCTCTCCATCATTTAAAATGCATCCCACCCATGAGCTTGTAAATTTGAAAAGGTTTCTTCTATTAGTTTGTATAATGATGCCTCGCCTTTCCATGGTATTGCCACGTATACTTCTATTTGTACCAAGTCCTCACATATGGTAAGTTCAGTTCCATCCCCTATAAGCATAAGATACTCCACAAAATCATGATCATTAAGATATCGCATATTTTGTCGCAAATGAAGAATTTTAGTGAATACCCACAAATGTGATTTAACAATAGAAGCTGAAATCTATTGCGATTTACTTCCTTTTGACACAACAGATAGTACTTGATGGAAATCTCCTCCCATCACCATCACTTTTTCTCGAGATGGATTGTTATTTTCTATTATATCTCGCAATGTGTGGTCTAATGATTTCATTGTCTCTTTATTACCATTGGTGCTTCTTTCTAAGTTATCGCCATTGTTTGCCTAATCAGTTTTACGGGTCAGATTGTTTACTTATGTTGCATACGGAGGATGACTCTGCATTAATTGGATCTTAAATCTAGAATGAGCTGTTCGACCCCCAGGCAATAAAGTTGCAGTTATTCCTGATGATGTATGTACCAAGATAATATACCCTTTACTTCTTAAGTCTGCAATTATAGCTCTATAAAAAAATATTTTGCCTGCTCCCGCTGACCCATCAATGAAGAATACTCTACTTTCTCTCTGATCAACTGTATTCATAATGTACTCGAAAACTACAGACTGCTCATGATTTAATTTTTCTATAGAATACATGTCTTCTGAGGTACTTCAATGGATAACTCTTGGATAATTCTAGGTATTAAGTTGTCACTGTCGTTGTCCGAAGTTAGAGCTGGTAAATCTTATTGTGTAATATGTTTTTCATGTTGAAGGGGAATGTCATTTAAATACCTGAGTAAGTGATTTGTCAACCATGGCATATTGTAGTGCTTGTTGATGGATAATCATCCACCATACATGAAAAAACTCATCCCATAGGCTTTTTACATCTGTTGCCTCACAAAATATTAAGATGGTCACAAACAATCTTCTTAAAGCACATGCCATTTTTAAAATAAATATCTCAACCAAACACGATCTTATACTGTTGTCACTTTCTAACAATTCTCAATGCTGAGCGGATTGCTTAAAGGATAATATTGGACACTATTTACTGTTAGCAAGTCATCTCAACCAGTTAGTCCTCTTATATTTGACAACATAATACGCAAATAGAATTTTTTTCTTATGTTGATGAAACAATATAGATCTGACCGATAGCTCTCTTTTGTTAACTACGCCAATGCCATTCCTTTTTATTGCTGTGCCAACTGTAATATTATGAGATTTTCCTATACAAAAGTTGTCTAGATTGTTGGTTTTCTATCCAATTAAGTGCAAAGAATTTAGTCAGCATTGTTCTTGAAAAATGGTCATCATCAACTATTTCAGAAATAATTTGGTGCTCATAAAAGCTCACTTGATGTTGATTTGGCAAATGGATTTGCAATTTTTTCACTGATGGGTACATTTGGTAAAGTTTGAATTTAAGTATTCTCAAGCATGTCTCTAAAATGGCAATCCATCTTGCATCAATAAACTGTTGCACCTCATTATAATGAGAACTTCTATGAACCTCCATTGCAATACAGTCTAATCCCTTATAGCAATATTTGTATAGATACTTTATACTCTTGATACTACTATATATCTCAACAATGATATGACAAGCATACTTTAGTAGTGACCAAGAATTGTACCAAACTACCCATCTGTTGTCAATCATGATATTTTGGTTTATAGGGCAAATCGCTCCTATATTGAGGATATGAGTCATCACCTTGTTATGTCTCTGCTACGAATTCTTTTGAGTAGTTACGTTTACATTGACCATTTTTCATGCATGGTGAAAATTGATTAAGTGTTCTGCAAGGACCATAAATCATATGCCTTAGCATTGCTTCACATAAGTGTAGTTCTACTTCTTTAGATGGTATTTCTGCTCGTATCAAACTATCATACAGGTCAGGATTACTCAACTTGACATAAATATAAATTTTCACCTTTCTCAATATAGGGCTGGCAATATGTACCCTACTCGCGGGTACCCAACCTGATAGGATAAGGTTGTTTACCCGACCTGCTACGGGTAGGGTAGGGTGCGGGTAGGATTTACTTGTGAGTAGGATCGGGTACAGGTTCAAAATATACTCTATCCGCACCTCTAATATATTATATAATATATATTTAAAATTATATGTATAGTTAAGAAAGTAGGTATTGAATCCATAACCTCTTTACTGTAAAAACTCAAAGTAATTAACCACTAAGTTAAATATTTAAACTATTAATTTAGTACGTTTGTTATTTAAAGAATAATGTTGCAAGAACTTAAAGTTAAAAGAAGAGTGATAAGATATTTATTTTTATTTGTGTTATTTTAATTTTATTAAAAACTTGATGATAATACTATTTATAATTTTATGTTGGATTTCTTTAAGATTTTATTGATTTTACTTTTAATTTGAAATTAGTTTTTCATTTTTTATTTTATTAATTTGTATGAAGTATGAAATAATTGAATTTTAATTAAAATTTTAATTTTAATTTTATAAAATTTTGAAAAAATTTATATTTTGTGCGTGTGCGTGTTTAGCCTTCTTTTCGACCTTGTTTATCTGTTTTTACACTTATCCGGACGAGTGTGATGCGATTTTCTATATTCGACTTTGTTTAGTTTCTTCTTCAAGACTCCTAGTTATAATTTCTTTCAACTATATTTATGTACATCTTATCTTTTAGAGGTCGTAATACCTCGTCATCACCTCTGCTTCACTTCTTAAGTTTAAGGCTCTGTGTGGTAGGGTATTACAAACCGAATACCATGAAATATGCACGGTAGACTAACATAGTTAATCAGTAGACAGTGATGTGCATAAAGCTCTAACTCTTGTCATCCAGACAATATTTATAACATGACAAACATTATTCAGAGTATGCAAATGAAGCATAGTCAGTCCATTTCTCAGGTTCTACAGGAAATTAAAGACTGCTTTGATACCATAATGTAACACCCTTACTACCAGAATATCACGCTTTCGGCTACGCTACTCTGATAGCGAGAATATTATGATCACTATATATATATATATATATATATATATATATAAAAGTGATCATAATCATCACAACACTTTTACATTTATAAGAATAATAGAATTAAGTGAAAAAAAGATGGAGAGAATACTACACGTATGCAGTGGAATAAAGAAAATAATATGGGTGAAAGTTATGTGTATTGCTTGAATTCTAATGTCGACGGTCTTATTTACCATCCGCTATTACCTTAATGAAATCTTTGCTCTTTTATAGGAACTTATTTCTTACATAAACCTCCAACATAACTAAATAATCTTTGGCAGTAATTCTCCATCTCCTTGACATCATGCCAAAAGTTGCTGCTGCTTCATCGATTTTCTTCAACTTTCCAAAAGTTTAATTTGCCGCTAGAAATTCTTTGATTATTGTATAATTATGGCAAACGTTTCAAATTTTTGACACCTCATCCCCCTTATCCAGGTTGCAGTACAAAGATAATAAATATTTATCGAGCTAGCATTTTCTGTAGATAAAAAAATAAATTTAACTTCTTTTATAATTCTATAGTTAAGAAGTAAACATAACTTCCTCTATAAGTAGTTTTTGAATAAACTAATTTATATAAAAAAGTCACAACTTTTTATTTATCCTAAAAGTTAAAAATTAAATTAATATTAGTACTTTTTTATTACCAGAACTAAAATAAATTACAAAAATAAATCTTAAATAAAAAATATAAAATAGTTATAAGATAAAAAATAATTTACTTAAATATCATTTTTGTAAGGTACTCCATAAATGAACTTAGATGAATGAATATAGATGCAAAATGAATCGTAATATTATATATTGTGAGTCTTGCAGCTGTTCACCACAAAAATAAAATACAATATATAAATACACAATTTTTTTTATAGAAAAATATCAATAAATGACTTATTCAATATTTTTTATTCTCAAATTCAAATCTTTTCTCTCAAATTATTTATTGGTCAGATATTGTAACCATAAAAAATAGACATAAGATTCTATTTTTTCTATTAGTATTATTCTATTATTCTAATATTGAAAAAACTTTATATCTATAGACTTAAAAACATAAGATATATGAACAAAAAAATAATAAATTAAAACTTACATGATTCAAGAGATACATAGAAGACAAAAAAAATAATATAATTTTTTTTCTATAAACATGAGACTAATAGGATTAAGAAAAAAAAAAGATAGAAAACGGATGGAGGTTATGTATAAATTAAAAAGGTAGCCGCAATATAAATAAAATAAAAGTTGATTGAATGAATTAAGATGGAATAGCAAAAATTGGACACCAAATATTCTCTCTCTATATATATTTCAAATTTTCAACTATATCTTTCCGTGCATTTTCTTCCCCCTTTTGGGTCTTGAAGAGGTAGCATTTTTTTTTTTTTTGGTAATTTGAAGAGGGTAGCATTTGAGAGTGGCTTTTTGTGCTGGATATTTTTGGGCTTTTTAAAGATGGGCTTGTCTCATTCACTTTACATGTCTGGTTTGTATGAGGTTTTTATTTTTGTTTGATGGCCCGTTTGTATGAGATTTATTTGATCATTTTGATGCAGTTGTAAAAGAGTTCTTATACAATTTACTAGGGAAGCAATTCACTTGGTCTAACAGAAAAAACAGAAATGTAATTTAATTCTTTAAAATTGAACAAAAATATAAAATTCAAAAGAGGGCATTCTTCTAAAAGTAAATATCAAATTCTTCTTCATAAAATAACCCATCTTTATAATTTTTATTAGAAATAATTTACCGAATTATTACGATAATAATACGAACTATGAATTATATATATTAATTTGATAAATAAAATTACTCCCTCTGAAATAATTTTTCTTTTCTTTTCTTTTATTTGGTTGGGATGATTGTGAGCCGAATAATTTGCATGAAGCATGCATGCACCTGTCACTCTATCTGTCATTCCTCTATCTAACTGCCTTAACATCATCATTTTCTTAAATGATTAAGGGGGAAAGTGAAAGGCATATGACTGGCCTTCTGTTGTATGTATGGAAAATCCAATACTGCCCAACACATTGATATCTAAATTACCTAAAAGATGAGAGAGACCAAAGAATAATATAGCATCAAGGACGGTCACGAATTTTTTAGATACCTCAATCATTGTCCTCGCAACACCTTTTTGTTTGTTGTAGTTTTTTTTTTTTTCAGTTAAGTAAGATTTTAGTTTATAAAGTATACGTCAAAAAAAATTTTTATTTTAAACTTTTTTTTAATATAAAATCATCCTTAAAATTTAACTTGATTTTAAAATCGTCCTTATTTTTAGGACTAAATTTATACGAAAGTGACAACAAAAACAGAAGAAGAGACGGTTCGTAGACAACTTCTTCTTCTTCTCTTTTCTTTTTGTAAGAGTAAAAACACTCTCTTTCTTTATATATAATAAATATGACTTAATTTTTTTTAATATATATCTACAAATAGTAACTTAAAATAATGATGTGTAGATTAATCATGATGAGTTTGGTGAAAATAGTATATAAACATCAAATTTTAATATTTTCTTATTTTAAATATATTATAAGGAAATATATTTCCTTATTTTTCTTTATATATATATATATATATATATATATATATATATATATATTATGTAATGAAAATAAAGTTAGAAATTAATGTGAATTATGAATATTAAATTAAAAGATTAAATTAAATAAATTAACAGTTTAAAGATTAAT
This sequence comes from Arachis hypogaea, assembly GCF_003086295.3. Lineage (NCBI taxonomy): Eukaryota > Viridiplantae > Streptophyta > Magnoliopsida > Fabales > Fabaceae > Arachis > Arachis hypogaea. The sequence continues at coordinate 23,128,819 of NC_092051.1, read as the reverse complement.
TTAAGATATAAGTATAATTTCAGTGACCAATTTAAATATTAATTAACTCATGAAAATAAAAATGATCAATTAATGAATTTATAGTTGATTAAGTAAAAGTTATTGAGATTTCTGTTCTCTTTTATATAGAAAGGAAATTTCACTTCACATCGTTACATAATTGGTCAGTTATTTTTATTATTTTTTATTATTTTTTAAACAATTTTAACAATTTATAATCAATAAAAAAATTAATCTTGAAGGATGTATATAAAAATGGATAATACTAGTTAATTAAGTCTAATTAAGTTGATCTAATATAATAAAAATTAACTATTATGATTAATATTATTCCATGTTTTATTATTTAATTAGTTGAATTTGGTGCATAAAAAATTTAAATGTATAATATTACTCTATAAAATTTTCTCAAAGTAAGATGTTTGAAATGTGCTAATGAGTTATAACTTAAATGGCATAATTTTTTCATATTCATCTAAAAGGTTACGGGTTCGAATCTCCCTATCTTTAGTAAAAAAAAATGTTTGAAATGTGGTTTGGAAAGAAAAATCAATTCGATTCCTAATATATAATTTGTTATCGTTTAGATTGAATCAACTTAATTTTATTTAAATCTAATCCAAAATTTTGTAATTTGGATTGGTTCGGTTTATTCCATTTAAAAAAAATAAAATATTAAGATTTTATTATTAAAAATAAAAATAATTCTAAATTAGTAAAATAAATAAATAAATAAATTTTGTATTCACAAAATATCTAAAAAATAATAATATATAATAAGATAAAAATATGTTACAAATTAAATATATTATATATAAAATTTAAATTTAACAATAAAATAATGGCATTATATCATATTTTATAATTTAGATTTAAATGATTCAGTTTTAAAAAATAAATTTGAAATCTGATCCAATCTTTTATTCTTGTAGAAAATAAAGTTCGATCTAATTTAAATTAGTGTAATTTTGATTTATTTTTAATTTAATTTAGATTAAATCAGACTTCTCCTTAGTTTCCAAGATAAAATGTTGTGATGCCAATTAGTAATAACTCAAATGGCATAATCTCCTCATATTCAATTAAGAGATTCCGGTACGAGTCTCCAATTTTAGGGGAAAAAAAAAAAAGATAAAATGTTGTGATGGCCTTCTAAGTTCTACGTGGCTAGATAGAAACACTTCCATTTAGATAACAGAGTCAGATAGCGCCTACAATTAATTAAGTTTGATTATGAAAGTGAAGATGCTGAATAGTCGCTTCCCATTGAGTTCGTTTTCTAGCGAGTGGCTAGCAGCCAGAGTGGAATTGAACATTTTTCACTACTTTTCAACCTCTTAATAAATTTTGATGTATTTCAACATTTAAGAACTTCCCCAAGTCTTGACTCTTGTTTAGAAAGTAAATGCAAAAATCTTTTAGGACATGTGTTCAAAAATAACTGTACTGAAATTTATTTGATTTGAAAATTCATTTATAGATGATTGATTTGATTGGAATTAATGTAATTTGGTTCATTAAAAATACAAAATGTCATTTTTATAAACTAGCAGTCATTTTGCCCTTTAAAATACTACTTATATAATAAGATTTTTTTTACATGCACTTTTAATGTACGAAAAACTTATGTGTGGAAATTACAAGTGAATAAATCAATTAAATCATTTGTTTCATAAGCCTCTCTCTCATTGCTTATCTCACCAATGAAACAAAGTAACAAACACAAAAGCCTTGCTTTTTCAATAATATATAAATCTCTATATACACTAAAAGAAATTATGTACCGAATTAACAACTATATATAGTTTTAAAATTAAATAATTAATTATTAAAATAATCAAATATACTGTCATAATAAAATAAGTAAATTTGTTTATATATAATAATATAATAAAAACTTTTATGAGTATTATTATAAGAGATAGCTGATTAATAAGTAATTTTTTATGTACACAGTAAGTATATATATATATATATATATATATATAATTTGCTTTCAAATAAAACTAAACCAAACCACAACCATACAATAGTGTTTTCGCCCAAAATTGTCCAACTTTTATCGAAATAGTATTATAATAAAAAATGCATGTTATTAGGCAATAAATAATTTTTTACTTTTATTTTGTATGTGAATCAACGCTAAATTTTTTTACTTTTATTTTGTATTTGAATCAACACTAATAATATTGATCACTAAAAATATTCATTTCTATAAATTTTTAGGCAATAAATCTATTGGATGAAAAAAAAAGGTTAAGTATAATTTTGGTCTTTAAGATATAACTTGAAATTTTTTTCATTCCTAACCTTTTTTTTGCATATAAAATCGTCCCTAAGGTTTAAAACTAAATTTTAAAATCATCTTTTTTACTTACATATTATAATTTTGGATCAAATTACTCATAATAAAAAAAAAAAGAAAAAAAGAAGATCATAAAAGAGGGATCTACTTTATATAGGATCATTTTAATATGTCTAAGTTATAATGATTATAGTAGTTATAGTATTTTAAAAAATATTATTAAAATTTAAATAATATTATTTTATTATTGAGCGACACTTTTTTATTATTAACAATATTTTAAAAACGTATTGCTAAAAAAAGTGTGATTTTAATTTTAACTGCATTTACATAGTCACCATAAATACTATAAATATAAACATACTAAAATTCACCCCCTTTATATTTTCTATAAGGCGATTAATTAAATTAAACAATATAATAAATTTTAAATAAATACAGCAAAAATTAAAAAAAAATACTCATATTATTATCATTACTATATTGAGACAAGTAATTTTATCAGACTTTTAGTAAAAAATTCTAGAACTCAATATTTATTGATCCCAGAATAATTAATATTATCGTAAGGTAAAAAAAGTTTGTATATGAGAAATTGTATAAAATATAATTATCTATGTATTTTTTCATTAATTTATCTTTTTTAGATAAATAAAATTACCACAATAATTTTAGACCCTCGTGAAAGTTGTGATCATTAAAAGCTTACAAATTAAATAACGAAGTAAACACTACGATAAAAATAATTTTTAGCTATAAATTTTTAATAGTAATTAATAACATAATAACCATTATATGTCTTAATTTAATTTATATTTTGTAATAATTATATATTTGTTGTTATTATTATATATTATAATAGTAATTATATATTTTTTGTGATTATTAAAAAAATTTATTGAAAATTATATAATTATGTTAAAATTATTTAATGATAAAAATAATTATTTTAGCCGTGAAATCTAAGTAGTCGATTTATTTGTGAAAATATTTTTTTTATTTTTAATTTTTTATATTTTTAAAAATGCGATTGGTTTAATTTTTAGAAGAAGATTCATCTCTAAATATAGAAAATAATAAAAATATGTTTAGTTAGTTTATTTTTAAAATATATTTTTAATATTTTAAAATCACAAAACTATATTTTTATTAAATATATAATTTTAGTTCTTTTTTATTAAATTAATAATTAATTTTATATGGTATCAATATGAAATAAATTATTATTTTATTATAATATTTTAAAATAATTTAGTATCTCTTATATATATATATAGTTGGTTTTATATTTTCTATGGCACTATAAAACAATAAAAAATATCAATTGCAACTAAAATTAGTTCTATACCAAACAAATAAATTAATTAATAAAATAATAAATAAATAAATATTAAAATAAAAAAATTTAAAACAAAAAGCCAATTTTTTTGTTAATATTTTTAAATATTTTTAATTTTTATTATTATTGATACTTTCATAATTGATTGTCAATTTAAAAAATTATTTTTATAACAAAATAATTTTTTTAAACCACAAAATGAAGGTAAAAATAAAGAAATTTAACAAATATACGTTAATTCGAAAAGTAGGTACTCATTACTAAATAAAATAAAAAATTCAACAAATAAATATTTTCATTCTAATTAGAACTTTATTTTTTTAGTTATCTTGTTTATATAATTTAAAGATACAAAAATCAAGCCTAAAATAAAAAATTAAAAGAACCCAATGAAATAAAAAAAATCGAAAAAAATTACCTTTTCAATAAATATATGTATAAATTTCTATAGATAATAGATATTCTGACAACATGAATAAAAAAAAAAAAAGAAGAGAAGACAGCAAAAGATTAACGTAAAATTTATTGGATAAATATAACGTGAGGAAAAAAAACTGATAAAACAGAATAAAAAAGGTTCGAACTTTTATCCTAAAACCAATAATATTATATTTTAGTTTAAAAATATTTTTAAAAGTTAAAACTGAAAAAATAAAAAATATAAAAATAACATTTTTAATTTTATTCTATTTTTTAAAAATATTTTTATTAAAATATTTTAAAAATATTTAATTAATAATATTTTTATACCTTATTTTTATTTTCATCGAAAATAAAAATAAAAATATGCAAATCAATCAGCCCTAATAATATTACTCGTATATATAACATTGAAAACAAGTATATAGTCAACGATCCGCATATGAGATGAAGATGAACAAACCTTTCGGAGCATGACACAACTACACAAGTCAGTTAATGCGGCTGATGCATGCGTGTGTGGCTTCATTATCATCAGATAATAGTATTATACATTTATACTAATCAATTATCATGCTAACTATAGTACTTAGTACATGTCTCTGTGATAAGATAGTGTGATGTATGCAACACCTAATGTAACCAACCCAGAAATTCGCTCAAACCATGACTACTCCGATCCGTTAATTATAGTTATTTTTAGTTATTGAAAAATACGAAAAACAATCGATCTTTACCTCCAAATCATTTAACTAACTGATTCCAACTAAGTAGTTTTTGCCTAATTCACCTTTACGCACCATTATTTTTATTAAACTTTTGACTCAATGTACAAATATATATAACTGCTTTTTTCATGCGAATTTCGTTTCTTTTTTCGAATTTTTTCAATGTTTTCTGCGTTTCTACGTTCTGTTTTATCTCTGTATGTTTTGCATTTCGTTGTCGAAGATAATGAATTATTCAAGTTCAGACTATCAATTGAACCAGAACGAAGTCGATTATTATTTTGAATCAAATCAAGTGGCTGAGAGGTCTTATTCGATTCTAGTTCATGTAGTTCGTTAGTAGTTTATGATTCTGTAGGTGAATAATGTTTTTGTCTTTGAAAATTGTTGTTCATGGTTGATGGTTTGAATAGAATGTAAAGTAGGAGTTCTGAATCTAAATTATTATTCTAATGAATTTGTCTCGTTCTCGTTTCAGTGTATTTCTATTTATAAATTGGTGTATTTTGGTAATCTTTCGGTGTATTTTTAGGTTCAGACTTTCAATTGAACCAGGCCGAATTGTATTATTGTTTTAAATCGAATCAAGTGGTGAAGTGTGGTTTGAATCTAGTTAATGGTTTGAATTTAAATGTAATGTACGAGTTCTAAATCTGATTTTATTATTTTGAATTTGTTTCATTCAAAGTTTCGGTGTATTTTTAGATTCTAATATGGTGTGTTTTGGAACGATTTCGGTGTATTTTCAGTTTTTGTGTGATGCTGATGAGTAGTTTGTTCCAAAAATTAGGATGACTTTTAAATTTTAATACGCTTGAAGAAGCTGAAAATTCTACAAAGATTATTCTAAAGTTGCAGGTTTCTCTACGAAAATTCGGAATACAAATAAAAAGAAAAATAAAATTAAGAACCAATTGATTACATGTACCAAAGAGAAAAAATGGAAATCAAACATATCTCTAACTTAGAAGACATATCCCTCATTTGGATTATATTGTCCTGCAAGATTTAACATACATATATTGTAGAACGTTGTTGTTGTGATCATTTCGAAGGTTGTGTTGCATTATTTACATTCGTGTTGTCCAAATCAAGCAGAGATGCTTAAACAATACAGGCAATTAAGCATGTCTATACGACTTACAATAGAGAATAACGAGGAAGCCAGAATCAGACCAAGCAAAACATATCAATCATTTGTCGCAGCAGCAAGAGGTCATCGTAAATTAAGTTTTATTGAAAAAGATGTGAGAAATTATATTATGAGAGAAGTGCGTAAGGTTTCAGAATTGGAGGATAAAAAAGAATTTGGAAAATACTTATTAAGAATAAAAGAGAAGAATCATATTTTCTTTTTCGAGCTTGAACTTGAGGTTGATTAGTCAATTAAGATTGCTTTTTAGGCCGACGCAAGAAGCAAGGCTGCTTGTGAGTATTTTGGATATGTTATTTCATTCGATACCACTTACAATACAAACAGATAATATGTTATTCTGGTTTATGTGTATTTTGAAACACTTTTCGGTATATAAAGTTAGTTTTTTGGTGAATATATGATTTGTTTATGTGTCGTTGTATTCAGGTATAATATGATTTTTGGTTCTTTTGTTGGGGTGAATGATCAAGGTCAGTCAGCACTTCTGGGATGTGCTTTGATGAAAATAAGGATATTCAATCATTCAAATGGTTATTTGAATGTTGGCTTCGTTGCATGAGAAGAAATACTCCAAAGGCATTCTTATCGATCAATGTGCAGCGGTGCAAAGGGCTATTAAGGCTTGTATGCCCACAACAATTCACCGGTGGTGTATTTGGCATATCGTGAAGAAGATCCCAAGTAAATTAAATAGCTACAAGCGACACAAAAAAATTGAACATGAGATGAGTCATATTGTTTGGAATTGTTTTATATAAAAGAATCTCATGTTGTGGTATTTATCAAAAATGGATCTTGTTGAACATCTTAAATCATGATTTTTCTATAAATAAATGAGAATCATGTAAATAAACTATATTTATATAAAAAAATTGAGTTGTTAAAACATATATATGCTTACATTATATTTTGACGCTTGCTTTTTTGTCATTTTTTCTGTAAGGAATAAAAAAAAGGTTAATAGGTAACAAGAGTACCAGGTGCACCTCAATTCACATTAAATATACCAAAAGACAAAAATATACCAAAATACAAACCAAATACTCCAAAACAAAAATCAAATACACCGATATTATTTTTTTTATTACATCTTATAATGTAAGGTCAAAAAGACATGAAACTCAATCAAATATGCATAAAATGATACCAAAAGAACTACAACAAAATTCTACGAATAGTTACAATAAATTAATGAACAAAATTCCTGAAAAATAGACAAAAATAGATGAAAATCACTCAAATATGTACAAGATAATATCAGAAGTACAAGAACAATATTCTATTGTCTAGTTACAGCATAAAGAGGACAACAGCACCAAGTACACCTCAATTCACATGAAATATACCGAAAGGCAAACCAAATACAATGTGATGTCAAAAAGACATACAACTCAATCAAACATGCATAAAATAATACCAGAAGCACTATAACAAAATTCTATGAATTGTTACAACAAATCGATGAAAAAAATATAGCTTAAACTATACGTAACATTGTTACAACAATATCATATGCAAATCCCTCAACACACATGCAAATATAGGTTAAACTATACGTAACATTTTTACACCGACCTAACACATTTATCACCAAATGAAGTGCATAATGAAAACAGTAATACATACTTCAACGCAAGAACACAAAATGAATCTACTAAATAAACAGAAATATCACCATGTAGTGCTTCGCAATCGAAATGAGAAAGAGAAAAGTGAGAAAATTGGACGATTAGTGAACAGTACCTTCAAGAATTTTTTGTGTTCTCTCTGTTTCTTGGTGAAGATTTTGAATTTAGCTTTGAAATTTTCTTGACTTTTCGCAACGATTTTGAGTATGGTTTGAATTATGAGTATTGTGATTTTGATGAAGGGAGAAGAATCATTTTTCATAATGACATTTGCGCTATTCAACAGTGGAGGAGCGCGTATTTACATGGACTCTAATATGAGATTAATTTTTGTTGAATTTATACCAATTTAATTGGATTTAGTTGTCAAAATAACTTGTATATGTAGTAAGATTGTACTAAAAAGTTATTAAAATTTATTATTTTTAGTTATTAATTAATCATTAATATTTAAAAAAATAAGATAAAATATATTATTAGATTAATAAACTAAAAAAATTAAAATAAAAAAATTAAATTAATAATTAAATAATAAATAATAATAATAATAAATTCTAATTGGTTCCTACAATCTCTCGTTGGGAATGAATTGAATAACTTGCCTGTGTACTTAAATATCGTTGAATTGAAAAATATTTTTTTAGAATTTTATATACTACTACTATAATTTTAAGGAAGCTTCAATAATAATGTACGTTTGGCATCAACATCAAGTATTTCGGACTATAACTATATGGGTTCCTAAACGCACTACCGGCCAGACCGCGACTATATGTTTTCAACCATTATTAAATGTCTTGTTGACATTTCTAAAAGTCCATATATATATATATATATATATGCCAATGACAATGAGTAATAGTTCAAATGGCATAGACTCCCCATACTCAATTAAGAGGTTGCGGGTTCGAGTCTCCTATCTTTTCAAATTGGCCAATGAGTAATAGTTCAAATGACATAGTCTCTCCATACTCAATTAAGAGGTTGCGGGTTCGAATCTCATATCTTTGGTAAATATATATATATATATATATATATATATATATATATAAAATTATGAATCTTACAAGTATTCTATCTATAATCTATATCGTAATCACAAGGTAATTTAAAACACAAAACACAAAAATTGCTGGCCTAGTATTTTCATAAAAAATATTATTTATACATTAAATTTAGTAATTTTATATTTATATATAAATATATATAATTTAATTTATTTTTAATATATATTTTTATATATATATTTTATATTAATAATTAATTTTAATATATATTTAATATAATTATTTAATATTAATTTATCACAGGAAAATATTTAAAATATATAATAAATTTATTATTATTTAAAAATTAAGTTATTTTATTTTATTTAATTAGGACGAATAAATATAGGTTTTATCATTTTATTATTCAATCAGTTACAATTAAAATTACGTTCAGATAGAATAATATTATATATATATATATATATATATAATTGATACTTGAATTCCGCTAAATTTTTATTTAAAATATTTGTGGTATTAGAATTTTTTACGACAAACACTAAAATTAACACCATATCTAGTGTCTTTTTAAGAGAAACTATCGCCTCTTTTAATGGTCCCTTCCCAAGCACCAAGATATGCTTAGCAAGAACTGTGATCCTAGTATATAGTATGAATGACTTTTAATAGTTTTAGTGGAGAAAACTCGAGCGATAATCCCTGTCATATAAGTTTGGCTAGAGTTGATCCTTTTCACGATCATAGCATCCATAATTATATTGCGGCTAGGACACATATATATGTTTGTATGTACAACTATAAGCAGGAAAAGAAGTAGAATTCGTACGTGTTAAAGCAACAAAAATAAAGCATGTTCATCAGAAGAAAGACAGATACAATAAGAAAGGTTGTTGAGCTTTATGCCCAGATTTATTTAAATTTATGGGAGGACCTATATCAATCAAGTGGGCTGTTTATACACCAAATAGTGAAAGAAGTAAATTATAAATAATTTTGGTATTATTGTCCAAAGATATCGATTTTGATTTTTATTCCCCACATAATGCAGATAATCACCCAAAAAGCGTTATAATAATTTATAAGTCATTCAAGTTTCCAAAACTTAATGCCCATAAAAGTAAAGAAAGTGGAACAAATAAGATAATAAAACAATTAATTAATCTATACGTCTAACGTCATTTAATCAACTAAGTCCAAGCAAATAACTTTGACCTAATTCACCTTCATGAGTCACTACTTTTAACAAATTTTTTACTCATGTGCGAATATATATAACTGCCTTTTTCATGCAGATTTCGTTTCCTTTCTCGATTTTTCTCAGGGTTTTCTGCGTCTGTACGTTCTGTTTCATCTCTGCGTTTTCTACGTTTTTCTTCCTTTCCTATGTTCTTTTCGCTCTCTGTTGTTCTCTTCGTTCAAGTTCAATGCTCTTTTATCTTATTTGAAGATTTGGATCAAAGTTTTTGAAATCAAGTTATGAAATCAGGTATGAACAGGTATTTCATTATCGAAGATAATGAATGATTCAAGTTCAGACTATCAATTGAACCAGAGCAAAGTCGATTATTGTTTTGAATCGAATCAAGTGGCTGAGGTGTGGTTCGATTCTAGTTAATGTAGTTTGTTAGTAGTTTAATTCTATAGGTGAATAATATTGTTTTTGTCTTTGAAAATTATTGCATGGTTGATGGTTTGAATTGAATGTAATGTAGGAGTTCTAAACCTGAATTATTATTATGATGAATCGGTTCCGTTCTCGTTTCGGTGTATTTCTGTTTATAAATTGGTATATTTTTATAATCTTTTGATATACTTTTAGGTTCGGACTTTCAATTTAACCAGGCCAAATTGTATTATTGTGTTGAATCGAATCAAGTTGTGAGGTGTGATTTGAATCTAGTTAACGTAGTTTGTTAGTTGTTTATGATTCTGTAGTTGAATAATTTTCTTTTTGTTTGTGAAAATTGTTGTTCATGGTTAATGGTTTGAATTTGAATGTAATGTACGAGTTCTGAATCTGATTTTATTATTTTGATGAATCTATTTCGTTCAAAGTTTCGGTATATTTTAGATTTTAATATGGTATATTTTGGAACAATTTTGGTGTATTTTCAGTTTCTACGTGATGTTGATGAGCAACTCGTTCCAAAGGCTGGGATGACTTTTAACATGCTTGAAGAAGCTGAAAAATTCTACAAAGATTATTCTAAATTTGTAGGTTTTTCTACAAAAATTCAGAACGCAAATAAGAAGGGAAATGAAATTATGAACCCATTGATTACATGTATCAGAGAGGAAAAATGGAAATCGAACATATCTCCAACTGAAAAGACAGATTCCTTAGTTGGATTAAATTATCCTGCAAAAATTTATATACATATATTGAAGGACGTTGGTGTTTGGATCATTTCGAAAGTTGTGTTGCATCATTTACATCCATACTGTCCAAATCAAGCAGAGATGCTTAAACAACACAGGAAATTAAACATGTCTGTACGACGTACGATTGAGAATAAGGAGCCACTACAAGAGACATGCCGAATAGCGGCGGCTTTTTTAGGAATTTGCGGCGGTTTTTAACCGTCGCGAAACGAAATTCCAGCGGTTTCATAAGCGTTGCCTATTAGGGGGTGGAGATTTGATTTTGCGGCGGTTTTAGAAAACCGCTGGCACAACCATAGCAAATCACATAATTGATTTTGCGGCGGTTGCAGAACTGCCGCTATTTGGTAAATAGGTTTTTTTAAAAATTGTGGCGGTTTTATAACCGCCGCTATCCTGCACGCTGGTTTAAAAAAAAATTGTGGCAGTTTGAAACTGCCACAATCTGCTATATAAAATTAAAAAAAAATTTCTGAAAGTCAAACCACTTTGAAATAATCCATAAAGTATGTATTACAAGATCAACTGATAATACTAAAATGAAACTCAAAAGAGTTATTAGATAGAATTAAATTATTCTAGTCACATTTTAAATTAGAATATTCTAGCATCAATATAAGGCCTCAAGGAATGTCAATATTCATAGTATAGGCAGGGTGTATTAGAGGTACAAAATCCAAAGCAACCTTTGAGTCCATTAGAGTCATTAGGTCACGCATATTTACAGAAAAGGTGTATTCAGAATTTTCAACTGGACCAAGAAAGTGAAAAAGGAAAAAAAGTTAAGGAAGTTTAAAATTAGAGAATAAGTGACATTATTGATTATCTTATTTTTTTTAAAAAAAATTGAAATGCTAAGAGACAAAAATATTATAATTGTATACCTTTTAACTTAATCGGAGATGCAGTCATCCCAAAAATTCAAGGGAGGTCAGAGATAAAGAGTTCAATTCCCTATAATAGAGCTCTTGCATGAAATTAAATCAAATCTTGCAAAGGTGACAGCAAATTATTTCACCAAATTACACTAGCTTGTTGAGATTGGTTTTAATTATTTTATTTAAAGAAAAAATCTCAAATTTATTTCAGTCGTATTTAATAAATCAAAATGACCAACATTACAACAAATGGCTAATATTATAAACTTACTTTCATTATGCAGGAATAAGGGTCTCTATCCTTAGCATGATGGCACTCATCCATTATTAAAAGCTTAATCATATCAAGTTTGAGAAAATTGTGCCTCAAATTTCTGAGCAATATAGTTGGAGTAATGATAAGCACCTTAGCATTCAAAAGAAAAAGCCTAGTTGATAATAAGTTAGTAACCACTTCCAAGCTATGCAGCAAACAAATATTTCAGAAGTATCACACTTTAAAGAACAAAAGATGCATGTCACACGTAGATAAAACTGAATATTGAAAAATGGAAAGTCAGTAGTCTTCTTTTCCATTTTCTTTAAACACATAGGCTTAGGCTAAAAACCATCTAGAAAGCAGAACTAGAACTAGGATTGACTATAAGAATAACATGAATGCTACTAACCTTGACACATTTTCAATTTTTTTCAGGCATTAGCTACTAAACCAGTGGTATTTATCTAGACTTGTGTAATACATTACAGATCCTTTGCCATCAACAACAACAACTAAGAAAATAGTGTATTTCTTTTCTCAATTCCAATAGGGGTAAATTACAATAGAAAAATTAAGCTTCAGAAATAATGTAAGAATGAGGCATGGTTCAATTGATGTTAAAACTTAACAAGCAATGCACTACTTAATAATGTAAGAATGAGACATGGTTCAATTGATCAAAAAGAAACTCCCAAAAACACATAAGATAGAAAATCTTGTAGCACATTACCATCTTAAGAATCAGTATATATAAAGACATGACATGAGTTTTAGCCCAAAAGATTCCCAAAGACAACAACAAATAGAGGAAACATTTCTATCTTAGGAAAAGACATAATTTCTCAACTTACACCAACACTTGTTTCTTTTTATTTTTCTTATTGTACAATACAAATTAAATCATCAAAATATAATTGAGTATGGTTAATGGACATGTTGAAAATGAACATAAACAGCTAAAATGGACATAGCTTGCTAGTTTTATAACACATTAGAACTTCAAGCACAAAGAGCACGAAACAAAATTGTGTTATCAAAACTAATTAAAAGCATCTTTACCATTCAATACTCATTCATCAGAACAAAAGCTCTTAAAACTGATAAAGAGGGTCAAAAAAAGCTTACTAACCTTTGTCAAATGCAAGTAATGTGAATCAATTGTTAAAAAATCTGAAGCACATAACTTGAGTTCAACAACCCCCAAAATCATATGATCAATCACATGATCAGGCAGCAAACTTTATCTGTTTCTGAAACAAATTTCCAAAAATGAAAAGCACCCATCATCGATAACCTAGCAAAAAGAATATGTATAAGATGTAAAATTGAAGTTGTGAGAAATGTCAGTATTTGAGAGAATATACAAAATAAAATAAAAAAGATAACTAGTGTTGATGCTATACTATATTTTTTTTTCTTTTTGGAGATGCTATACTATACATTGATCTTATTGCTACAGTACTCCTTACTTGCCTTAGAGTTCTTGTTTCAAGTTTACTTGCTTTTTTCTTCTTTGTATGAGAAAAGAGAGAGCAAAATATTCCATACATGCATATTAGTAACCATAGTTCATACTGTTTGATGTTTCTTGCATTGTAAATTAATTACCTAGCTCACCTAGCCTTGTTAGCTGAATTTCTTATCATACCTGCAATTCATGTTGTATGTAAGCATTGTTGCCATGTATTATTATTTTTGGTTGATGGTAGGGGAGGAATATAATGGTAAAATATCCTGATTCGCACAAGAATAAAACTAGTTAGGCATCATTTTCTCCAGGAGTGGTTCCAATGGCAGCCTTACCTATGGCCTCAGGATATGTGCAACCTGTAAAAACTCATATTGGTACTACCCTACCAGTTGGTTACACTTACCCACAAACTATAGCATCATACCCTTCTTATCAAAGCCCTCCCACTGTACCTTCTCCTTATGCAGCTTAAGGACATGTTCCTTATCCAACTTCTTTTGCAAAGAAAGATCAACTTGGTATCCTAACCCAACTTGTGATAATGAACAACTACCCTTATTACTATCCCAAGCAATGAGTATATCAAATTGGGCATGGTGATATTATTTTTTCTTTTTATTTCTTTTCTCTTAAGTCCAAATTAGCCCTTAGAACCTGTCAAAGAATCATTGGTAATATGTAATGCTCTATTTCCTCCTTCTTTTATTATATAAAAAATTTTTTTGGCCATTTTGCCACACTTCAGTAGGATTTTGACATTTTACTTATAAGTTGTAATACTTGGTTAGGTACTCCTGTGATTAGAGCAAGTTTTATGTACTTTATTGATTATTATAGAATGAAAAACATTTCGAAGGTTTTATTTTGCCAAATGCAAAATTCTGGTATGCAGATTAATAGTTTTAGGTGAAGTTGAAAGGAGTACCAACTGACCAAGCCTTCATTTAGATTACTTACAGTGAGGAAAAACTGAGGAGGAAGGGAAATTAAACAGAGAAGTGCAGGTGGTATTTATACAATTAGAAACTGTCCAACTGTCAAACCAAATTATAGTATCAAATGCTTAGATTCTACTTTTTTTCTTCACTTTTATTTTTTCCTGCTGCTTTTCAAGGTTACTAACCTTTTAAAATAAAACCACAAACTATTTGATGAAATTATTATTTATAAATTGTCTATAACTTTGAATGGTATTTCAAAATAATACTTTGAATGGTATTTCGAATATAAGGGTTATAAACTATCCAACTAAACAGGGAAGCACCAACAATTAGAGTGCAATCTTAACTAAAATAGTTAACCAAATAATAATCATAATGACTAACATACTCTTAACACTCCGCTCAAACTTACGTGGGGAGATATACTCTAAGTTTTGATATTATGATATGATACTAAAATAATTTGCCTCACAAAAACTATTTCATAAATCTCTTAGACACACACATACAAACACAAATACACCCATTTAGGCATAATCAACAGTAGAATAAAACTCAAAAACAGTACTCAATTAAGCTACCAAGTTTGCCCTTCATCCTTTTTCACAATGCACAATAATTCAGATATTCATACATACACATTAAGGCTTGGTATTTTCCAGGCCACCCCTGGGTTCAAGAAGGAGGTCTTTCTCCTTATTAGTTTTATTCAGTGATGAGCCGAAGTAATACACACTAAAATATCAAGATTCGAGGGTTCAAAAATTGGAAAAAAATTGAATCAGAATGTTAATTTGGGAAAGAAAAATTTGGGCAAAATCAATCGATCAGTGTTGTTCGAACCAAAATTCAGAAGGCATAGAGATAAAATTCATGCAAAATTAATTTATCAATAGCCACTAAAATTAAATTGGGATAAGGGAGAAGAACGTACGAGATTGAGGGGAGAGGGGCCGATCTGCAACTCACAACAAGGCAAGGAGGGAAGGCTGCCGACGACGACACCGGGACGGATGGCTGGGGAGGACGCCGACGATGTCACGGACGTGCATGGCGGAAGTAGAAGACTTGGATGACCCCTTCTCCATTACCTTCGCAGGCGGGAGCTACACGGCGGAGGGAGGAGACCAGTGATGGGGAAGAACGACGACACCGGCGTGAAAACTGGAACTGACGGAGGAAAGATTCACGATAGCGGGGGAAGGAGACCAGTGATTGGCGCCGTTGCTCTGCTGGGGTTCGTGCAAAAGGTGAAGACGCCTATTAATTTTTGTTTGGGTTTGGGTATTTTAGTGAAACGAAACCCCTCCCCCATCCACACAAGGTTATTTACTGCGGTTAGGGCCTGAAACCGCCTCAAGTCAAAATCAATTGGAGCAGAGCTTATTTCTGCAATAAGAACCGCACCAATTCAACCAATTTGTAGCAATTTGAAAAAATGCCGGCAATTTTTGGCTGCTAAGTTCCATTTTTCTTGTAGTGAGGAAGCCGAAATCAGACCAAGCAAAACATATCAATCATTTGTCGTAGCAGCAAGGGTAATCGTGAATTAAGTTTTAATGAAAAAGATGTGAGAAATTACATCACAAGAGAAGTGCATAATATCTTAGAACTAGAGGATGCAAAAGAATTTGAAAAATACTTATTAAAAATGAAAGAAAAGAATCAGAATTTCTTTATCGAGCTTTAACTTGAGGTTGATCAGTTAATTAAGATTGCTTTTTGGGCCGACACAAAAAGCAAAGCTGCTTGTGAGTATTTTGGAGATGTTATTTCATTTGATACCACTTAAATTACAAACAGGTAATATGTTGTTCTAGTTTATGTGTAATTTGAAATACTTTCGATGTATATAGATAGTTTTTCGGTGTATATATGATTTGTTTCTGTGTCGTTGTATTCAGGTATAATCTGATTTTTTGTTCTTTTGTTGGGGTAAATCACCACGGTCAGTCAACACTTCTGAGATGTGCTTTGATGAAAAACGAGGATATTCAATCATCCAAATGGTTATTTGAATGTTGGCTTCGTTGCATGGGAGAAAATGCTCCGAAAGGCATTCTTATCGATCAATGCACAACGATGTAAAGGCTTATTGAGGCTTGTATGCCCAAAACAATTCACCAGTGGTGTATTTGACATATTGTGAAGAAGATACCAAGTAAATTAAATGGCTACAAGCAACACGAAAAAATTGACACGAGATGAGTCATGTTATTTGGAACTCTTTTACAAAAGAATAATTTGATAGGAATTAGAATGATTTTCTGATGAAGTATGGTGTTGGGGACAACAAGTGGCTTTCATGTAATAGTGTCATTATTCGGATTAACTGATGTTGTTACTTTTAGTGTGTGGATATTTATGTATTTTTCTTATGTAGCAGAGGTGTCAAACGGTATGTCTTTTGGTGTATTTTGGTTCTAATTTAGGTGTTTTCTGATTTTTCAGAATTTTTTGAAGATCGTCATTTATGGATTTTAATTTATCTTGATCACTACTTTTAGATCGAGATGAGAAGCACACAAAGGAGCGATAGCATACATGCTTATTTTAACAATTTTATTACGCACAATAGCTCACTTATCCAATTCATCAAATAGTATGATAATTTTCTAGGAAGTAGTGAGGAGAGAGAGAGAGAGAGAGAGAGAGAGAGAGAGAGAGAGAGAGAGAGAGAATCAGATGCTGCAGATTTTCATACCGTGTGCAATAAAATCCTCAATAGAAGCTCAATTTCAGCATGTGTATACTCATTAGAAGTGCAGGAAAGTCCAAGCATAATTTAGAGAAAAGGTAAATTATATCACAAGATCAACGCAGTTTGCTCTAGGTTATACGGTGTATGAAGCTGTAGAATAGGTTTTTAACTCAATATTCAACAAGTTTACGGTTACATAAGATGCAATATCTTGTGAAGTTAAATTCCACTACTTATTATTCGAGTCAAGAGGGATATTGTGCCGTCACTCTCAGAGAGTGTTAAGCTTTGAGCGAGTAAATAAAGTGTCACCAAGATATATATATTGAAACGATGGAGTAAGAACATAAAGAAGAGGCACACACAAGAGCAGCCACGACGAGTCTCTATTGGAGCCAATAAGTATGAGATTTGATGATTTGGTGTTTCGGTCACAAAATATTTGTGAATTTGCATCAGAATCTAAGGAGTTGACTAGGATTCTGCACCTCGCTTATGATAATGCTATGGTTGAGATGCAAGAATACAAAAGCAAAAGAAAAGAAAAATGTTCGTTATCTCACGACGATGCTTCATTGGAAGATATTAATGAGCTTTAAAGCCCTCCACAGGTGAGAACAAGAAGAAGTCCGAAAAATAAATTGCAAATACTGCAAAGAAAAAGAAAAAGAAAGCTCTAAGTGAGTTAAAAGTGATGTTCTTTAAACAAGAGAAATTGAGTTTGTGCATGTTAATAGTCTTGCTAACATATGATTTATTTTTTGCTGTTGAACCTTTTTTATGATGGTTCAGTGGTGCAGTCAAATTTCAGTCATTATCATAGATATATTATGGTTCAAAGATTTAAGAGAATAAGATAGATTTTTGGTATTTTTATGAATCCATTTCGTTGTTATTTGACATAATTTCAGTGTAATCTACGTAATGTTCTTTTTTTTTCTAGAAATGAGGTTTAGTGTTTATATTTTCTTGTTTTATTCTATTTTACCATATTGCTGGTTGTTTTAAAATTAGTTTCTTCAATTATTTGATGGGATTTATTTGTTTTGAATATACAGTACAGAAACAATTCAATACTTAGGCAATGTAGAATTTCAACCTATAGAATTCAGTATTTATTTGAATAATTTTTGGTGTTTTCGGGAAGTAATTTGGTGTATTATAGAATTTATTCTTCTTTTCCTATATTTTTTTGTACCTGGATTCATTCATATTAACATCGTTTCAATACAGAACAAACATGTTCATAAAAGTTTAATTTTGCAAAAAAAAATTCATGTAAGGCTTGAATTAAATATTTACAAAGATACAAAGTATGTGTTTATTTGAATTATACATTACACAAATAATTCAGTACACAACCAATATAAAAATTCTTAACAATTTACAATATTCAAACTATTTACTATCAATATCTCCTGATTCCAATATACAGTAAGGACTTAATAATGAAATAGATGGCTTGGAGAATTTGATGGCTTCAGATTCTTGATTGGCTTTATCTCTGAGTTGATTCATTTCGTCAAATAAAACGAGTGAAGCATATTCGATTCTGAAATGATCAACTTGTTCCCCTACAGTTTAAAGAAATTTCTTTATTAAACTCCGTTAATTTAGTAATAGAGAGTTTCTATTTTTAAAGATAGTTACCTGTTTTCGATTCTTCCATGAATATTTTTCCTTTTTGATCTTTTTTGGATCAATTATCTCTAGCCATTTTATCACATATATTGCATAATCCCATCTAAAAATAAAAATAAAATAACACATTAAAATAGAACAATAACAAAAGCACAGTAAAATTTATTAAATAGAAAGATTTGATACTTTGTTCGTTGCCCATTGATGTTGACATATGGTGCTTTGACACTCTTATCCTTGTTCATCAAAGGTTTTTCTCCGGCAAACACCCTCATTTGTGAAATTATGAAGCCTTAAAAATAAAAACAAGTCAAGTATAAGAAACTCTATATTCAACACTAAATTACATCGAAATGAATAAATGATAACGTCACACAAAGAACTACTAGTGCACCTTATTTAAAGCACACAAAAACAAGAGAATTTATAGAGAAACAGAAATTTGTATCAGATAAACAAATTATAACAAATTTATTAACTTCTGTTCTGTCTTTCGAAGGAAATTTTTTGTTTAATGGGTCAAGGACATGAAATTTCTTCTTTTCAACATCCGCCATTCATATCCACCAATGCTGCGCATAGCAAAATGGGATAAATATCTGACGTTTGGCCAGATAGAATAATTTTTTAGTTTAATTGGTACCTAATGTAAAAATTACTTAAAAAGTTTTATAAATAAAAGCTTACAAATGGATGGGATGCAAGCCTTTTTTTGTCTAAAAACGGGATGTAGTCTTGATTGTCTTTAATCTGGAAGGGCTTGTTAGTTTTTGGATGAATGAACTTGCCTTAATGACTTGCCAATGTGGCATTCTGCAAAATTTGTATAATACACCGAAAGAAACAGTTACAACAAACAATATATTTTAAAAATACATCGAAATTTCAATGTACTACAGCTTACCATAATATTAGAGGGAGACAGTATATAAGTTTTTCAAATTTTTTAATTTTTGTTGTTCAAAATTTGACACATTGTAGAGACAACCTATGAAAACAAAAACCCAAACTTAATACATATACAGCACAAGAACTCATAAGAAAATCATTAATGTTATTATTGTATTACCAGATTTTCGGTATCTAATTTGGCTTTTAAAGAATTAAAGTGCATTCTAGTTATTTCCAGGTTTCATCATCATAAGTCTTGATATTTGTTATCCAATGAAAGCATTTCTCCTTGAGATCGTCTGTTATTTTCTTTTGTCTCACAGGATTTTGAACTTGTCAAGAAAGCTCCGTGTAGGCTACACCTTTTCTGGTGATAGACTTTTTTGCTTAGCATAATTTAATGCTGTTGCAATCTTAGTATTTATGACCTCAACCAACTCTTTCACTAATATTAAGTTGTCTTGAGATTTTTTCTTGTTAGCTGTTGGTTCACCCTCTTGAGTAAATGTAACTTCCTCACTTCATTGAGAAAAGCCAAGACTAAATGATGGTGTAGAAAAGTTATTCTTCAATGCAGCATTGGCGACCAACATTATTCCATCATTCATGGCTTGAGCCGGTAGATGACTGCATGGTGACACATAAAATAGTTTAAGAATACATAGAAAACATTGAAAAAGAATTTTATTGAGTAGAACTTATACATTAGTAGGAGCTACCTTCTCATGAGATTTTTGTTAAGGTTGTTGAAGTTGTTCTTCGGTATATTCCTCTGTTGGAGACTTTGCATCAGGTTGTTAAGGTTGTGGAGGACTGCAGGATTATAGAAAAGGAATTAAGTTAATACAACCAAACCAAGTGCACCTCAATTCACATGAAATACACCGAAAGATAAACTAAATACATCGCTATTTAAAAAGACAAGCAACTCAATAAAACATTCACAAAATGACACCAGAAGCACTACAACAAATTTCTATGGGCTAGTTACAACAAATACATTAACAAAGTCCCTTAAAATAGACAAAATCAATATTCTATTGCCTAGTTATAATAAAAAGAGGACAACAACACTATGTGCACCTCAAATTAGAAGCAATACACCGAAAGACAAATCAAATACACCAAAAATATTAGAAAATAAATTTAAGTGATACTTACGCATTAATAATTTCTTCTTCTATATCTTCCTTTCCAGAAGACTTTTCAGCAGTTTGTTGAGTTTGGGGAGGACTTGAGATAGGTGTTTTTGAAGGAGGTGTAAATAATTGAAGTGAAACTCTAAAGAAAACAAAAATGAAAAAGTTAGTATGGAGTAAACATTTAGGTGCAAATTAACTTAATGAATAGAACATTGAAAGTGAATTGAAAAATTCACATGTCTAGTGGTTTTGATTGAGAATGAGTCTGTTTCTGAAGAACAATCATTTGTCCTTTAGGATTATTATCTATTATTCCTTCTTAAACAGGAGCTAGTTCATTCAATGATTCTTCTTATTCTTTGAACCTGAAATACATCGAAATCATCTCACAGCTACACCTCAAGCATTCAATAAAAACACAACTTCTATTATTTGAGAACTTACATAGTTGTGATTTTTTCTTTTTTTTCTTGTCTGTTTTTTCTTGCATAAAATCTTAAAGGACTTTTTTTTCTAAGAAAAATATATGAAATCAAAAGTAGAATATGGTAGCACAAGAATTAAAGAAATGGTAAGAGAAAAAAAATTACATGCTATCTATAAGATCCAAAAAAAATTAACTAGTAAATTGATTAATTAGAAGTACATTAATTGGATTAAGATGCCCGAAATATGTAAAAATATTAGAATCTATAATTTAGAAATTTAACGGTAAAATTTAAATTTAAGAAAATTAAATTGAGCGCAAAAATATAATTATTTTAGAAAAAACGTGTACCAATTTTAAAATTGTTTGTACCAGCTTAAATCTGTACGTACTGCGAGTGAGAAAATTGAAAATATGAAAATGATAAGGAAAAATATTTAGAATAAAAGCCCAAGCACTTATCTTAAAGGTTTTGGGTCAAAGAGCTAAGAACTTGAGTTGGGCCACACTTGGGCCCAAGCCTAGGTATATAACCCCTCACCCTTAGCACTTTTCACCCACAATTCATTAAGGAGAGTGAGGGAGCAGTTGAGAAGAGAAGAGAGGAGAGAATGCCCTAACCCTACTATTCATCACCATTTTCATTTGCTCATAACTTTTACTCTGGAGTTCCGATCGCTGTAGCATTTGCGGCCATGTGAAGCCTATCTCCTCCTCTTAAATTCTATCTAATTAGTTTAGTAAGTAATTTGAAATCCCAGCTCCAACTTCTCATTTAAATCTGATTTTGCATTTTCAGCTTGGGTATTGAGAATTTTTGGTGATTTTGATGTTATAGAAGTTCTCTAACTTGTGTTCTTGGTGGTTTTTATCTAATTTTAGTGCGTAAAGATAAGAACTCTTTTTTTTTCTCTTGGTTCATCAATTTATATGAGCTCTAGTTTTGACATTGTGCCAAATTGTATAATATAGTGTTAGATTGAGTGATTAGAAGATTGACTTGGTGGAATTTAGAAGGGGAAGTTTGGAAGCTTGAAATTTGCGACATTAAGGTACCAATTTAAGTTTCGGATAAATACCATGTAATGTGAAATAAAATTCTAGGCTAGTGGAATTAGGATTATTGTTGAATTGTTGTGGTTGATTGTTTGGTTTAGTGAAAATTGTGATATGTTGGATATCGATTGTTAGTTGTTGTGAATTGTAAAGCAAATTGTTGTTGAGTTTGGATATGAGATTGTGGAATTATTGCTTATTATGGCAAGTGATATGAAAATTAAGGTGGAGGCCATGATAGGGTGAGAAATTCTCTACTTGGTAAGTTGAGGTAAGTGATAGTATGGCTATGTTCTGATTGATGAATTGATGATGTTGAGTTGAATAATTAATTTAATTTGGTTGTGGATTGTAGATGCATGAATGTGTATAATAAAGGTTTAATCGATTGATTAGGTATTGGAATGGTTAGAAAGGGTAGAGAATTTGACAAATGTATGTTGAGTATGTTTAGAAAAGGTTTGAATTGAATTGGATTGAGGAATTGGTCAAAAGGAACATTTGTAGAATTTGGCAAAACATATTTTTAGCCAATTTCGAAGGGGCCATAACATGGTGTCCGGAGTTCAGAATTGAACGAAATTTATCTTAAATTAAAGTTAGTGAAAAGATCTTTAAAACCATCTAAGAATGAAAGAAAAGAATTGTAGAAAAAGTAATGAATGATTGGAAATTGGGATTTAAAAAACTAAAATCTAAATGTTGTAGAAAATTGGGGTCCTGCGTACGGACGACTAGGGGTGTGCAAAAAAACTGATTTCACTAAACTGAATTGAAACTAAACTGAAACCATAGTTTTTATGAAAACTAGTTTATTAAAAACTAGTTTTTATGGTTCAGTTTAGTTTTAAACTAAATTAAAACTGATTTTATTTAAACTCTAAAATTAGTTTTTACATACACTTTCTCTCTTCCCTTCCTCTCTCTCTCTCTCTCCTCTTTCTCCCCCTCTCTCCCTTCTCTCTCTCTTTTCCCCCTCTCTCCCTCCTCTCTCTCTCCCTTCTCTCTCTCTCCCCCTTTTCTCTCTCCTTTCCCCCTCTCTCTCTCCGTCTCTCTTTCTTTCTCTCTCTCTCTCTCCTCTTTTCCCCTCTCCTCTCCCTCCTCTCTCTCCCCCTCCCATCTCTCTTCGTCTCTCTCTCTCTCTCTCTCTCCCTTCCTGTCTCAATTCCTCTCTCTCCTCCTCTTTCTCCCTCTTCTCTCTCTCCCTCTCTCTTGCCCTTTCTTTCTCTCTCTCCTCTCCCTCCTCTCTCTCCCCTCCCATCTCTCTTCATCTTTCTCTCTCTCTCTCTCTCTCTCTCTCTCTCTCTCTCTCTCTCTCCTCCTCTTTCTCCCTCTTCTCTCTCTCCCTCTCTCTTCCCCTTTCTTTCTTTCTCTCTCTCCTCTCCCTCCTCTCTCTCCCCCTCCCATCTCTCTTCATCTCTCTCTCTCCCAATTCCTTCCTCTCTCTCTCTCCTCCCTTCTCTCTTCTTCTTCTCTTTCTTTCCCTCCTTTTCCTCGCTCTCCCCTTTTCTTTCTCTCTTTCTCCCCGCTCTTTCTTCCCCCCTCTCTCTCTCCTTCTCCTCTTTCTTCTCCTCCTCTCTCTCTCTCTTTTTCCTCACGATCTCTCTACCTCTCTTTCCTTTTTCTCTCCTCTCCCTCGCTCTCGCTCCCTTCCCCCTTCTCTCTCTCTCTCTGAGGAAATGAGAAGAGGGAGAGAGAGAGGAAGAGGGATAGGGGAGAGAGAATGAGAGAGAGAGAGAACGAGGGAGAGAGGAGGGGGAGAGAGAGATAGAGAAAGACAAAGAGAGGGGAGGGGAGAAAGAGGGGAAGGGGGAGAGAGAGAGAAAGAGAGAGAGAGAGAGGGAGAGAGAGAAAAGGAAAAGAGAGAGAGGAGGGAGAGAGAGAAAGGAGGGGGAAAGAGGGAGAGAAGAAGAGAGGGAGGAAGAAGGGAAGGAGAGAGAGGGAGAGAAAGAGAGGGAAAGGAGGGGGAGAGAGGGATAGAATAAAAGAGAGAGAGAGAGAGGGAGAACAGAAGGAGAGAGAGAGGGAGAGAGTGAGAGAAGAGGAGAGAGAGTGGGAGAGAGAAAATGTAAAAACTAATTTTATATATGCTAAAAGTTAAAACTAGTTTTAGCCTATAAACCAGTTTAAACTGTTTTTTTCAATTAAAACTGGTTTTATTTTTATGAACTGGTTTAAACTGGTGCACTGTATTATAAACTGGTTTAAAACCAGTTTCTTATTTGACAAAGTAGTTTGGTTCAGTTTCTAAACCATTTAAAATGGTTTAGTGCAGTTTCAGTTCAGTTTATGAAAAAACTGAACCATGAACACCCCTACGGACGACCCATGCATACGCATGAGGGGTGTTATAGAATTGAAAGAGTTTCATGCACATATCATGCGTACGCACAAAAGCCAAATTATGCGTACGCACGACTCGTGTACATACGATTTGCATTTCAGAATTGAACAATTTTCATGCTCGTTTCTGCATATATGCACAAAAGTGGATTCGTGCATACGCACGAGGCATGTGTCTGCACAACTGCCTTGTTTTTAGAAATGGTGATTTTTAACTCTTTTAGCCTATCTAATAAGATCTTTCACTTCCATAACCCCCTTTATTGAGTATAGAGACGGCGGATTAGAGGATAGAAAGCGTTGGAAAGGAAATTATTTAGTCGAAATGGGTTGAAAGTGATTGAAGAGATGAGTTGATGTGATTGAATGATTAAAATGAGTTTGATTGATGTGATACTTGTCTGGATAGATACAAGGGTTATGGCTTTGTTCCACTTGTTCCGGATTGATATTTGAGTTGTCTGGATAGATGTAAGGGTTATGGCTTTGTCCCACTTACTCTGGGTTAATATTTGAGTTGTTTGGGTAGATGCAAGGTTTGTGGTTTGTTCCACTTACTTCGAGTTGAGATTTGGGACACTTTGTTGACCATCCATTACAAGATGTGGCAGGACACTTAGACCTTCCCGAATGTTCCCAAGAGAAGCTGGGCAGGGCACACTCCCTAGCATTGATTTGAGAATTATGCATGATATTGATGAATGAATGAATATGAATACCTCTTGGGGATGCGCGCACCGAGGGACTGTCTAGGGTTTGCTACTAGACATGTTAGGTTTTGACTTATAACCGACAGATGATCTCATTGACTGTAGGGCAGGGATGCATCATTTTCATTTGTGTGTATTGATTGGTTGTGCATCTTATATTTGGCTTGCCTTGTTGAATTTGTATCTATATGCTATTTGAGCTAATTATTTATCTGTTCTCTCTATTTGTGTATTCTTTGTATTGTTTTGTCTATGTTTGAACAACTGAGAGATCCCTTATGCTAGCGAAGGTGACGCTGATGGTTGTTCTTGATGCGGTGTGGTGATTGAAAGTTTGTGGAAAACTGACAATAAATAGATAAATTTGAATCCCTTAGGTAAGTTTCCATTTTCTAGTTTAGTGAGAACCCTAGACTTGGATCAATGTAACTTTAAGATCAAGATCGCTTAGAGAGTTCGTGTTACCTTATATTGTATCGATTCGGCACTTTTACCCAACTGGGGACCCGGTGGTTTAGGTTCTCACCCATATATTATTTTTGTTTTTCAGATGCAAGTCAGATGCAAGTCCCAACGCACCTCAGTGAGCGGGAGTTTTATCTGAAAGATGGCGAAGAAGACTTTTTGCTTTTGTTTTGGTTTTTAGATTCTCTCCTTCTTTTGGAAAAACTCATATGATTTATTCATTTTGAAAACTTGCCTTAGAGACTTTTGATGTGTATGTGGAGAGATAGGTTATGTATATCAAACTGTTTTACTATTGTAACTCTAGCCAGCCTAATCTTCACAGGCCGAGACTAGTAGATATTTATATATACTTATATATGTCTCTTTACCCTTGTTCTATCTTCAAGATTTTAATTATCTACTTTTTTCGACACGCTTATGTATGTTGTCGAGTGTGAACGATTGGCGAATTCTCTTTTTATTTGGGGTTCAAATTCCTATACAGGCTTCTAGTTTAATATTTCCTTCTATACATAAGTATTTATATCTCAACTTTATGTCGTAGCACTAAACCCTCATTGAATTATGACTTAAGTATAAGGCTTTGAAGGATAGAGTGTTACATTATCACTTGGTTGATTTTCACTGCTCTGATAGCTTGTCTGTGCTTGAAACACAGGATCATTTTCACTTGCCAAATTTACATGTGATATTTTAAAGACAAAATAAACATTATTAAGTAAAACTAGAGTAATTACATCAAGTTTTAGAAAATTTTAGCAAAGAAAAAATTTCATACATTGAATCTTACATTTACGAAGAATCATAGTGAGATTCTGTGGAGTGGAGTCCAATTTCTGGAATATTAGTGGTTTTTTCCTACATCCTGAAAAAGCAAACAATCATCAGGCAATAAAATTGGAAAAATACACCGAAAAGCACCGCATACTTTTTGTGCAGGCTTATCATTTGTTTTCTTCAATCTTGCTTTTCTTATTTCTTGCATTTGTTCACTTCTAATAATATGGTACTCGAAAATTGAACTCGCACAACTTCACTGGCAAGTGCACCGGTCATCCAAGTAATATCTCAGGTGAGTGAGGGTCGATCCCACGAAGATTGTCAGATTGAGCAAGCAATAGCTATCTTGTTGGACTTAGTCAGGCAAATAGTAAAAGAAGGTTGTTGGTGTAAACGCATAAAGCAATGAAATAAGAAAAACAAGTAAAGATTGGTGTAAATTCAATATAAAGAAAATAGTTAAGGTCTTGGAGATTTTTATCTTTTCGGATCAATACTTCTTACCAACTATTTTAACAATTAGTGATTCATTCTATGGCAAACTATAAGTGATTAAAACATAATCTCTTAGTGAGTTAATCTCCTCTAACCTTACTAAAATGCTACATACAAGGTCAATTCTTTCATATCAGAGGGTGAAGTTCAAAAATCTAGTTTAGAGCCACAAAAATCTCAATTACCCAAAGCCAACCAGATTTTAAGTCACATATCTAATTAGCCAGGCAAATTGCAGTTTAGGAGGAGAGTTTTCAAGTTGTCGCCCAAGCGAGATAGCTCTCTTGAGAATCACAAGAGCTCATATAGAATAAGGGGTCATACTCTCGTTTCACCCCAGATTCATAAGATTAAGAACGAAAACAATACCTGAGAATTGAATCAAATATTAATTAAAATAGAAGAGTAATAATATTAATCCTTAGAAATAAACAGAGCTCCTCACCTTAACCAGGAGGTTTAATTGCTCATGACTTACAAAGAAAATATGAAAGTGCGGAGTCTCCCTCCCAGAGGAGAGATTGAATGTCCTTTGGGGAGGAAGGAAGTCCCTTATTTATAGTAAAAACCTCTAAAACTGAATCTAGAATTCAAATTCAAACTAAATCAAAATAGAATCAAATCTAGATCAAATCAAATATTTTAATTTGAAATTTGAATTTTAATCCTGAAAGATATTGTTTGTAATTAAAAATTACAAAAAGGGAAGATAAGATAACAAAATCCAACTAAAGATGCTCCATGAGTGAGGTGGGACCCGTACTACTGCCGTTCAGCGCCAAAATGCGCGTTCATCACGGAAAAGGGGTAGTTCTGGCATTCTTGTGGCCGTTCAGCACCGGGAAGGGATGCTGGTTCTGTCCTTCTTGGGTGCTAAACGCCAGACTCGGCGTAAAAATATTGACTATTATATATTATTGGAAAGCTCTGGAAGTTAGCTTTCTAATGCCATTGAGACCGCGTGAATTGGACCTTTGCAGCTCAAGTTATGTTCATTGGAATGCAAGGAGGTCAGGATTGACAATATATGCTATCCTTTCTTCGTCTTTGCATAAAACTCTGCCAAATTCGCCCAAAATTCACCTAAAATCATAAAAATACCACAAGAACTCAAAGATGAATTTTGCACTAAAACATAATAAAACTTAATAAAATCTATCTAAAAAAAAGTAAAAACAACTCGAAAAAAGGGTATAAGATGCTCACGCATCACAATACATGCAAATGATTCTGTTAATAAATAAAATTTTGATAAAAGAAAAACATAGCATTACAATGATAGTTTTTTAAACTTACTCATTATCATATTCATTTTTTTTTTGGAGGATGAGTCCTCAGTAACATGTTTTCTTTTTTTTTGGATTCAATCCTGAAAAAGCAAACAATCCTCAAGCAAATGAACACAATAAAATTGACAAAATACACCAAAAAGAAATACTTACTTTTTTGCAGGCTTTTGATTTTTTTTCTTCAATTTTCTTTTTCTTATTTCCTTGCTTTCTTCACTTCTGATAATTCATACAAAAAATTCTGTTAATAAATAAAATTTGGACGAAGATAAAAATAAATAGCATTACAATGATAGTTTTTTAATCTTACTCATAATCAGATTCAGGTTCTTTTTCGGAAGATGAATCCTCAATAACATGTTTTTTTTTTAGATTCCATTTTTAAAAAGTAAACAATCATCGGTCAAATAAACACATTAAAATTGATAAAATACACCAAAAAATAATACTTACTTCTTTGCAGGCTTGTGAATTTTGTTTGTCAATCTTCTTTTTCTTATTTCTTGCTTTCTTCACTTCTGACAATACATGCAAAATATAGCATTATAATGATAAATTCTGAGTCTTACTCGTCATCAGATTCAGTTTTTTTCTCGGAAGATGAATTCTCAATAACATGCTTCCTTTTTTTGGATTCCATCTTGAAAAAGCAAACAATCATCAGGCAAATAAACACAATAAAATTGACAAAATATACCGAAAAATAATACTTACTTCTTTACCATTCTTTTAGGTAATTTTCTACTTTTTTTGTGTCTCCTTTGAGTCATGTTCAGAATCAAACTCATACTTAGCAGCACTTTCATTTTTCGAAGAAATAGTGTTCTTTTTGTGTGGCTTCTTTTGTTCCTTTCTTTCCCCCTTCTTGGTTTTTTGGTTGTTTTTTCACCTGTGCTCTTTTCACGATGCCCTAAAATAGAAATAATATTTGTTTACACAATATATTTTAAACAAATACACTAAAATTAAAAAAAAATTCTGTTGAGTTACCATGTTATCCTTAATCTCAGCTTGTATTCTTTCAACTAACAACTCCCTGGTTCAATGTTGCATCCACGATGGTCCAGAAATCGCATGCACCGACTTATTTTTATGTGTGGATTCATGAAAATATACAATCATCAAAGTAAAGAGGTAGCCATTGACAGCATATTCCTTTTCCAATGTGTGCTCTCTGATGCCCTTGATAAGGAAGATGAACACATAACCATCCTAATTCCGTTCACGTATTATGTCCACATAACGAATGAGTGTCATGTGAATCGAAGAAATTTTGTCTATCGTTGTCGACAACAAGAAGCATATATGAATGTAGAGGATGAATATCTTCTTGAATTTTAGCCATTTTTTTCCATCAACACTCATCTCCATCATAGATCTTGTCAATTCTAACAAAGTCTTGCCTTGAAAGTTTCTAACAACTTCCTTATTTTTCTCACTAAGTTCTTGAAAATTAATTTTGGCTGAATAGTGTGCCCTGCAAAAGCAGCAAAAATATTTCAATAATAGAAATAATTTTATAATACACCGAAATTTAATTTACAGAATATATTACAAAATAGATTTTTATCAGATACAATCAAGGCAAGGGACGCTGCTATATTTTTAGGGAATCTTGATTATACCATACCGTATGTCCAGTGTGTTATTGTACAGATCAAATGAATATGTCAATTCTTTCAAAAGTTTATGTGACACATTTATGGGAAGGATATGCATCATACCACCAAATCTCAATTCTTGCACTACAAAAAATCTTTATTAAAATAGCAATAGTATTATGGCAGGTCCATAAAACTGCCATTTTTTTGGCTAATTTCGACAGTTTTAGCCTCTATCGTAATGTTCAATTTCTTTTGCCAGTCATTTTTTTTCCTTTTTATATGTTTTAAACTGAGGAGGTGATGAATATGAAAGTGATTAGTGTTGCATTTGAGAATGGGAGAGTGATGTGAATGACGAACTCTAATCTCTTGCCGCCATTCATCTTCCACCTCTATCATACATCTCTTTGATGCCATTCATTGCAGCTCATCTCCTCGCCGGCGTCGCCGCTGCAAACAATGTCATTGTTGCTGCCTTTAACGAGCTCTGCAATTTGGTCGTGCCTTCTCTGTCACTTTCAATAGGTAATCTATTTCTTCTTTTTCTTCTGATTTTTTCTCTCACTTCATACTTTTAGATCTAGTTTATGATCTAGTAGAAAAAAAATAGAGAATACTTGCTCACCGAGTCGCGCCAGCAAATCAGATCTACCAAAATGTTCAACGGCATTCTCAGTCAGAGATTTGTCATGAAATGATGATTTTGTACTTTAATTTCTCTGTTTCTGTTCTTCCTTCTTCATGCCTTTCACTTATTGTGGTTATGTTGATTGTGATTTTTAATTTTTTATTTTATCTCTTTTTATTTTTTCTGTGAATCGTTAATTAAACAGGCGAAACTTAGAATCCAATCGATGTGATAAGGAAAAAGAGGATCGCGATAGAGAAGTTTATTAAGATCTGTTTATAATAGTCTTTTTTTCTGTTTTTGTTTTAGAAAATTTGTTAATTCAAGTACGATAGATAGATGAAATTTTTCACTGAAGTCGATCTATGAATTCATCAATGCACAGCTTTAGAAGGATGTGCTAGCTTTAGTCTTTCGTGATTCCACTATAATCAAGATTTTGAGACATTGTTTTGTTTTTAGAATGAAAATTGATTGAGCTGAGAGAAGATGTTTCTATTTCTAAAATCTGATGCATATGAATGATAAAAGACTCTGAAGTTAGTATTCTTATTTTAGTTGGAAGTGAATTTTGGAGAGCATAAAGTTGTGCAAAAAATTATCCCTATTGTTTTCAATCTTACTAAAACGTGCTACCAAGGTATCTCATTTGTATGCCAATGTATGTGTATTAGTATTCTGTTATGACACTTGTAATTTATTAACTTTATTGTTTGTTCAAAGCAATCAGACTTGCTACGGACTTGGAGACAGATAAGCCACATTTAAGTGACATGTCAGTGATAACATTGAAAGGTATGGGATCATGGCATTTAAAATATTTCTGGTAACATATTTAGTTACTGATCAAAAAATATTTGATATTGTCAATGACCTTTTGTTTTGTTTTTTTGTTTAGTAACCAATCTTATTTCAGGTTTATTCTTATCATTAACTTATTTCTTCTCAAGAAACAGATCTCGCATGTTGGATTACCAGCTTGCTCTACAGTTATATGTTAGAAAAGATGTTGGTAAGTAATTGCACTCCAAGCAATCAATAATAAGTTGCAGAACTCCAAATCACAATGCTTTTATCCTCATGTAAGTGACTGATGGTAGATGGTTTGGAAATCTATTTGGTTTATAAATAAATTTCTGGGGTATATAATTTAAAATAAAATATAGAATCCTAATTGAGAAATTAAAAACATTATATGGAATTTTAAAAAGATTTGTTTATTGTAAAAATAAATGATTAAATTAATTATAATCTCGAAGATGTTCTTAGGATGCAGAAATATATGATCTTAAAATATTTCGCAACCTATAGTTATTTCGTTACTTCAATTTATTTTATTACCGTCACTATATATATATATATATATTATATTTTCTATCCTAATAATAAATATACATAAGAATATTTTTTGAGTATTGTATCTCTACTTAATTATAGAAATATTATTCTATTAATAATATATATATATATAAAATTAACCCTAGACCCTTTTGGCATGTTTGACTAATGTAACCTTTTATTTTGATTGGGCAAACAATTGTGTTAAATCGACCAATTGTCCTATAAAAAGTTCCAATAGTATGTATATTTTTGTCGTTTCTTTAGAAACATTAATTTATTTAGATGTGTTTTAAAGGTTATCAATTAAAAAAAAATATTAAAAATATACAAATTAATGTACACTAACATATTAAAAAATATTAACTATGTTAACTTATATATATTAATTTTTAATTAGATTAATATTAATATAACAAAAAAATTAATCACTTAATTTATTTATATACTAAGTAAATTAATTTTAATAAATATGTATTAATTTCTTTTATAAACAAATTATATATAAATACAATAAAATAAATTAAGTACATTGACTCACGAATTTTGTCACATTAACTACAGAGCAAAGAAACAAGCCGTATTTAGTGAGCATATGAAAGGATTGCACACCACACCAAAACAAATGAGTCCTTATTTAAAATTGCACATATATACAAAGGCAGAACAATATAACTAATGTGTGTATATAAGCTAGAAGTTTGGTTATTCTTTACCCTTATATATTAACTAAAAGAAAAAAGAATTGCTGAAACACTATTGCATATAATAATTTTGTACTTAAAGTATTTGAAATAGTACTGTGGTAGGAAGTTGGTAAGGTAATAATAACCATTATTTTTTCATTATGAGAACAGTGAATATTATAATTCAATTAATATAGTTCGCTATGTCAAAGATATTATCTAAAGACCTTATAATATGTTTATTAAAATTTTATTACACACTTTAGTTCGATTCATGTGTATTAAATGACACACATCAATATAATTTTTATATTTATTATTTAATAGTACACATATCATAAATCAAATTAATTAAATTCAAGTTTAAATATATAGTTTGAATATCACATAGTTAATAATATTTATATAATTATAATAAAAATTATTTATATAAATTATTTAATGATTTTTTTATGTATAATAATAATATAGTGTTACAAATTTCATAATAATTTTTTTATATATAAGTGAAACTAGACTTAAAAAATTTTATTTGGACTATCAAAAATAAAAAATAGAATAATATTTTTTTTATACAATAAATTTTATACAAAAATAAATTTTAAAATAAAAGTAATAACTATTAATATCAATCAATAGGTATTCATTAAGTTTTATATTAGAACACGCCCGGGTTTTACACTAGTTTTACTTTAAAAGGAGAAGGTCATGGGAATTGGGTTATGATCATGAGGCATGAGCACACCTTGAAACTCTGACATCCTTCTCCACTCATCGCTTCGCTTCTCTTGTTTTCTCTTCGCTCCACACACACACTCACACTCTACATTACACCTTGTCCATCTCCAAGAGATGGTAAGAGCTCCTTGTTGTTCAAAAGTTGGATTGCACAGAGGTCCATGGACTCCCCGAGAAGATGCATTACTCACCCAATATATTCAATCCCATGGGGAAGGCCAATGGAGATCACTCCCTAAAAGAGCTGGTACCATTAATTGAATTTCCTATCAATCCACATCCACCTTTCTCGTCTATATATCCGTTGATTATTGTTGTATGTGTATGCAGGCCTTCTTAGATGCGGGAAGAGTTGCAGGTTGAGATGGATGAACTATCTGAGACCAGATATCAAGAGAGGCAACATAACACCCGAAGAAGACGACCTCATCATTAGAATGCATTCACTCTTAGGGAACAGGTGGTCCCTCATCGCTGGAAGGTTACCGGGAAGAACCGACAATGAAATAAAAAATTACTGGAACACCCACCTCAGCAAGAAGCTCCTCAGGAGTCAACCCAAGAAGAAGAAGCAGAAGAAGAAAGACGCACAAGCAGAGGAAGAGGAAGAGGCAGAGGCAAAGAAGAAGAACAAGACCGTCGTTTATTTACCCAAACCGATTCGAGTTATTCCAAGAACCAAAAGTACCCTAACCTTGGAGTCCAATTCAGGAAGCGCATCAACGAGCCATGAGAAACAAGAAGTTGCGAAAGAGGTAAATAATATTGATGACGTCATGATTTGCAGTAACGACGAAGAAGATGAGGAGCTTGGACTATTCCTCGGTGGTGATGGTGAAGATCAATACCATATTGACCAAGTAGTCAACGGATCTGATGACGTGGAATGCGGGTCCCCTGATTTTCTCGGGGATTGTGGATCCCTTGAGAAGTTGTATGAAGAATACCTTCAGTTGTTGAACATGGATGACGCCATTCCTGACCAATTCGATTCTTCTGCTAAAAATTTTTTACTGTAAAACTGTAAAAATACCCCTGTACGTAAAAATATCTTATGGAAAATATTAAAATAATAATAATAATAATTGGCCAAAGCCAAAATGTTATTTTATTTAAGACAAAATTTTTGGTGTCTTTCAATTGGGTTCCAAATTTATTGAACTTCTCTCTTAAGGTAAATATTAAACATTTAAAAATTATTTATTTTTATATATTTTAATATTTTTTATTTTTATAATAAATTAGACAATTATACGTAGATACTAGATATACTATAGTAATTATCTTGATTTAATTTAGGGTTTGGTTAAATATATTTTTAAAGCATTTAATATATAAAAAGAGTAACAAAAATATTAAAAGATCAGCATAATTTCTTATTTTTAGTTTTTATTTAATTATTAATATTTAAAAATATATACTAAAAGTATTGTTATTTAAATTTTTTTTTATTAATAATAGGTTTATTATTATAATTTTTTTAATAAGAATACATAAAAAGTACATAGTATATAAGATGTAATAACTCAATAAATATTTTTTTAGAGAATTCTGTATTCTTTTCAATAATCAGAAAACTTATTTTTCTCTCAAAAAAATAATCTAAGTAATAAGTATATTATTAAATTACTATACTAAAAAATTAGATTTATAAATAAAAATAATAACAAAAAATAATAAATTCTATTAGTTTTTTAATATTTTTCAAATAATAATATTAGGGACATAAACGAAGTTAGACTTTTTATCTAAAGGAGACCAACATAAAAACTATAACTAAAAAAAAATATATATATATATATATATATTGTTCATACCCTGGCCCAATAATAAAGGTCCAGGATCCAAGCAAATAGACCCAACCCAAAGGGTTGGCCCTCACCCAGTACCAGCCTTCATCCCAAGAAGTCGGTACTGAACACGACCTGCTCCAAAGAAGTCGGATACGAGGGTTAGCTGGCAGATAACACTCATTCGAATGAGTAACTGCCCCTAGAAACTCTCCAACCACTTCATAGAGCCATATCTTAACTTCCCTAAGATATGGGAACGGTTATCCACCTAAAAAGGTGGCACTACTCCAGCGGTGGTTATTGGTTCACCACTATAAATACCCTGACACCCCTCAGGTATCACTAAGTCCAATACATTCTAAACTTGCTCACACTCTTGCTAACTTAGGCATCGGAGTGTCCTTGCAGGTACCACCCCCCATTCTTTCGCACGTACAAGTCGGACGGAGGAACACCGAGTTTCAGGTTCACTCGATAGTCACCTCCCTCACACGTTTGGGCCAACCAACGCCATCCGGCCCACTAATCTCTGGTTACCCACCGTAACATTGGCGCCGTTGCCGGGGACCCGTGAGATCAACCAGTGATGGCGGAAAGATCCCCTGAAGAGGGTCATGTGGAGACAGATTCCGAACAAGAGAATTTGAACACTGAGGCAGATCAGACCCTCCATCAGGAAGTCAATGACCAACATAGGGAAGGCACCTCCGGAATCAAAAATCCGAAGGTGAACTCCTCGGAGGGGCGCGAGTCAGAAAAAGAAGGACCCTCCCACGCTAGTGAACTTATGGGATTAATCCATAGCCGCCTCGAACAGCTAGAACAGGAGCGGGAACGACAAAGGGAAGCTGAAAGGAACCTAAAAGAGGAGATGGAGCGACGAAAAGAGTTAGAAAGAAAACTCCTAAAGTTAGAATCCTCCCTCAAAGGTCGGAATTCCCACGACGATAGGGAAGATTCTCCCTTAGGAGAGAAAGATCCGTTTAGCGAGGACATAATGAGGGCAAAAGTTCCGAGAAACTTTAGAAGCCCCGATATGGACCTCTACGATGGAACCACCGATCCAAAGCACCATCTGAGCAACTTTAAAAGTCGGATGTATCTGACCGACGCTTCTGACGCTACGCGATGCAAAGCTTTCCCGACAACCTTGTCAAAAGCAGCGATGAAGTGGTT
Organism: Arachis hypogaea; assembly: GCF_003086295.3. NCBI lineage: Eukaryota > Viridiplantae > Streptophyta > Magnoliopsida > Fabales > Fabaceae > Arachis > Arachis hypogaea. The sequence continues at coordinate 23,092,396 of NC_092051.1, read as the reverse complement.
CGACAGTCTCCCTCCGAGGTCAATTACCAGCTTTGAAGACCTCTCAAGAAAATTCTTGATGAGGTTCTCCATCCAGAAGGACAAAGTAAAACATGCACCAAGTCTCCTGGGAATAAAACAGGAGGCCGGGGAGTCCTTACGGGCCTATATGGAAAGGTTCAACAAAGCATGTTTGGAGATTCAAGACCTGCCCACCGAAGCAGTCATCATGGGGCTAATCAATGGTCTTAGAGAAGGTCCCTTCTCACAGTCCATATCAAAAAGACACCCCGCCTCTTTAAATGATGTACAGGAAAGAGCTGAAAAATACATCAATATGGAAGAAAACGCTAGGCTAAGAGACCCGAGTTTGCGACTCGGACACCCTCCCCCAACGAAAGAAAGGGAGAGGGAAGCGAAGAAGAAGGAAGAGCTCGGCCTCGATAGGCCAAGGAAATATCAATCTTATACTCCATTGAAAGTTCCCGTAGTGGACGTATACAGAGAAATTTGCAATACTGAAAGGCTGCCTCCCCCCAGACCCATTAAAAATAAAAAAGGGGGAGCCGCGGGGATTACTGTGAGTACCATAAGATATATGGGCACTCTACAAACGACTGTTACGACCTTAAAAATGTGATAGAAAAGCTGGCCAGAGAAGGTCGGCTTGACAGATATCTCATAGAAAGGTCGGACGGCCATGGAAAAAGAAAGCGAGAAGATACGGATAGAAGAGACCCACCACCACAAACTCCGGAGAGACATATCCATATGATCTCAGGAGGGTTTGCGGGATGGGGGCTCACAAAATCCTCTCGTAAAAGACATCTCAAGAGAGTTTACCAGGTTGAAGAGGGGTCCTCCGACCTCCCAACCATTTCATTCACAAAGGAAGATGGGCGAGGAATAATCCCTGGGCACGACGACCCAGTGGTAATCACCATGATCCTGGCAAATGCCCATCTACACAGAACACTAGTAGACCAAGGAAGCTCAGCAGACATCCTCTTCAAGCCCGCTTTCGACAAACTAGGTTTAGATGAGAAAGAGTTAAGAGCTTACCCCGACACCTTGTACGGATTAGGGGACACGCCGATAAAGCCACTAGGATTTTTACCCCTCCACACCACCTTTGGAAAGGGGGAAAAATCAAAGACTCTGAGTATAGACTTCATAGTCATCGACGTGGGGTCGGCCTATAATGCTTTAATTGGCAGAGCTACCCTTAATCGACTCGGAGCGGTGGTATCGACGCCCCACCTCTGCATGAAGTTTCCGACCTCGTCGGGGATAGCAACGGTGAGGGGAGATCAGAAGCTGGCAAGGAAGTGCTACAATGAAAGCCTAAACCTGAGAGGAAAAGGCAAAGAAGTCCACACAATAGAACTCGGGGGAGCAAGGGTTAAAGAAGAGCTGCGACCACAGCCCGGGGGAAAAACTGAGGAGATTCAGGTCGGCGAAGAGGAAGGAAAAAACACTCACATAGGAGCCAACCTAGGGGAAACCCTAAGACAAGGGTTGACTAAGCTCCTAAGAGATAACTCCGATCTCTTCGCCTGGAAGGCCTCCGACATGCCTGGGATAGATCCTGAGCTCATGTCTCACAAGCTCTCGGTCTACCCAGGGTCCCGACCTGTGCAACAAAGAAGACGCAAGCTCGGCCCAGAGCGAGCCCTAGTAGTAGAAGAGCAAGTGCAGACGCTCCTAGAAGCCGGCTTCATCAGAGAAGTCAAATACCCAACATGGCTAGCCAATGTAGTGCTAGTCAAAAAACAAAATGGTAAATGGAGAATGTGCGTCGACTACACCGACTTAAATAAGGCATGTCCCAAGGACCCTTATCCACTACCAAGCATTGACGCCCTAGTGGACTCTAGCTCGGGGTATCAATACCTGTCATTCATGGACGCCTACTCAGGGTATAACCAAATCCCGATGTATGAACCAGACCAGGAAAAAACATCATTCATCACGCCCAGAGCCAACTATTGCTACGTGGTCATGCCATTTGGATTGAAAAATGCAGGGGCCACATATCAGAGGCTGATGAATAAGGTGTTTGCCCCCCACTTAGGGAGCTTAATGGAAGCATATGTCGACGATATGTTGGTAAAAACCATGGAGGAAGTCGACCTCCTATCCGACCTCTCACAAGTCTTTGATACCATAAGGTTGCACGGGATGAGATTAAATCCTGCAAAGTGCGCCTTCGCAGTGGAGGCAGGAAAATTTCTAGGATTCATGCTAACACAAAGAGGGATCGAAGCCAATCCCGACAAGTGTAGAGCTATCCTAGAGATGAAAAGCCCGACTTGTTTGAGAGAAGTCCAACAGCTGAATGGCCGACTCTCCAGATTTTTGGCAGGATCAGCATTAAGATCCCTTCCACTGTTCTCCCTACTAAAAAAGGGGCACCAGTTTGAGTGGACTCCCGAATGCGAGGAGGCGTTCCAGGAGTTCAAAAAGGGTTTGAGCCAACCTCCTATCTTGACCCGACCTATAGCTGGAAAAGACCTCGTCCTATACCTATCCGTGGCAGACAGGGCTGTCTCAGCAGCCTTGATAAGAGAAGACGAGGTCAGTCAACACCCAATCTACTTCATCAGTAAAGTTCTACAGGGCCCTGAGCTAAGGTATCACAAATTAGAAAAGTTTGCCTACTCCTTAGTAATAGCCTCTCAAAGGCTACGGCCTTACTTTCAGGCTCACACAATAAGGGTCCGCACGAACCAACCCATGAAGCAAATCCTCCAAAAGACGGATATTGCAGGAAGAATGGTACAATGGGCAATAGAGCTCTCCGAGTTCGACTTGAAGTATGAAACTCGGACGGCGATTAAATCCCAGTGCCTCGCCGACTTCATCGCAGAATATGCAGGGGATCAAGAGGACAAACCAACTACCTGGGAACTCTACGTGGATGGATCCTCCAATAAAACAGGAAGCGGCGCAGGCATAATACTAGTAGATGAAAGGGGAACCCAGATAGAGGTTTCCCTCAAGTTTGAATTCCCAGCTTCAAATAATCAGGCAGAATACGAAGCCGTGATCGCAGGATTGAAGCTGGCAGAAAAAGTCGGTGCTACGAAGGTGATGGTATACAGCGACTCCCAAGTGGTGACCTCCCAAATAAGTGGGGAATATCAGGCAAAAGACCCAACTATGAAAAGGTACTTGGAGAAAGCCTCGGAGCTCCTGGGGCGCTTTGCAGAAACCGAGGTGAAACACATAACTCGGGATCTAAACAGCAGAGCAGACGCCCTATCCAAGCTAGCAAGTACCAAGCCAGGAGGAAATAACAGAAGCTTGATTCAAGAGACTCTCCAGGAACCTTCAGTGGTAAAAACGGAAGACACACTAGAAGTCTTTGAAGTGGTCGGATTAAACCTCGGATGGATGAACCCCTTAGTCGAATACCTAAAATTCGACATCCTCCCTAAGGAGGAAAAAGAAGCCCAGAAAATCCGAAGGGAAGCACAACACTATACCTTGGTGAAAAATGTTCTCTACAGAAGGGGGATATCAACACCATTGTTAAAGTGTGTACCGACCTCAAAAACCACCGAGGTGTTGGAGGAGGTACATAGCGGAATCTGCGGGAACCATCTCGGAGCCAGGTCATTGGCCAGGAAAGTGATCCGAGCTGGATTCTACTGGCCAACCCTACAGAAAGATGCCACAGAATTTGTGAAAAAGTGCCAGCCGTGTCAGATGCATGCAAATTTCCACGTGGCTCCCCCAGAAGAGCTCATTAGTATCACTTCTCCATGGCCCTTTGCAAAATGGGGAATGGACTTGTTAGGCCCTTTTCCCCAAGCGCCAGGACAAGTTAAATACCTAATAGTGGGAATAGATTATTTCACAAAGTGGATAGAAGCAGAACCACTGGCCACCATCACTGCACAAAGAAGTCGGAGGTTCCTCTACAAAAATATAATCACAAGGTATGGGATACCTTATTCCATCACCACAGATAATGGGACCCAGTTCACCGACTCCACCTTTAGAAGCCTAGTAGCCAGTATGAACATCAAACACCAGTTCACTTCAGTGGAACACCCACAAGCCAATGGACAAGCCGAAGCAGCCAACAAAGTCATACTGACAGGGCTGAAGAAAAGGTTACAAGATGCGAAAGGAGCTTGGGCTGAAGAGCTCCAACAAGTACTATGGGCTTACAGAACAACCCCCCAATCCGCCACTGGAGAAACACCCTTCCGACTAGTCTATGGCGTAGAAGCCATGATCCCAATAGAAGTCAATGAGCAAAGCCCAAGAGTGATTTTTCACGACGAGATCGGGAATATACAGGGGCACAAAGAAGAGCTTGACTTGCTCCCTGAAGTCCGAGAAGAAGCCCAGATAAGAGAAGCAGCATTGAAACAAATGATGACTATAAGATACAACAAAAAAGTCATTCGAAGGAGTTTCACCCCTGACGACTTAGTCTTAATCAGAAACGACATTGGAGTCAACAAATCTGGGGAGGGAAAGCTCGCTGCTAATTGGAAAGGATCATACAAGATCAAGGAGGTCTTAGGAAAGGGCTATTATAAGGCGACCGACTTAGGCGGCACCGAGTTACCAAGGTCATGGCATGCTTGTAATATGAAAAGGTACTACAGTTAAAAGCGAACTCTACTCCCTGATGTACTCTTTTCCCAGCTTCATGATTTTTTCCCAGAATCAAAGGGTTTTTTCTGGAGAAGGGTTTTTAACGAGGCATCATAGTAGGGGCTAAGGGAAATAAATTATCAAAAGCCCTTAGTAGCAATAAGGTACCCCCTCAATTAATAAAGATCTCTTTCATTTTAAATATCTCTTTTAAAATTCCCTTTTTATTTTCTTTCTACGAAACGCGCCGATTTAAGCTCGACAAAACGTGAAAATCCCATGAACCGACCTAGATGGTCGTCAGGATAAAACGACGAGGTACAAGTCGGCGTAAAGAGGCTATAGAAGTCGATCATGATAAACTCGGGAGCAGTCCGACTCACAAGACGGAATGCGAAACCGAGTAAAATTAAAATGAATCGCAAAAGTAGCCTAAGTCACGAAAAACTCAATAAAACAAAATTGAGTACTAGGAATAACAAAAGAGATAAGAAAAAACTAAGAAAAATAGTGAGGCTGCCTTGAGGATCAAGGAAATTCAGTAAAGCAGGCAAGTCCCAAAGAAAAGGTTTTTTCCAGAAAAGATCAAAGAGTCAAAGGAACCACGAAAAGCATGCGCGCATAAGGTAACTCAAAACCCTTATCCAAAAAGGGCATTTATTTAACGCTAAATTAAACCCTTATTAAAAAAGGGCATTACTGTTTTGTTTACGGCCTTAAAAGGCCAAAAAATTGTTCAAAACACCAACAAATAAATATAAAGAGTTTAAAAAGAGGGGCCCACAGGCCGGGCCCCAATAGCCAAAATCACTTTTTTAGAAGATCACCACCAGCAGAGTCAGGGGAACGCCAGGAGCAGGAGTTGAAGAGGAAGTCGGGAGGATGGTAGAAGAACTCGGAGCGTCCTTAGAGCGAGGAGGGGACTCTACGATCCTCTGCCCCCGAGTCTTTAAATCAGACTCAGATTCCACTATGGGGACAGGAGGATCCACGATGGCACCATCAATAACAATCTTATCAGGGTCCAAAGGAGAAAGGTCCAAGTCAGGAGCAATAACTCCGACCTGTTCCTTGAAAATCCTCCAGGCCTCATCAGCACCATCCGCAATAGAGTCCTCCAACTCGGTGTAGGCCTGCCGAGCATTCAGCAAGTCGTTCTTTACAGACACAAGATCAGCAAATAAACTATTGTAGCTGGCTTGCGCTGCTTTCCTTAAACCTACCTCCATGTTGCATTGAGCCTGCAACTTCTGCCCCTTCTCTCTGAGGCTGTCCCTCTCCTCCATCAGTTTGGCGACTTTCCCCTCCAACTCCTTCTCATGCTCCTGATATATACGAAGCCTACCCTCCAGCTCCTCGACCCTCGAGGTCGTCCCTAAAGAGCTGAGGGGAGTCTTCTCAAATATATCCAAGAGTTTGCCACAAACCCCCGCCGTCTTGAGACTCTCCTCAACCACAGTAGTGAGGTAGTGCCGAACAGAAACATCATCCATACTCATACGAGCATGAGGATAGATGTTCTTTCGGACGAACGCAAGAGCGTCCGCCTCACCAGAAGCGCCAGACTCTAAGGTCTTGCGCTTCTTTGGCTCTGGTTCGGGAGTAGGTCGGATGGGAGGGGGTGGCAGAGAGGGAGCAGAGGAAGAAATTACAATAGGTTGAGAGGGAGTCCCAACGTTCCGAGGAGGAGGAGGAGGAGAGACAACCGTCCTAACACCTCCAGACCTGGCTCGAGACTTTGCCTTGGCTTCCTGAACCCTCTGGTAAGACTCTTGAGCGTTTTTCTTTGCCATCTCTGCAAAAACAAATTGGTAGCTAAAATCAGACAAAGTCGGTAAAAGAAATTGCAAGCCGGAAATAAGCAAGAAACGCAAAAAGCTACCTAATTGTGACTGGACAAAGGCCGGCGACCCCTGGAGAAATTTTTTAGTATCCAAGTATGGGGCCCTTCCCCACACTTCTCGGAGGAACCCCACAATGGCTGCCTCTACCTCATTTAGGTCATCTAGACCATATTTCTCGCAGGGGGAGGCCTCCAGCCAATATAAAGGAAATCGGGGAGAAGAATGCTCATCCAGGAAAAAGGGGTGGTGACCCTCTACAGCTTGCACTTTGAAAAAGTAGTTCTTGAAGTCGTGAAAGGACTCGTCAAAAAGGGTAAAAAGCCTCCGACCTTGTATGGCTCGGAAGGACACCCACTGTTGCTTATTATTTAGCCCACTGAAGGGCTTGGTCATATGGAAAAGGTAAAAGAAAATCCTCAGAGAAGTCGGAAACTCTAGAGCCTGGCTGATAAATTGATAAATTTTCAGAAAACCCCAAGAGTTGGGGTGAAGCTGGGTGGGAGCCACTCGGCAATGACGCAATACAGACATTTCAAACTCTGAAAAAGGGAGAAAAACGCCCAAACGAGTGACCATACTCTCATACATAAAAAAGAAATGAGGGGCCGTCTCGTCAGCCCTCCCGAAACAAACCCGGTCTTCTGGACCCGGGACTATCAACTCATACTTCGGCCCATCTTCTTCAGAAGTAAAAATTCTATAGTGAGTACGTAGGTGGGTGATAAATTCAGTGTCAACTGAGGGCTCCTCCCCTAGGACCATAACATCGACCCACTGGGAGAGAGCATCTACGGAAGCCATTTCTTTTTCTTAAAAAAGGGTGACAAGAAACCTACAAAAGAAAAGGAAAATCAACACACGGTCTCTAAGGGAAGGGGTACGGAACTAAAGCCTACAAACCAAATCTACCTACAAGATAAAAACACGCAAATAGAACGAATGTTACAGAAGGGGAAAAAGCTAACCTTTAAGTCTGAAATCAAGACTAGAGGTAGTAAAAGCCTTCGAAACGCAAGAACGCAGCACGAACAAATGCAAGGGAAATTTGAAAGATTGCAGAAACGAAACAACGAAAGAGAGGGAAAGTATTTATAAAGACGTTAGGGGCATAATGGTAAAACCGGGGCAACTCTCAATAAAAGTGCACCGTTACCAAGGCCATTAAATCCCTACGCATACCCAACGGACACGACGCTTGATTAGACGTAACCGTCAGAACCGAAAGGTCAAAGGAAAATCACGTCGGTTCTTAATCATCACGTCGGTCCTCTCGCAAATCGGCCAAGACCCCGAGTTGAATACTCGAACCCAACTCTCAAAAAAGAATTGGGCTCGAGTAGGGGCACTGTTCATACCCTGGCCCAATAATAAAGGTCCAGGATCCAAGCAAATAGACCCAACCCAAAGGGTTGGCCCTCACCCAGTACCAGCCTTCATCCCAAGAAGTCGGTACTGAACACGACCTGCTCCAAAGAAGTCGGATACGAGGGTTAGCTGGCAGATAACACTCATTCGAATGAGTAACTGCCCCTAGAAACTCTCCAACCACTTCATAGAGCCATATCTTAACTTCCCTAAGATATGGGAACGGTTATCCACCTAAAAAGGTGGCACTACTCCAGCGGTGGTTATTGGTTCACCACTATAAATACCCTGATGTAGAACCTATGCACAATTACTCAAGAGGGGGGGGGTGAATTGAGTATTGCAACAACAATGAATCTTTCTGCGAAAGTTAAAGACAATATACAAAAGTGTTATTGTACTAGTATTTTTCCAAGAGCTTAACTCAATTGCTAAGCATTTATAAGGAGCTTTTACTTTCCAATAGACACCAACTCAAATAAATTGATCAAGCTTTTCACCAATCGGACTTAAGCTATTCCTTAAGTACTTACGAAGCTACTTTTCGATCACAATTTATTTGCTCAAAGATAAAAGACAATAATATTGAAGAGATGAGTTTGGAGAGATGCAAACGCTATTTAGAGTGGTTCGGCACAATCCTTGTCCTACGCCCACTTTCTTTCTCAATCGCTATTGAGAAGTTCCACTATTGCCAAGCTTCAAGGTGCTCGCGCAAAACCTTTTACAATCCGAGTCCTTAGTTTCTAACACCTCACGGTATATGATCACCACTCGTATACTAACCCACTCCACTTAGAGATTCCTTCTCTAAGATTTGCCTTGAGTACTTAGTATACTTCTTTGGTATCCTCACCGACTATAGTGTTTATAACTCTTGACTCAACCTTGGAGATTACACTCCAATTTACAAAGTGTTACAAGAAAACAATTCTCAAAGAATTGTTGAGATGAAATGAGTACTCTCTAGAAGAGTGTATGATTACAAGTTTAGCACTGTTGAACCAATTGATATTGCTCTCTCAAATTGTGTATTATAACACCTTAAAAATGTGTAGAATGAAAGAATATGAACTAGATAGTTTGCAAATACTCACATGTATGAAATAAGGCTTTAATCCATCTATTTATAGACTTCCCAAACCTTAGAAACGTTTGGGAGTTAATGGGATGAAGCCGTTTTGTTAAAACTAGCCGTTTTTTATGTTTTTGAATCATTTGCATCGATGCATAACACTTTGCATCGATGCAAATGTGTCTTTGAAGCTGAAATTTGAATTTTCAGCTAGGTTGCATCGATGCAAACATCTTTGCATCGATGCAACAAGTCGTTGCATGCTTTGCATCGATGCAAGATGAGTGTGCATCGATGCAAACCTTAAAGAATGGCTTAAAATCACTTCAAACTACTTAGGATTGATCTCAAACTTGTTGGAGTCAATTCCTATGCTTTTGTACCTTTGAAAACAAGTTTTTAAACCATTTGGCTAGCATCGAATTGCAAGATGTGCATCAAAACATTTTGTGAGTGTGTGTTGAGAGATTTAGCAATTGGTTCTTAACAAGAAGTTACCTAAGTCCTAAGACACTATACTTGTCTTCAAATGTTGTGGACTTGAGTTTCTTGTTGTTGTTGTGTTGCTTTCAACTCTTCATTCCTCAACGTTGAATGTTGGTTGATCTTTCAATATGCTTGTTCATTCAAGTTGTTTGTTGGTTTGTCTTTCATGTCGTTTGTTGGTTTGTCATTCATCAAAACCTATGAATACAAACTTCGCATACAAGCAACATGATTTACAATTTCCCCCTTTTTGATAATGACAAACCAATTTTGAGGATATGCATTTATAAATGATTTTGAAAGCAACAATAATGCACTTTGTTTTATAGAAAGCTTTGGAGAAGACTTCACAAAAAAAATTTTGCAGGAGTTCCCCCTAAATATGTGCATTTGTTCCCTTAATGGGCGTTTATCAAAGAAAACAATTTAGATATCAAAGTTTTTGCTTAGCGGAAGTCTTTTTGAAAACATTGTTTCGCAAACTTATTTCTTCTTTTCAAATCCTCAAACTTCTTCTTTTTCAAGAGTTCAAAATTTCAAATATCCTCAAACTTCTCTCTTCCCCCTTTTGACATTATCAAAAAGAAAGGAGCTTGAAATGTGTCATAGAAGCATGCATAAAACAATGTATTTTTTTAAGTTCAATTTCTCTATTAATTTCAAGGATGAGATATTCCCCCTTTCAAAAAGAATTTGATATTCCCCCTTTCAACAACATTCCCCCTTTTTATATATATAACAAGCATGCATAATTCCCCCTAAAGAAGTGAAATATATTAAAGCATGCACATTAACTTAAAATAGGGGTACCAAGCCTATTTTGAGTTATTCACCAAATAAGCATACAAGCATTAATCATTAAACAAAATTATGAAGAGCATATCAAAATATTAAAACCATAATAGAAATCCTTAGCTTACTAGTAGTTAGTTTAACAATTCATATAATGAAATAAACATAAAGCAATAAAAAGTGACTTGATGAAGAGGAGACAATCAATCTTGGTCTTCATCATCATCAGTGTCCTCTTCATATGGTAGGTGGATCCCGAAATGCTCATATAAGTCATCAATACGACGATCCAAGCGACCCGTGCGACTATCTACACGAGACACACGACGATTAAGTGCTTCAAGTTGCCTACCATGCTCTACGTCAATCCTTTGGATGTTTTGGTTGATGGATTGTAATTCTCTCATTATATCAACCAAGGAGGGTGGTTCTTGAGCTTGAGGTGCTTGTGGAGGAGCTTCCTCTTGAGGACCTTGTTCATCAACATTTCTTCTTCCCATTTTGTTGAGAATATGAGTGTTGATACAAGATTGAGGTGGTACTTCCTTGGTAATCTCATTTGATACATCAATACCAACATAATCAAAGACTTTAGACCATAGGCAAAGGAATCCTAATCCACCATTCCTATCCTTCATCTTGAGCCTAACCATATGTTGTATTATAAAGTATGGCCAATTAATCTTAATTCCATTCATCATAGCCCACATGACAATCAAATCTTCATCATTTACATTCGCATGCCCGGATATTCTAGGTTGCAATACATAGGTGACTAGATATAACAAAGTTCTATGTTCCGCACTCATTGAATTGCAACTAATTTTGGAATGAGCTCCTTGTACAAGATTGAACAAATGCATGGCATTGTCCTTTGAATAACCCCATTCATCAATTGGGGTTTTACCACCTTGAAACAAGTCACCTTGATTTGGCAGCTCCCAAATGGTGGCTAACTCATCACCATCTAGCCTATAATCCTTTCTTCCTATCTTGAAGAATAATGTGAAACTTGATTCATCTTCCTCATCAATCTCAATCATGAGTGTACTATAGGCTATGGCAACTAAATCCGGATAAAATTTACTCTTAATTTGAACAAAATCCATGAGACCTTGATGAACTAGAATAGCCTTAAGAGTATCAAAGTTATGAATGACAAGAAGGGTCGGATCCAAATACCTCGGAGGAATTTCCTTTCTTCCGGCGAGCCTTGCCTCATAGAATTGAAGATCTTCATTAGAAGCAAAGTACCTTGCCAAAGGATGATTATTTGGAGGTGGAACCACACTTGAAGAACCTTTTGACTTCTTGACGGTTCTCTTGATTCTAGGCATTGTGGATGATTTTGTTTTATGGGTTTTGTAGAGGAAAATGTGGGGACTTCAAATATGTAATTTGTTTGTAGTGGGTATCTAAGTTTTGTGAGTTGTATGAAGCTATATGTGAGCTTGTTTTGGAGGTAATGGAGGTTTGGAGGTGGAGATATGAGTTGTGAGGTTGAAGATGATGAAAAAGGGGGGTTTTGTTGCACAAAAATGCCAAATTTACGTGTTTTTATGCAATTTGGTCTTGTTTGCATCGATGCAATGGGCTTTGCATCGATGCACATAGCACGTCGTGTGCTTTGCATCGATGCAAAGCTTGGTTGCATCGATGCAACATGCATCATTTTGCCCAAAATCACCAAATTTTCATCCTTTGGTGGTTCTTTCTTCAATCCTTTGAGTTCCATCATGTATATACTCATTTAAACTATTATAAACTTCAATTTGTTGATCCTCCATTGTTTATAATCTTCAAATTCTTCAATCTACCTCAAGATTAATCACTCATTCATCAACTCATAAACCTACAAAACAATGGCTAATTGGATATCTCCAATGCTTAAGTTAGTAAGAGATAAAATAGCAATATAAATACAATGAATTCAAACAAATCATATTAGATTAGAATCCAAGATACCAAGTTTCATCATTTTTACTTAACAAGGCATTTCACATCATTTGAGGAAACTTCATCTAGATTAATCATGTATACATTGTCAACACGGTGCCCAATTAGCACAATTTCATTAGTGTCTTGCCTTTTTATCAAACAACATTTTGAATCAAAGGTGACTAAGTTTCCTTTGTCACAAAGTTGGCTAACACTAATGAGATTATGTTTGAGACCTTTGACAAGTATAACATTATCTATGGAGGTAGAAGAATTTTTACCAACTTTTCCAACGCCGATTACTTTGCCGGTGTTGTTGTCTCCATAGATCACGTTTCCTCCGTTTGTAGGCTCTATTGCGGTGAACTTTGATTCATCGCCGGTCATGTGTTTGGAGCATCCACTATCAACATACCAATTTGTATCCTTAGCTCCAACACGTACCTACAAAACAATTAAAATTGGGATTTAGGTACCCAAGTGAATTTGGGTCCTTGATGGTTAGTATGAGCATAATGCCCATAAGGTGCCCATCTCGTATCTTGACTACGAAAGTTTATATGTTTAATTCTAGTAAAGCATACGGGTGCTATATGACCTACTTTATTACAATAATGACATATGACATTTGGATTATGCATCCTATGCATGTTTCTAAATGGTTGCCTAGGTTGTTTCCTAAATGCAACATCTTTTGATCTATATGCATTGTGATTATAATTTCTAAATGAAGCATGTTGACGAGGATGTTTAAAGGCTTCATTCCTTTTAGGCATGCTTGCCTTTTGGGCTTGCGGTTGCCTAATAGGAGTTTTAAATTTTCCTTTTTCAAAACCTAAACCTTCCTTATTATGAACATGCTTTTGGTTTTTCAACATTTTATCTAAGTTCTTTGAAGATTCATTGAACTTAGCTAAAGTGTTCTTAAGATTTGTAATTTCATTTTCATGCATTTTACAAGATTTGTATGGATCACTACTTGTGCTACACTTATCTTTTCCAAGATTGATATTCTCGTTTTTCAACATCTCATTTTGTTTTAAAAGATCCATATTCTTTTTCTTTAGGAGAGAATAATCTTGGGTAAGTTTTGTGTACACCTCAAGTAAGGCATCATATTCATCTTGTAAATTAAAAGAAGTGGAGTTGTCATTACTAACCTTTTCTTCGCTTGCCATTAAGCAAAGATTTGCAACCTCGTCGTCATCGGAGTCGGTTTCATCCTCGTAAGTGATTTGGAGTTTATCCCAAATCTCTTTAGCGGTTTCACATGTAGAGATCTTCATATAATCATGCTCGTTAAGTGCACAATGAATGAAGTTGATGGCTTTATCATTCATTGCCACTTTCTTCCAATCATCGTCACTATATTCATTTTCTCCTTTCGGTACTTGCTTTAAGACGGAGACTTCTCCTTCTTTAGCGCTTGTTGTCTTTGTTGGAATGTGATTTCCATTCTCAATCACTTTCCAAATTCTCACATCTTGAGAACGGATCCAAATTCTCATCTTATTTTTCCAATAAGAGTAATTTGTTCCGCTAAAAAGAGGAGGTCTAGCGGTTGAGTTACCTTCACTAGTGTTGTTGTTGTTAAAGCTTGTGCTTGCCATGATCTTTTCCCTTAAACGGTTAAGTCTTTCAAAGGGTTAAGCTCTGATGCCACTTGTAGAACCTATGCACAATTACTCAAGAGGGGGGGTGAATTGAGTATTGCAACAACAATGAATCTTTTTGCGAAAGTTAAAGACAATATACAAAAGTGTTATTGTACTAGTATTTTTCCAAGAGCTTAACTCAATTGCTAAGCATTTATAAGGAGCTTTTACTTTCCAATAGACACCAACTCAAATAAATTGATCAAGCTTTTCACCAATCGGACTTAAGCTATTCCTTAAGTACTTACGAAGCTACTTTTCGATCACAATTTATTTGCTCAAAGATAAAAGACAATAATATTGAAGAGATGAGTTTGGAGAGATGCAAACGCTATTTAGAGTGGTTCGGCACAATCCTTGTCCTACGTCCACTTTCTTTCTCAATCGCTATTGAGAAGTTCCACTATTGCCAAGCTTCAAGGTGCTCGCGCAAAACCTTTTACAATCCGAGTCCTTAGTTTCTAACACCTCACGGTATATGATCACCACTCGTATACTAACCCACTCCACTTAGAGATTCCTTCTCTAAGATTTGCCTTGAGTACTTAGTATACTTCTTTGGTATCCTCACCGACTATAGTGTTTATAACTCTTGACTCAACCTTGGAGATTACACTCCAATTTACAAAGTGTTACAAGAAAACAATTCTCAAAGAATTGTTGAGATGAAATGAGTACTCTCTAGAAGAGTGTATGATTACAAGTTTAGCACTGTTGAACCAATTGATATTGCTCTCTCAAATTGTGTATTATAACACCTTAAAAATGTGTAGAATGAAAGAATATGAACTAGATAGTTTGCAAATACTCACATGTATGAAATAAGGCTTTAATCCATCTATTTATAGACTTCCCAAACCTTAGAAACGTTTGGGAGTTAATGGGATGAAGCCGTTTTGTTAAAACTAGCCGTTTTTTATGTTTTTGAATCATTTGCATCGATGCATAACACTTTGCATCGATGCAAATGTGTCTTTGAAGCTGAAATTTGAATTTTCAGCTAGGTTGCATCGATGCAAACATCTTTGCATCGATGCAACAAGTCGTTGCATGCTTTGCATCGATGCAAGATGAGTGTGCATCGATGCAAACCTTAAAGAATGGCTTAAAATCACTTCAAACTACTTAGGATTGATCTCAAACTTGTTGGAGTCAATTCCTATGCTTTTGTACCTTTGAAAACAAGTTTTTAAACCATTTGGCTAGCATCGAATTGCAAGATGTGCATCAAAACATTTTGTGAGTGTGTGTTGAGAGATTTAGCAATTGGTTCTTAACAAGAAGTTACCTAAGTCCTAAGACACTATACTTGTCTTCAAATGTTGTGGACTTGAGTTTCTTGTTGTTGTTGTGTTGCTTTCAACTCTTCATTCCTCAACGTTGAATGTTGGTTGATCTTTCAATATGCTTGTTCATTCAAGTTGTTTGTTGGTTTGTCTTTCATGTCGTTTGTTGGTTTGTCATTCATCAAAACCTATGAATACAAACTTCGCATACAAGCAACATGATTTACACCTGACACCCCTCAGGTATCACTAAGTCCAATACATTCTAAACTTGCTCACGCTCTTGCTAACTTAGGCATCGGAGTGTCCTTGCAGGTACCACCCCCCATTCTTTCGCACGTACAAGTCGGACGGAGGAACACCGAGTTTCAGGTTCACTCGATAGTCACCTCCCTCACACGTTTGGGCCAACCAACACCATCCGGCCCACTAATCTCTGGTTACCCACCGTAACATATATATATATATATATATATATATATATATATATATATATATAAAATCAAGCACGGATGGAGACTAAATTGTAAAATAAAGAA
Organism: Arachis hypogaea; assembly: GCF_003086295.3. NCBI lineage: Eukaryota > Viridiplantae > Streptophyta > Magnoliopsida > Fabales > Fabaceae > Arachis > Arachis hypogaea. The sequence continues at coordinate 23,076,823 of NC_092051.1, read as the reverse complement.
TTTTGTATATAAAAATTAACAAGTTAGGGTGTTTTACCCCTTTATTGGAGGAAATGGCAAAGTCGAGCCGAATTTCAACTTTAAGGAGTTTGACTATGTTTTAAATTGATGGTCTAAGTTTAAGTCTAGTATTTTTTATAGGTTAATTTTTTTTTTTTTTGGGTTCGACCTCGACCTTTTTAAATTTTGACAAATTCACGAACCTATTTAAAAAACATATTTTATAAATATGTTTTAAAATTATTATAGAAATATTTATTTTAAAATTATGTAATAAATAGAAGTGATAAAATAACTTTTGAAAATGAGAGAAGTCAAATTTTTTAACTTTTTTAAAAGTTCTTAAGTAATTTTTCGAGAAATTAAAGACATATCTACCCCAATCTTTAATCAAATAAAATAATTAAAAAATAAGTTATTTATATATAAAGTGTTCAAATTCACAACAAATTAATCTTTAATCTATCGAATTAAAAAATAATATAAAAAATAAAGAATAATTACCCAAATCAGTTTTCAAGGATTTTAAAAGCGGACATTTTAGTTCCCAAGAAAAATTAATACACAAATCAATCCCTAAGATTTTACTCCGGCAGACAAGTCAGTCCCTAGTTTATTTTCCGGCAGAGTAATTACCCAAATTAATCTCTAAGGATTTTAAAAACGGATATTTTAGTCCCAAAAAAAAATTAATACACAAATCAATCTCCAACGTTTTTTTCTGTTAGTTTTTTTTTTCTTCTAACAGTCCTATATCCAAAAAAAAATAAAATAATAATAATAATAATAATAATAATAATAATAATAATAATAATAATTATTATTATTATTATTATTATTATTATTATTATTATTATTATTATTATTATTAATTACATAATAATATTGTACCATAATTTTTTGTATTTTTAAACAAAGGTAATAATAAATTTATTTATTAGATTTTTATGTATGTATTTATAATATATATATATATATATATATATATATATATATATATATATATATATAGCCACTAAATAATAACAATAATAATATTCAATAAAGTTATTAGAGATTATTCTACAAAAAATTTAAAGTTAAAATTATTTAATACTTTTGTATTTAATATAATCAAAAGATGTCTTTTTTTAAAAATTATGTTTGTATTAAAAAATATTTTAATTTAAATTTCAAACCATCATTATTCACCTTACTTATTTCTAACGAAAAAGAATGTATTAATTTTTTTTAGGGACTAAAATATCTACTTTTAAAATTTTTAAACACTAATTTGGATAATTCTTCGCAGAAAATATACCCTTTAATTATTTGTTCTTTTAGATAAGAGACATGCCATTAGTTCCTTCAAAACAAAAGCGACAATTTCATTAATTAAGATCATCATCAACAACAACAATAATAATAATAAATTAGTTAATTAAATAAACATAAGATTATTAATTAAAGAATTTTTATGCAAGATATATAAAAAATAAATTTTTAATTCATTTGTTATGTATTTACTAAAAATCTTAATTAATAATAATCTTAATATATATTCTTAGTATACATATTAACTAAATCTATTAAATAAAATTATTTAACTAATATGTGTCTTACAAGAGCATATATATTAAGCTAATATAAGATTATTAATTAATTTTTTATAAAAAATATAAAATTTAAGTTCCAAATACATTTGTTATATATTTCTTAAAGTATATGATTTAAAAATTGTACTAATAATATTTTTAATGTTTTTTTAAAGCACATACATATATACAATACAAGATTTAATTCCTTTAAGACTTGTTTAAACATATAAATGAACTAATTATTTTTCCAACCTAAGTTGGTTATTCTTATTAGACCTCTAAATAGATGGATGATATTGTTATTTTTTTAGAGGATATAAAATAACGTTTGAACCTTAGCTTCTCACGTGCTTACCTGATAGTCACTCATCTTTTCAAGCCATTAAGTCGTCTGAATAAGAAACAAGTTAACAAGTTGGACTTTGAAGTTTGAAGGCTTCAATCTGTATAGTAGTTTTAGTTATATTACATTAAAAAATAACAAATTGACCAATAGATAATAGATATCTATAGGAACCAATTTTTCCTCAACTGCCAACTAACTGACAAACAATTCAAGTATAATTTTTCAAACCCACCAGGAAGTTAACTAGAAAAACTAACTTCAGATAATAATGATTGATTGAGTTGCTATAGCTAAATAAATTCACTCATTCATTTTTTCAAATTTTTTTTATCTTTTTTTATTTTTTTGTCTTTCTTTTTAAAATTATGCAATTTCACCCACTACTGTTAGCCATTATTTACCACCGTCAGTCAGCCACCTGACTATTGCCGTCTCCAACCATTTTAAATCTTAAACTATAAATCATACATTTTAAATTATAAATTATAAATTTAAAATTTAAATTTTAAATCTTAAATTTTAAATTTTTAAATTCATTATGTTGTTTTACTCTCAAATATTTTTTTCTTTAAATTTTAAATATTTTTATCTATTTTAATTTTAGATATTTCTTTTTATACAATGTTCTTTTCTTTAATTTTTAATTGTTGGTTGGTTTTAAAATTAGTTGATTTAATTAATGTTATTTTTTGGACTTTTTCATAATTTTTATTGGTTAAGAGTGAGAAAAAAAGAAGAAGAGAAAAAAGAACAAAATTTATTAAATATTATTATTAGTGAAGACCAAATAATAATAATAATAATAATAATAATAATAATAATAATAATAATAATAATAATAGTAGTAGTAGTAGTACACATATCATGCAGAACATAACTAAATAAATGATGATGACGAAAAGATATTTTAACAATTACAAGAAGAAAAACACGTATAGAACACTCAAATTTAAAGTTATTAGTGTTTTTGTTTGTAATAATATTATGGGAATACAAATTTTTTGAAACTATATTAATTTTATCTTGATATAGATTATGACAGAAAAAATTGATAGAATTAAATTACTTTTATAAAAATATCGTAGGGGACAAAAATCTTTGTCGACTAAAAAGATTAAGGTTTCTATAGATAAAAAAATTAAATAATAAATTTTTTAGTTATTATTTTGATGTGAAAGAGTTTAATTTTTTACTAATAATTAATTTTAATATTCATTACCTAAATCTTGAAAGACTTTAATGTGTATACTTTTATGTTTGATTAGGTATTAAGTCTATTGCAAAAATAAAAATAATTAATTTTTATGTTTGTTTTTTAAAAGTAATAATTTTTTCTATATATAAAAAAATATAATTAGATATTAGTATAAAAAATTATATTGATAGTTATAAAATTAACTCAAAATTAATTTCTTAAAAAAATTGAATCTTTATTTTAATTATTAATCACATAATTAGTATTCTTTTCAAATTATATATAATAAATATTTGAAGAAAAAGAAGTAAAAATATAGACTAGAAAAGATAAGTGGTAAAAATTGAAACTAGATAAAAAAAAACTAAAAATATATGCATATAATAATAATAATAATAATAATAATAATAATAATAATAATAATAATAATAATAATAATAATAATAATAATTTTTTATGTAAATAATATTACAAAATTATTTTTTAATTATATTTAATTATAAATTTAATATATTTTTATAATTTTATTTTATTTAAATTATATTATTTTATTAATTTTATTTTTTATAAAATAGAAATATAGAGGAAGATAGAGAATAAGAGAAAAAAGAGAGAAATATAAAGAAGAAAGAGAGAAGGAGTTTGTGAATTTTAGAAGAAAAAAATTTATTTTAGTTGTAACAAAAGAATATCTCGTGACATATTTTGATTTATTAAATTAGTAATATAAAATATAAATTATAATATATATATATATATATATAAATGATTGAATAAATCTTTATTATTAATTGAAAAATTCAAGTCAAAATTGGTTGCTTGTATCATTAACCATTTCCCCTTTTTTGGATGAGAGGAACTTATCATAAATCCACTGATTGCTGCTGCTTCCGTTGTTGCTGATGGGTTGGCTGTAGGGCTTGCTTCTATTGGACCTGGGGTTGGCCAAGGCACTGCTGCAGGGCAAGCAGTAGAAGGGATTGCGCGACAACCAGAGGCAGAGGGAAAAATACGGGGTACTTTATTGCTTATATATATATATATATATATATATATATATATATATATATATAGTGGGAAGGGTAGAGAGAAATACAGAAGGAAAGAGATATAAATAAGAGGATGAAGGAAGAAAATTTATAAATTTTGGAGGGAAATATTTTATTTCAATTTTAGTAAAAAAGTGACATATGATATATTTTGGTTGTTAAATTAGTAATATAATATAGCTATATTTTAATTTTAATTACAATTAAAGAATATTATATTACATATTTTGATCGTTAAATTTATAATTAATCATTAATAATGATATATAAGAGAGATAGAATGAATAAAAAAATAAAAAACAAAAAAAAAGAAGAAATAGAGAATTCTTTAATTTTAGAGAGAATGATTATATTTTAATTATAATAAAAAAATAACATATAATATATTTTAATTATAAAATTAATAATAATAAAAAATATATGGTGCGTGTTTCATATGTCACTATCACCTTCAATTTATATCTTGAAATTAAAATATAGTGTCTCTTTTTTTTATAACATCTCTTTTAGTAAAATACCTTACTTAATTATGATATTTTTACTAAAAAGAATATTATGTAACCTTTTTTAATATTAACTACTTAATTATTGAGTCTTTATATCGATATCACGTTCTAATTTTGAGAAAATGTCAAAAATTTTGATTTTGATTTTTATTCTTTAAAGTCATATATCAAAGATTTTCAAATAATGATAATCACATAAATACTATTAATAATAAATCTTATACCAGTAAATTCAAAATAAAATTCAGATTCAACATACTATATTTACTCTTCTATATAAAATAAAATTTTAAGCAACAAAAACGAGGAGACTCTATAAAAGCAATTGAATTCTTTTACTGCTGTTTTTTCTTATTTTTCATCATCATCATTATTATCATCTTCTTTTTTTTTTATTATTCATCTTTTTCTTCTTATTTTACCTTCTTAAGTTTCTTCTTGTTTTACTCTCTTAACAAGAATAAAAACAAAAAAAAATTAAACAAAGAAGAAGAAACACATAATGCTGCAAAATTATTTGGAAGAGAATGAACCTATATTCACTCAACTAAAAAAAAGAAATAAGAAAGAAAAGAAGAAAAAATGCATTAAAAAAATATTTTATGTATTTGTAGCAAAATTTTAGTGTAAGAGTTCTAAATTTGAATTATTATTGTGATGAATCTGTTTCATTTTTGTTTCGGTGTATTTTAAAAAAATTTCGGTGTATTTTGAAAATCTTTCCATGCATTTTAAATTTTTTCAGTGCATTTGTATTCTCAGCGGCATAATTCAAAACTCTTCCTCTTTCTCTTCCTCATCTTCTGCTGCTGCTATTTCTTCTTTTTCTTCTTCTTTTTTTATCATCATCATCATCTTCATTTTTTTTTATTCATCATCTTTTCCTTCTATTTTACCTTTTTAAGTTTCTTCTTGTTTTACTTTCTTAACAAAAATAAAAACAAAAAAAATTAAACAAAAAAAAAGAAAAAACACATAATATTGCAAAATTATTTAGAAGATGATGAACCTACATTCATTCAACTAAAAAACAAAAGAAATAAAGAAGAAAAGAAGAAGAAGAAAAAATGCATTAAAAGAAACATTTTTGTGCATTTGTAGCAAAATTTCGATATAAGAGTTCTGAATCTAAATTATTATTGTGAAGAATTTGTTCCATTCTCGTTTTGGTGTATTTCGAAAAACTTTCGGTATATTTTAGAAATTTTTCGATGTATTTGTATTCTAATAACTAATAAGTTTTGTATAATTCAAAACTCTTCATCTTCCTCTTTCTCATTTTCTGCTGTTGCTTATTCTTCATCTTCTTATTTCATTTTTTCATAATTTTTCGTGGGAGGAAAAAATCAAATAAAAAAATACATAATATTATAAAATTAATAGAAAGAAAAAGAAGAAAAAAATACAGCAACAATAGTAGCAATAAAAAGAATGACGATGAGGTTGAAATACACGAAAAAAGAAATATGAAAAAAAAAGAGGAGGAACATAAAAAAGAAGAAAAAAAAAAGAAGAATAAAGAAAGAAAGAACGTAAGATATTAACGTCAGAGAAAAAATATGAAAAAATAGCATAATTTTATACATGTATTATATAAATAAATTTTATTGGGTTAAGATTAATTTGTTTAGTTTATCAAAAAAATTTATGTGTATCAAGATCTTTATATGTGTATACATGTAATAAAAGTCACAAAAAAAAAGTATACATGTAATAAATGATACATCATGAATTCAAATTTTCGTCAAAGCCGAACAGACTTTGAACAAATTAGACACATCCACTGTATAGAATAGATATATATCGTCAGGCTACCAACGACTTATGTGCATTTATGTATTCTATTTTATAACAGTTGACCTTTTTGGTAAGACGAGGAGTAGACAATCGTTGTCCTTTGCTATTATTCCATTCGATTCCAGACATTTTACAAAAATTATTTTATTTCAATGTTAAAGCAATTTGACATCTTTGGTAAGGTAAGTAGAAAACCATTATCCTTTGCTATTATTCCATTTAATTACGGACATTACAAAATTTATTTTTATTTCAATGTTAAGTTATTCGCATTCCTGTATATTTCATGGATCAATCCACAAAGCACTACGAGTATTCTGTTTTAGGAAGTAGGATATAAGATACAAGCTATATTGCAACTCTTTTCATTTTTCAATGCAGCTAAAGCAATAAAATTAGAATAATACTACTAATTTAAATTTTTTTATTAACCAAATTTAATTAAATTAGTATAATATAATAAAAATTAGTTATAACTAACATAAAACAACCAAACAGAGAAGAAAAATAAAGTCGTAAGAGACTAAGAAGGCGCATGGCGATATCTCTTAATACTCATCTCAAACTCCTTCTAAGGCATTGGAAGCTCTACATGTTGCGAATGTGATCTCAACAATGTCTTTGTCATGGTGTCCGCTACTGTGTTTGCATCTCACAGGATCAAGCAATAATCAACGCGCCACTTCTAAGTCATGATATCTCTTACTTTAAGCACTAAAGGATCTACACACTCGGCATTATCATGAGAATTGTTAACAAGAATGAAAGCCTCCGGACAATCCGTTTCGCAAATCACATCTCTTTGTCTCAAGTCCCAGACTAAAAGAAATTCTCTCCAAATAGCAAATAACTCTCCTTGAAGAATATTGCAGCTCTCTATTATTCGCCTCATTGTCAATTTTCATTCCAGTCTCTATTAACACATACAAAACAAATCCGATCCCCAGAACCAAAGTAACTAGCATCACAATTGATCTTAAAAGTATCCATCAAAGGAGGAACCCAAGAACAACTAATCATAGAAGGAATAGAAACTCGTTGCAATTCAAAGACATTCCGAAACTCCTTATCGAAGGCTAAAGTCATCCGAGCCACTTTAAAAGGAGGTCAAAGCTTATGATGGTTAAAAATTTTATTGTTCCTAAATCTCCAAATCCACTACAGACCAGAAAAGAATCTAAAAAGATACACTTTGTTATAGGACAAGAACCGGTTCTTTAAATTCAGAGGATGACCGAAAATCTCTAGAGTATGCCAAACAAACTGAGCTTTTGGACAATTTCGAATACAACAGAGTACTGTTTTCTGGCAAGTCAAGCAACTGGAGAAATTATCTGTAGGTAAAAGGCCTCTCTTGAGATGAAAAATAGCAGTGGGTAGTGCCTCTCGCAGACAAAACTAAGCCAACAATTTGATCTTTTCTGGAACAAGTTGACGCCAAAGTCAATTTTCTCTCTCCTCCCATCCAAACATCTTCTTGCAGAGCCATAAGTAGCCATTACGGGCATCATAAATCTTAACCGCCCACCGGGCCAAGTCCAGTCTACCACTGAACCCCCTTGCATATTCGAGTTGTAGGAAGGAATGCTTTCATGCAAAATTTGGAGAAGAGAAGAATAGAACTTCTCAAGGTGTCACTCCCCAACCAACCATAGATCTAAAATTCGGAGATCCGAATAAGAAATGTGAACATAATCCATCTCATTACATAGCTTCTCCTCTTTTCTCCATTTAGAGAACAAAAAATTCTAGTCCAAATTTTCAATGCACCAATTAAAACTATCATTCAAAATATCCTAAATTTTACACAGACTCCTCCAAACATAAGATCCGTTGTCTGTAGAACAGCTGAAAGCGTCACCTAGAGAAAAACGGTATTTAGTTACCAACAGTTGAACCCAAAGCTTGTGGGGATGATGAAAGAGTCGCCAAACTAGCTTCCCAAGAAGAGCAACATTAGTACAAAACGGATTTCGTATTTCCAGACCACCAAACTTCTTTGGAGTGACCAACACCTTCCAACTAACAAGATTTAGTCTCCGACCATTGGCTTGATCTTTCCAGAGAAAATTTCTTATAATAGATGCTATAGAATTTGTTATCCTTTTGGGAAAGAGAGAGACTTGCATGCGGTAAGTAGGAATAGCCGCCACAATCGAATTGATCAAATAGAGCCTTCCCGAACTGTTGAGTAAACGTCCTTTCCAATTTGCTAGCCATCCTCGAATCTTATCCAGAACCTCATTAAAAGATACTCGCGTCACCCGAGAATAACTAAGAGTAATCTCAAGGTATTTGCCCAAATTCTAGATGAAACAAATGAAGGACACCCCAATAAAGATTTCTTTTCTAGTCGCTGAAACATTACGGGAGCACAACGCTTTAAACTTCTTCACATTAATATTCATCCCGTAAGTTTTACAGAAATTCTTCAATGCTGCCATTATATTTTGAACTTGTCATTTTTCTCTTTACAGAAGAGAAGCAAGGCTCTTGAAAAGACGAAGACTAAGCTACTAGGTAATCCTAAAGAAGACCTTTAGTATTATGCTGAGGCTACCACAAATACCACTACACCTCTAAACCACCACATTTTCAAGCTAAACTTCGATTGCGACACACTGATCGTAAGTATTAACCAATTTGCAGCAAGTACCTTGTTTAACTTTGTTAGACTTAGTTTATAAAAAAACTTAAATGTTAGCATTACTCATAAAATTATCTTAATATCGCATCTACGAATATCTATGGTTATAATGGTTAGTTGGTTATATAAATATTTTTAAACTTATATTTATTAGTTTTTACATTTTGATAATATTTGTTTTGTTTTTTAAATTAAAAAATATTGTTAAAAAAAAAACTATTAGTTTAATTTTATCAATACTTTTTAAGAAACTATTACTATAAATATTATAACATAAACACTATATACAATCTTTCTCTCTTCCTCTTCCTCTTCTTCTCTCTCTCTTTCTCCCTCTTTCTCTCTCAATAATAAGGGTATAAATTTTAGAGTATAAATTTTAAAATTTGTATAATTTATGATATTTAAATAATTTTTTCTTAGATTACATATATATTATTTTAAGTTTAATTATTTTATTAGTAGCTATAGGTTTATTAAATTTTTATTTAGATTTTTATATTTTAAAAATTTATAATTAAATTTTTATATTAGATAAAAATATATAATTAAATTCTTATCGGTTGTTATTTTAAAAAAATATAATCATATAATATTTGCTTTTAAAATATTTTAGACTTCATCCTATGTTAAAATGAATATTTCAAAAAAATTTAAAAAATAATCAAAAACCTAATTAAAAGTTTTAATCTAGTATAAGAATTTAATTACAAATTTTTAAATAAGGATAAAGTATTCTTTTGTTCTCTAATATTTGAGCCAAATATTAATTTAGTTTCTAATATTTTAAACTATATCTATTTCTATTCAAAAAAATTTTAAACGGATTCAATATTATCCTATTGTTGAATTTGACATTCAAGGTTAACGAAGTAAGTATGTGCACCTTTAACAACGTTGTTAATTAAGTTATACCTTCTTATTTTTGTGTATTAAAAAAATATAACCAAAATATTTTTATAATACTTTCTCTTCTCGTTCTCATTTAACACAAAATTCTAAATTATTAATAATTAGCATTCCAAAATCAAAAGAAAGGCTTTACACTGATTATCATTGGTTGGTCGATTTTATTTATGTATTGAAATTAAATGTTATTAACTCTTCAAATAGAACGTTTGAAATGTTAAGAACTAAATTTAGACTTGGCCCAAACATTGGAAACTAAAATAATACTTTACCATTTATATTATAAGGATCTAATTGAAAATTTGATGAAACTAGAACGATTAGTAGAATAATTAAATTACTATTTTATTACAAAATAAATAACTATTTTTTATCATCAAAGATTTTAGTGCTGACAAAACTAGCCATAAAAACATAAAATTAATATTATACCATAAAAGATGAGTATGTTTGACAAAATCGTTAAATTTAAAGTTGATTCAGTTAAAAATTTTATAAAATTTTTAAAATACCATTTTCTCCATCTTCTCTATCCCAATCTTTAACCTAACAAAATCAACTAGCCCATCACTTCACCTCTCTCATTCTCTTTTACTCACCACTCTCAGGTTATCACCGCCAGTTTTTCCAGATCGTCGTTGCCAGTCTCTTCCTCACCAAATCTACTCCTCGGCAGCCTCGTCGTCGCATCGTGACTATTGGGATCATGCTACTTTGCACTGTTGACAGCTTCTTGCCGCCAGCCTTGTCATTGATTGCTCCTTCTAACCTCTATCACATCTAGTCACCTCGCTGCCGACTACTCCTTCTCACTTCTTTATTTTTTTCATTGGTCTCTATCCTCTTTACTTATGCTTGATGGTTAGATTTTTCTTTTTTTCTTCTAAATTTAGTATTTTGACTAGCTTCATTTTGAAATGGAAATAGAGATTTAAATATGATACATTCAAAGTTCAAACCTTTATATAATTGTTTCTTAGAATTTCTCATTTTATGAAAATGTAACTTTTTATATATGAATCAATGTGATGAATATGATTTTTCTTCTATAAATTGGTTATGGTGAATTGGTGATAGATGTTTGTCATTAGGGATAAAAATAGGTCAGACAGTCTATTAGAGGCCTGCAACTTAATCTGCATTTAGTTTGGTTTGGCCTGATCTGACTTGACATAAAATAATTTTAAGCTTAGGCTGATTTAAAAGTCTAATTCTATTAATAGGTCAGGTCCAAAATCACAAAATAGCCTAATAGGCTTTTCAAGTCTATATGAGTCTGTTAAAATATAAATAAATATAAAAATATTTTTTTAAATTAAAATAGTTATTAAAACTTTAGATATTATTATAAGGATTAAGTTTAATATATTGCATATAAATATTTTTATTTTAATAAAAAATTATATATGTATCAAATCTTTTATCAGCCTTTAGATTAGGTCAGATTTAATAATAAGCCAGTTTAGTACTTAAAGTAAAGTCTACAATAGACTACAGGCCATATTCAGGCCAGTTAAATATATTACAAATCTAGTCTGTTAAAGATGAAGGCTAACCTAACCTATTAAAGGTGAAGTCTGACTTGATATAACTTATTTTTACCCCTATTTGCCACTGAGATAGCCTCAATCTATGTCTTTGGCAACAGTGGCAGATTATCCAATTTTATTGTGTTGGTCCTATTCATTAAGGGTTACTTTGCTCTTTTTTTATTATTTTAGTCTGTAAGGTTGCGTTTGTTTCTGAGAATAAGACAGGATAAGACACTAAGAATATGATAGGACAAGATACTGAAAAAAAAATCAATTTATTCTCATTTTTTTCATTTAAAAAATTTGAGATGAAAAATATAATAATAAAAAATATAATTATGAAAAATTAATAAGAATAATAAAAGAAAAAATAAAAAAATAAGTTGTATCCCTTGTTAGTGTCAGGATGGATACAAAATATACTAATTTAGTGTCATTGGATACATTGTCTTTGTCTATATCTTTTCTGCCAAATACAATTCTGTGTATCTGTCTCAATGTCCTGTCTCTGTAAATAAATACAGCCTAAAATTTAGCAGTTATGTCTTCAACTTATGCTCTAAATTTATATTATGTTAATATGAGTTTGTTATTTGTTTATTTTTTTTTTAAATCTTTTCAATTTTTATTTATGTTTTTGACAAAATCAATGGATATAAGCTAGATAATTTGCTTTTTGATAATAGGGAGAATATGAAAGTTATGGACTTTGGTTTAGTGAAATAGTAAGTTACTTTGTGAGTATATGCTTGAATTGATTTAGGTGAGGGGAAATAATGGAGGTTACGATAAAGGGTTGAGTTATTAAGGTTGATTTTGGTAAGGCTTCTATAGTTTAGGATTGATTCTCGGTTCTTGTTGAAGAGTTGAGATAAAGATGATAAAAAAGATATTTTAAAAATTTTATAAAATTTTTAACGAAATTAACTTTAAATTTAATGATGGGATATTTTTGTCAAAAGATATTGTATGAATATAATATTAGTTTAAATTTTTTGTGATTAGTTTTGTCAATATTCAAATTTTTTATGATTAGAAATTATTATTTATTTTTTATTATATCTATTTATTTTTATTCTTTAATTATCTTTAATATATTACACATTGTTTGTTTGTTTATTTGTTTATTTATTTTGCTTTTTTTTTCTTTTTAATTTTTTTAACAAGTTTCGTATCAAATTGAGAATCACTTAGGCTTAGTTTGGTAAAGCTTTTTGGAGAGGTGTTTGTGCTTTTAAAAGGCACAAACACCTCATTTTGTGTTTGGTAAATTAAAAAGTCCAAGTGCTTGTGTTTGCAGCTTTTAAAAGTTAGGGGTGCTTTTGAAAGCACTTAACAAGGAGCTTTTCAAAGTTGGCTTGTGCTTTTTAAAATTTAAAGTCTAATATAACCTCATATGTTAACTAATTTTCAAATTTAATACTTGCATTTATGTCTATTATAGTATTTTTAAATTTTAAAAGCTATTTTACCAAACGTAATTGTTGTTGCTTGTGTTTATTGAAAGCTATTTTTAATTTGATTTACCAAACATAAATGCTACAACTTTTATAAAGCCATCTTTTAAAAGTTAGTTTTTATAAGCTACTTTTGAAAAGTAAAAGCTTTACCAAACTAAGCCTAAGTAAAATAACCTGAAGCAGATTGGCCAATGAGTTATAGCTCAAATGGCATAGTCTTTTCATACTCAATTAAGAGATTGCGGATTCGAGTCTCCTATCTTTGATAAAAAAAAAAAAAAAACTGGAGCAGATTGATAAATTGATTACAAATCAAGTTTATTGAGAATTATAAAACTTGACTTAGTACTGATTCCATTATTCTACTCTTGGAAAAGAATATACGTCCTTTTTGTGTTGGCACTTTGGAAAACTAGCTACTTTCTTCGGTCATAGCCTTAAGAAGTAAATAAGAATCAATATATACATCTGAGAGTAACATATATACGGTAATACTTTTACTGAATTAATTAATGGCATTAAGCAGATGAATTCAAACAACAAACAAAAAGGTCCAATTCATTAGTTACCTAACTCATCCCGTAAGTGAGGATCCTCATCCAGTGATTATAGAACTAGTGTGCTCCTGTTTGTTCGAATTAAAAGCTGTTGCTATCAAATTGAATCGTAGACGCCGTGTATTGTGATCGATCTGTGCATGTATTTCTTTCGTTTGGTTCTGAAATTGATATAAACATCTGGATGGTTGCGATTAAGATTTTAAGAACAGGGATGCCACCTTTGTAAAAATGATGGTATAAATATAAATACATATGTATCGGGCACTGCCCATTGTTAAAATTAGGGGTGTTTAAAACCCGTTATGGACCGAAACGTATTTTGTTGGATTCGGGTTCAGCTTTTTTATTTGTTTTTTTTTTTTTGGTCGAGCTCGGGCTTTGTTTCAAATTACCTAATTCGGTCTAAAGTTGTCTATTGTGATTAAAATATACTAGCGATTTAATTCTGCCACTTTTTTTTATGAGATTTAAAGTTAATTATTTTAATAAATTTTAAAATTTTAAATTCGAATAATATAAAAATAATAATATAGAATAATCAATGATAATTAAAACATGTTCAAATTAAAATAATCATATATTATCTATCTATAAATAATAACAATATAAAAATGATTTAATTATAATAAACACATACATCATCTATCTACAAATCTACAAATAACATAATTCATAAAATAATTATTACAATAATATTTTATGGGATTTTATATAACTCAAAGTCATAAAAATAAATAGAAAAATACAATTGTTTACAAAAAATGAGCCATATTTAAAAGTCATATTTTTTTTTTGTTTAGGGACTTTTTTTTTAAGTGGTAAGTCAAAGTACGGATCTGTATTTGAAGAATCTTTCTTGTGCCTACAAAAAGTGTAAAGAAGAAAATTAATTATGTCCTTTTTTTTGGTGATTATAGATCAAACTATAAGTAAAAACGTTAAAATAAATCTAAATTTATTTCTGAATTTGTACCTAGAAAAAATCTTTAGCAATTCCTCATACATTTTCTTATCAATAAATTCTTGAGCCTTGAAGAACTACAAAATTTAGAAATCAATAAAATATACCATAGGCCAATACAAATTTCATTATATTTGAACGAAAAGTTAACAATAAAAAATATAAAACCTGCAAAATTGAAATTTCTTGTTTGAGGTTGGATTTCCTACACATGCACAACAAAAGAAGCCATTAAACCCTCTGTAGAGCATTCAAATCTATAAGTATCCGATATTACCTATATTTTGTGCGGTTTCTTAATCTAATGATAGGTACCTGCAATGTTGTTCTTTACTAACATCAGTTAGTTCCGCTCCTATGAGTTTGTTGCTGGAAAAAGAAAAATGTTTAATTTATTATCATTAGTTTAAAATTATTTTTTGTAACTTTATTCAATATGGGAAACATAATCTCCGTTACAATCTCAGAGTAACCTTTTAATATTTTAGGCATATACTTTTTTCCTTCATTTTTTATTAGTAAAAGAAGAACATAGAAGGGGATAGATAATAGGCATATCAATAACATTCTGATTACGATGATTGCGTTACCTTGTATGTTGTTGGAGCAGTATTTCCTTTTTTATCATCTTCCAGAATTGGGTCTTGTCTGTTTTAACCGTTCCTCCCCAACCAATAGAATAAATTTGAAGGGAATGAACTTATTAGATAACATATGATTATGATTACTAACATAGAAATAGAAGTATGTATATTGAATGCAATTTTGACAGTAATTAACTTAAAAAAATTACTTTATTGTCTATTGGTTTGATTGATGCAATTGCTTGCTCATCTTTCCATGCACTCCAGAGATTTTAGAATCCTTCTTCCTGTAATTGATATTTGTTAATATATTTCTAGTATATCTAGTATGTCTTAGTTAATGGTAATTAGTACGTACCTGTTGCGTAAAACAAATCTTCAAGGTCGTTGTTTTTATCTCTTGGCATATATTGATGAGCTCATTTGAAATCAAATTGTCTATTTAAAAAATATAAGTCGTTAGTCCTCAATAAATTGAAGTTTGTATACAAAGATATCTATATCAATAAAAAAGATTTAAAGATTAAAATTATATGTAGACTGAATTGTACCAAGAAGTAACTACACACACACTTACTAAGAACATAAATTACCTGTTGGGAAGGTAACAATATTTCTTTGAAAACTATATTTATGGTAAATTCTCCACTTGTTCCATCTATTTTTCCTTCTTTGACTAAAATTTTTGTAGTTGACTGAGAAATACTTCGAGACAGAGCAACATATAATTGGCCATGGCTAAATACATGTTTAGAAAGATAGATCCCTACTTTAGGAATGGTCTGTCCTTGTGATTTGTTTATTGTTATTGCAAAACTCAACCTTACAGGAAATTGCTTCCGGATAAGTATAAAAGGCAGTCCTGAATTTTCTGTTGTTTTGTGTTTTATCCGAGGCAAGAAAGCTCTTCTTTCACAGTGATGACCGGTTGAAATTTCTACGTCTAACATGTTTTGAAAAGTTCCACGACATAGTAACCTTGTACCATTGCATAAGCCGGCCTTAGGGTCTATGTTTCTCAATAACATCAAAGGTGCACCTCTTTTTACCTTCAACACATGAGGTGGCAACCCGCCTGTAGAAACTGAGTTAAGGTATTCTTGTTGATATAAATTATTAGCATCTCCTTCTACCTCATCAAATGAGACTAAATTTTGTTCTTCTCCTGGAAACTGGTTGATAATTATATCATTAAGCTGTTGCACATCATGATTTTTTGGCGTCAATATTGCCCTTTCTACCATGTAAGAAGTGTCCCACCCATGTGATTGTAAGTTTGGAAATATTTCTTCTATTAACTTGTGTAACGATGTTTCACCCTCCCATGGAATTGCCATATTTGCTTGTATCCGTACAAAGTCTTCATGTATGGTGGGCTCAATTCCATCACCAATGCGTATAAGATACTCAGCAAAAACATGATCATTAGAAGATCGCATATTTTGTCGCAAATGGAGAATTTTAGTGGAAGCCCATAAATGAGACTTAACTATAGAAGCTGAAATCATTTGTGACTTACTACCTTTCGGTACCACAGGCAGTATTTGGCAGAAATCTTCTCCCATCACCATCACTTTTCCTCCAAATGGCATATCGTTTGCTAATATATCTCTCAGAGTGTGGTCTAATGATTGCACCGATTCTTTATTTACCATAGGTGCTTCATCTCAGATGATTACCGTTGTTTGTCTAATCAGCTTTGCAAGATCTGATTGTTTGCTTATGTTGCAAATGGATGATGGTTCTGCATTAATTGGGATCTTAAACCTAGAATGAGCTGTTCGACTCCCAGGTAATAATGTTGTGGCTATTCCTGATGATGCAGTTACCAAGACAATATGACCCTTATTTCTCAATTCTGCAATTATAGCTCTGTAAAGAAATGTTTTGCCTGATCCTCCTGGCCCATCAACAAAGAACACTCCACTTTCTCTTCGATCAATTGTATTCATAATGCACTTGAAAGCTTTAGATTGGTCATTGTTCAATCTTGCTACGGAACACAGGTCTTCCTGAGGTACTTCGACAGACAGTTCTTCTTGGATAACTCTGGGTATTGAGTTGTCATTGTCATTTTCATGAGTTAGAGCTGGCAAATCGTATTGTGTAATCTATTTTTCGTGCTGAAGGAGTATATCATTTATATCCCTGAGTAGCCGATTTGTGAACACTAAGGCTGTTGTGGTGCTGGCTGACGGATAATCATCCACCATAAGATGGTTGCAAACACGCACGGATGGCAATCGTAAAACACATGGCAATCGTAAAACAGAAGCCTCAACCAAACACGCACGGATGCTACTGTCACTCTCTAACAATCCTCAGTGTTGAGCAGATTGCTTGAAGGACGAATATTGGACCCCATTCACTATTAGCAAGTCATCCCAACTGATTAGTCCTCTGACATTAGATAATAGAATACGCAAATAGAATTTTTCTCCTTCTGAAGGTGATACAGTATAAATTCGACCGATGGATCTTCTCTATGTCTTGCGCTGACGCCATTCCTTTTTCTTGTTGTGCCAAGTGTAATACTCTGGAATTTTCCTGTACAGAAGATGCCTAGATTGTTGGTCCTCCTCACGATTTAGGGCAAAGAACTCAGTGAGCATTGTTCTAGAGAAATAATCATCATTAAGTATTTCAGGAATGGTTTGGTGATCATAGAAGCTCACTTGATGTTGATTTGGCAAATGAATTTGTAACCTTTCCACTGATGGATACATTCGGTAAAGGTTAAATTTAAATATTCTCCAACATGCCTCTGGAGCAGCGATCCATCTTGCATCAACAAACTGTTGGACCTCGTCAACATTAGAACCGTTGTGAACTTCCATTGCAACTCGGTCTGGACCCTTGTAGCAATATTTGCAGAGATACTTTATACTCTTTATGCTACTACATATCTCAACATTAATATGACAATCATACTTTAGTAGTAGCCAAGGGTTGTACGGAACTACCCATCTATTGTCAACTGTGACATTTTGGTTAATCGGTACTGAAGTGTCGAATCGTCGCCTATATTGCGGATATGAGTCGTCACCTCTTCGTGTTTCTGCTGCGAACTCTTTTGGGTAGTTTCGTTTATATTGGCCATTTTTCATACAGGGCGAAGATTGATCAAGTATTCCGCAAGGACCATGAATCATATGTTTTAACACTGCATCATGTAGGTGTGGTTCTACTTCTTTAGATGGTATCTCTGCACGTACCAAACTATCATAATGCTCCGGATCAATTAACTTGTCATTGTTCTCTAAGATTAACAACATATGTACATGTGGCAACCCTCTTTTTTGAAACTCAGTGACATAAATATAGCTCTTCACCTTTTTCAAGACACCCTTAGTAATTACATCCTCTTTTAGCTGTTCAAATTTGGCTCGAAAAATTCTTGTTGTTAGATCTGGACGATATTGTGGAGTTTGAACTGGGTTGAGTTCTGAAGTTATTTCAGTCCAAGATGGATTGCATGTCATTGTGAGAAAAATATCTGGCTTACCCTCTTTAAGAACAATCGCAATTCCATCTTCATATCATTGGGTCATGTCGCGACGGCTACCAATGAACGACGATGGTAATATTGTTCTTTTTCTTCCAATATTTTCTGAAGACAAATATATAGAGAAATATTATTAGTTTTAATAATTATTTTGGGTAATTCTTAATGATTTACGAAGTAGAAATTAGATACAATATTTACCTGCATTGGTTTCTCCTGTGTGCAAAGCATCTTGTAAGCCTTTGTATAATTCAGCCCGTAATTTCTTCTGTCTAGTTCGAACCCATCTTAACTTTCCGGTTTTAATTTTCACATAGTTATCAAAAACATATTGTTGTAGTAGTCGCCCTGCTTGCAATACGGTGGAATGATCATCGGGGCGGATCTACAAATTTTTAAGAATTTGCAAAAAAGATTAGATACATTGAATAATTTTTTGGCAGAATTTTATTGAAGTCTATACTGCGTAGGAAATGGGAATTTGTACCTGGAGCATATAGCTATTATATGTTCGGCATGATACTTTGCCGCCACTTTGACTTCGGGTATTGATATCCCATCCATGAGTTCCAAATGGAAAAAGAAGAGGATATTGTAGTGGATCGTAATAGCCAACGAATTCCTGAATCCTTCGTAGGCTACCAGCATGAGTTTGCACCTTAATATCTCGCCCACGAATCATTGTTTCAACGTCATCACCAACAATTATAGCTGCTACCCGCGACGCAGTTGGAAGACTATATTGTGGCTGATTAGCAGGTCGCTCTCTAATGACCAAACAACACTCATGTACATCTGACCGTTGTGCAAGCTGGCGAAACACATGGAGAAAAGGATTATACCGGTGTAGCAATTGTTGTAACTTGAAAACTAATGTTTCATGTAGTTGTGTGTTCTCCAGCATCCTATTCTGCAACTCGTGGTCAGTATCATATATGTACAGTTGCAAAAACTGTGGCCGCATGTCCTGATTTGGATGAAATCCCCCTATATTGTGATATATTGAGCCTTGAGCACGAAATGTATATATACCACGACCTATTATAGCCAGTTGTTCGTCTATGTGCACACCACACGAAGTGAAGGAAAATACATGATTGTATCCACGAATATGTTTTCTAAAATGGTTTCCTTCTGCAGAGGGGTCCAAGAAGATTTCAAGCATTTACTCGGGGAAGAGAGACTTTTCCCCATTACAGTGTAACAGCCCAGACCACCCGCTAGCACGATATTGTCCGCTTTGGCACACAAGGCCTCACGGTTTTGCCTTTGACGATAGGGATGATAGCCGAAACCCCCCACACTCACTCGTCAAAACGCGTCATGCTAGGGAGAGATATCCACACCCTTATAAGGCATGCTTCGTTCCCCTCTCCAACCGATGTGGGCCTTACAATCCACCCCCCTAAGGGAGTCCAGCGCCCTCGCTGGCACATCGATCCGAGCTCTGGCTCTGATACCATAATGTAACACCCTAACTACCAAAGCTCACGCTTCCGGCTGTGCAACTCTGATAGCTCGGACATTACGATGACACTTATACTATTTAATACTAAAATATGAGCCTGTTTAAAACTTTAAACCGCAAAACCGCTCCCGAAAATTACTTTCGTTCGATAACGTACATCCATAGATACCATACAACTTACAAAAACTCATAAAGAGTACATCCATATATATATATATATATATATATATATATATATATATATATATATATATATATATATATATATATATATATATATATATATATATATATATACATACATATACGTAAATAATATTACAAACATTAACCAATACAATTCCTATCCCTCTTACAGATTATATCAAGATAAAGGCGAGGGTACAATAAACCATAACTAAAATAATACAGAGCATCACAACAACAATTAAATAAGCTCTTCGTAGCTTCTGCGCCCATATCCTGAAAGGGGAAAAAATGTAGGGGGGTGAGAACATCATCCTCGAAAGGGTTCTCCGTAGAGGGTTTTTGGGAATTACTGTAATAGGATACATGAAGATAAACCGTACCAGTGATTAATAACCGACTTATGCCTCTTTTCAAAAACAACTGTTTACAATAAAAGTAAAGTCGGAAATCTTTTCTAAAAGAGGAACCGTTCAATTCTCAAAACATCAAAGCCTTTCAAAATGGTTTATCTATACTGAACCAAAGTAGCCTTTCATATTTTATTCCCAACTAGAAACACGAAACCAAAATCAACCATCGGTTCATCTCATTCCAACCACGGCCCTAGGCCCAAACAATCCAACCATCAACTAATCACCACAATCCAACAGAGTCCCAGATGCAAACACAAATAGGAAGTTCAAGCACAAACAAACAGTTACAGCAAGTAGAACAATTAGCAGTTAATCACAAAGGCAAACCACGTACAATATGCACACCCAAACAATGTCACATAGATGCATATGATGCATGCCTGTCCTAGTGGCTGATGATATCATCTATCGGTTATATAGCCAACCCGACACGTCCTGGTAGCTAACCATGGACAGAAACACCCATCGCGGAGCAAGTAGGTTTGAGCTACAACCCCATTGCTACTACCCGCTCAACCCAGAGCCAGTGGAATAACCACTACTGCGGCTACTACCCAGGCGGGTGTTTAACAGCTCAACCTGGAGCGAGTGGAATCACCACTACTACCGCTACTACCCAGGCGTCACAGTCTCTGACCTGGAGCAAGTGGGACGAACCACAACGCTTGCTACTACCCAGGTATCTCAAGCATATATTCATTCATTTCCAGTCATGGATCAACATCCATCTCAGCCATCCGGCTTAAATTCATAATTCATAGTCAGCCATACGGCCCATAACTCATTCGGCAATCAGCCATAAATCAATATCATACACAGCCATTACGGCTCACGGTTCAATCCAAAACAAGCCAATATTCATAATCATACATAGCCATTCCGGCCCATAACAAAACAGCACTTCCACCACTCAACATCATCAGATTCATAAAACCGGCATTCAAGCCATAAATCACTTTTCTCAAGCCATTTCACTTTGAAAACAAATTTCAACTCTTTTCAGCCTTGGCTTTAAAGATCTCATTTCTCAAATCATCTCAGGCTCACAAGCCACTTCTACTCAAAGTGAGTTCCCTTTTTAAAACAAAGCCACTATCGGCATTCTCTTTCCAAAACTTCCAAAACCATGGCAAGTTAAGGATTTATTTCAAAGTATCCAAAATCACCCACCCAACAGTAGAATTTCATAACAAAAGTTTTTCGGCAGAGTCCCAAGTCTTTAGGGGAAGGTCAACTTACATCAATTCCTTAAAATTCATTGAAACTCTTAAAATCATAGATTCTCAGTTCAAGTAAATAAAATTGAATTTATTATGAAACCAAACCATACAAAATCATAAGTTCCAACCCGGTCCAAAAATCAACTCATTTGAAATAGAACCGGTTCATTTGAATCAAACCGCTTTCAGATTTCTTTTTGGAACCCATTTTTCCAACTCTTCCAAAATGCCTCAAACTTGATTAATCAATCAAAAGTCTAGGTTCCTTTAAAAATCACTAAAAACTCCTTTTTATATTGAAATCAATATTAGAGCATCATTATTTCCTTCAGTGATTCAAACGGTAAAAATAGTTCAGTTCTAAATAAGCCGAACTCAACGTATAAGGTTCATCAAATAAATTAAGCTGGAAAGCATAAATACCCTCTTAATAAATCAAATAATACAATTTCTCAAATCCAAACCTTTTAAATAACCTTTCAAACAAGACTAAGATTTTATAGAAATTTCGGCAGCACCTCCCCTAAAACTAGGACTTTTGCCACCCGGTTCGGGTCCCAACTAAACCGTTCCTCATTCCTTTTCAACAACACAAAATCAGAAATCAATTCAAATCAAGCTAAATCCAACAATCGCCTCAGTGGCGTATCTCAAGGATACTATTTCAAAATCAACTCAATATCAATCGATTTAACTCATTTCCAAAGCTTTAAAGAATCGATTCAACAATAAATCATTTGTCCGAAACCAAGTCAATTAAAGTAAACCAGGATGAACTCAAAAGTGTTCTATCTTTCACATCATCCAAATAATTGACTCAATTCAAACCAATCCTCAACGGATTAAACTCATTTTAAATCTTTAAAGAATCAACTTCCAAAGATTACATTTCACAAAGCCGCACAACAATTCAGCCAAACAAACATTCATAATCATTCGATACAATCAATTTATACATAAGGCCGATACAATCACCAAATACACATTTTCTCACAACAGTATCCATATGTAATAATTCCAATACATAAAGCATAGTTTTTGGAAAGCGCCCCTACCTCAAAACGCAATTCCATAACCCAAACGTCTCACAGAGTCCTTTCTGCCTCAACCCGAGGTCAACAATCAAAATCCCGGCAGCCAAAACCTCGGTTCCAAGCCACTTTCGCAACGGTCTCAACAACTCTAATCGCAACATACAACAACCGAAACTCAATCTCATAGCAATTAACACCATAAACATCAGCGTGAGATTACAGAACAGTAACCAAAAGGGCTTTCATATCGAAAACGCTTACCAAAACCAAGAAAGAACGGCCAAATCAAGCAACGGTAGTCCCGGCGGTGGTTCTGGCAGCAATCGCACTACACCCGATGACCAGAACGGCAGCAATCAGAACTCAAACCTATGTTACCAAACCTCAGAGTCTTTAACCAAGCATTACAGAATACTGACTAAAAGGGCTTTCCAAAATAACACGCTTACCGCAACAAGGGAAGAACTACACCGAGTAGCGGCAACCCCGATGGTGGTTCCAGCAACACCCGCGCCACTCCCGGTGAGCGTAACGGTGAAAGAAGCGATGCAGCCGCTCCGAATGGCAAGCACCGCGACGAACAACGCCAGCGGCCGTGAATGGCAGTAGCTTCGGCGTGGGTCCGGTGGTGGCAACTCGCAATAACTCCAAACGACACCGCTTCAGTGGCGGTTTCCGGCGGCAATGGCGGTGTGCAGCTCGATGGCAGGCTACACCCGCGGCAGCAACGGTAGTCACAGTGGCCCTCTGCCTCGCAGCTCTGCCTCCCTTCCTCCACGCCTCTGTCAGCGACAGCCAAGGCTCCAACTGGCAACAGCGGCTGACTCCACCCAAGGCGACAATGACTGTTCAGATAGCAGCGGTCGCATACGGTGGCGCGCGGCAACAGCCACGAGTCCCTCTCTACGCGAGGTTGACTCCACGCCTTCCTCTTTCTCCAATTCGAACCTGACAGAGGAATCCACGACGGCGACGAGGAAAACTTGACGGCGACGTCGGCGCGGTCACGCAAAACGGCGACCCCGCAGCTCTGACGGCGACCCCGCAGCTCTGTCGGCGGCAGCAGCGCGGCCCTCTTCTCTTCTTTTTCTCCTGGCGACAGCAACGGCGACGGCACTCCTTGTTGGCACCGCACCATCCCACGCCTCCGGCTTCCCCTCCTCTGGCTCACCCCTGACTCGTCACTCTCTCTCTCTCTGTTCTGTTTCTGTTGGAGGGATTTTGGGTGGCAGCGCGTGTTTCAAGCCTTGGGGGGAAGTGTTTGCTAAAGAAGGGTTGCGGCTGCTGGGTTTGTGAAGGGAACCGGGTCATGGGTTAGGGTTTCAGGGTTAGGGTTTCATTTTCAAAAATTAGGGTTAGGGGCATTTTAGTAATTTCAGATGAAATTGGGAATAATGTAGTAATTGAAACCCAAATTAAATCCAACACTAATTGTATATAGAAAAATGCTATTTGCTCATCAATCTTACAAATTATTTTTCATAAAATGCCCAAATCAAAATAATTAGAAATAATATAATTAAACCCTTTATTTTCCAAAGTAACAGTATTAATATTTAAAATATTAATTATTTAATCCGAATCATATAAAAATCCTTATTATTTCACAACTACCAACTTTATAATATAATTATAGAAAATAATCCAGTAATTATCAAATTGGATAATAAATCATAACTTGTCTCAAATTCAATAAATCACAACTTGCCTTAATTATCTTTAATAAAATAGTTTCTGAAATTAAGGCTATAAAGTTCACACTTCCGGCTGCGCGACTCTGATAGCTCGGACATTACGACGACTTTTATACTATTTAATACTAAAATATGAGCCTGTTTAAAAACTTTAAACCGTAATACCGATCCAAAAGTACTTTCATCCGATATCATACATCCATAAATACCATACAACTTGCAAAACTCATAAAGAGTACATCCATATGTATATACATATACATATATAATATTACAAGCATTAACCAATACAATTCCTATCCCTCTTACAGATTATATCAAGATAAAGGCGAGGGTACAATAAACCATAACTAAAACAATACAGAGTATCACAACAACAATTAAATAAGCTCTTCATAACTTCTGCGCCCATATCCTGAAAGGGGAAAAATGTAGGGGGGGTGAGAACATCATCCTCGAAAGGGTTCTCAGTAGAGGGTTTTTGGGAATTACTGTAATAGGATACGTGAAGATAAACCGTACCAGTGATTCATAATCGTGGGTGGATTGTAAGGCCCACATCGGTTGGAGAGGGGAACGAAGCATGCCTTATAAGGGTGTGGATACCTCTCCCTAGCATGACACGTTTTGACGAGTGAGTGTGGGGGGCTTCGGCTATCATCCCTATCGTCAAAGGCAAAACCGTGAGGCCTTGTGTGCCAAAGCGGACAATATCGTGCTAGCGGGTGGTCTGGGCTGTTACATTATGGTATCAGAGCAGTCCTTCCTGTAGAGCCTGAGGAATGGACCGACTATGCTTCAATTGCATACTCTGAGCGTTTGTCATGTATTAGGTCTTGTCGAATGACGAGAATTAGAGCTTTATGCACATGATGGTCTATTGATTAACGCTGTTAGTCTTGCATTGCAAAATTCTTGGTATTAAGTTTGGCCGGCTTAATACTAGTGAATTATGTATATGAAAGCACTGATGGGTTATCATAGATGATATACGAGTTTCGAGTAAAGCGAACTGCGGGTTTTGGGAATGTTGGAAACTATTTCTCGAGGCTATTCAGTTGTGTGTCTTGAATTCTGTTCGAGTCGACCTGTTCTTTCGTATCCTAACTTGAAGTTCTTGTTTGCTAATCCTTTTAAAAAGTAGTTTGATTTTTCAACTCTATTCCTCTATTCATATGCATTCTTGTTTTATCTTAAGTGCATATGCTTGTTTGAAATCCTTGTTGTATCTATCTTTCTCTGTTTGAGTTCTTCTTGATTCAAGTATTCTTTGATACAGCCTTGAACTTGTCTTAATGTGCTGTGACTTTTAACTCCGGGTTCCGAGTTCATTCTTAGAGAACTTGTTGATTCAGTTTTCTTCTTATTTGACAGTGATTACAGCTAATTTTGAGATTTTTATAAAAATTGCTGTTGACTAGATATACACTTATCTATATGTGGAACTTTGAAGATTTCTTATACAGTTTAACAACTATTTATTTCTAATGCCTCGCATGTGCTTTTACTGGTTTATGGAACTGCATTTACCTTAAATTACAATTTGGCTTTCTAGTAATTTTACTATAATTCCAATGCACATCTTCATTTGATTATGTATTTGGATATTTTTCAAAATTTTGAAAAGAAAGGATTTACTACTTTTGTCTCGGTTGAGTTTCGTTTGATAAGCTTTACTTAACTTATTTTGAATTGAGTTTGATTTAGCATGCTATATGATTCATGCCATTGTTGTTCTCTTGAAAGTGTTGGACTCGCATCTTTCTTCTTATGAACGGACTCATTCTCTCCTAAGCTTTCCATCTCCATGAGTGTCATGTTTGACTTTGTTTTTAACTAACCTTTTACATCTTGTGCACATTACCATTGATCTTGGTTTTTCCTCTCTTGTGAATCTCACTCTTATGTGAGTCAACTTGATTTGTTTCAATTTCGTGCACCGTTTATCCTCTCATTGTCTTTACAAGAGTTTTTAGTCAAAGATTTATCCCTGAGAAATTACTAATGGTTAAGTTGTCTTTTTTTATGACTTTTGTATTCTTTTGAGTCAATTGAAAGCTTATTTGATGTCTCATGCCTAGTGGATCTTGTTTGAGCTATCTTGGTTTAAGATCCTTTCTTGCATGGCTTGACTTCTTTTTAGTACATCTTAAACTTCTTGAATGTTCTTCTGAGGTGGTGATTTCAAGAACACTTTTGGAGTCTTGTTTTGAATCTTTTAAAGAAGTTTCGAATTCTCTTGTAAGAAGTTTTAAACGGAATTTACTTTCTGTTGCTTGATTGAGAGTGAAACCATTATTCGATTTTGACAAAATTGTTCTTAAAGTTGGCATGCGCTATTTTAAATAAGGTTTTGGAGAGCTTCCTTGTTTAGTGGAAATCGGTTCGTTTGTAACGCACCACTTATTTTCTTTACTAAATTGTAAGCAAATTTCTACCTCGGAATTTCTTTTCTAAAGAGAGTTTAACTTCCTCTTGCGTCCATGCTATAAATATTATACACGCTTGTTTGAATATGAATTTTTAGAATTTTTGAATAAGCATTTGATTACTTCCAAGTTTTCATGAACTGCTTTTGGTTAAGCTATGCACGTAACTGTCTTTCTAAAATATTTGAGGAAATATTTTAGCGCTTAACCAAACCTGTGTACATGTTGTTTTAAAACTCTATATAATATACTTCAACATGAACTTGTATTAAAGCAAAGCCACGTTTATGTTTTTGATACTCTCTTGAAGAATGGTTGTTGCTTAACTTTTCTGTTAGCCTGCGAGGTGATTTTTTTGCAAAATTTTCGACTCTTTTAACGAACAGAGTATTCGGAAGTATTTTAATCGTGCTCTTGAGTTCTGTGAGCCTTGTCTTGGGTTTGAGATATTCTCTGCTGTAAACCTCATACTTCTTCGACTCAGTTTGAGTTTGTTTCAAACTGATGCGCTAGTTTTCTTCTTATTGATCCAATTGAATTTCCTTGATCTAAGGGTTATTTTTGGAGTTGTTAATCGATTTATTTCTGGCAAACTTCTTTGCTTGAGCACCCTTGTTTATCTGGAGTTGGATACATTCTCTCAAAATCTAGGAGTACTATCTTTGACATTTGACTCTCCTTTCTAGAATCTTGTATCCTTTTGAGTAGACTCGAGAATTGTTTTGATATCACGTGTGATTTGTAGACATAGTAACACGATGCGTTAGTTCTTTAAGACATGATATGTGTATACGGAAGTTGAAGCGGTAGGTGTACAACGTTAGGAGTTGTGGGTGTTCTGTCCCTTGCAAACGAGCTTGCGATTGTTAGGCTTATGATCAGATACGAGAATTGTAAGGTGCTTGATGGAGTTGGAAGGTTGAAGCTTTGAGGTTGAGGTGAGATTAGTGTGTAGATGTTGAGCACGTCGTTGTAACCTCATCCTGTTTTATAACCTTCAATGCCTTACCTTACTATCACATGTTTGACCCATGTCACCTTTTGCATTGAGCCTACCTTGTAGCGTTTGCTTTGCACTCACACTTCTACCTTGGCATCCTTATGCATATGACAATCAAAGTATTTGAAAACCGTATATATGTTTATATTTTGAGATATTTTTGCTTCTTCCTTAAATGTGTTTAAGAGTGAACTGTTATGGAATTTCTTTCGTTTTGTATCAATTTTCGAGGGCGAAAATTTTTATAAGGTGGGTAGAATGTAAGACCCAGAATCTTTGAAAAGTCTTTTTATGATCAAGTCTCAAATCACATAGTTATTTATAGCCTTAATTTCAGAAACTATTTTATTAAAGATAATTAAGGCAAGTTGTGATTTATTGAATTTGAGACAAGTTATGATTTATTATCCAATTTGATAATTTCTGGATTATTTTCTATAATTATATTATAAAGTTGGTAGTTGTGAAATAATAAGGATTTTTATATGATTCGGATTAAATAATTAATATTTTAAATATTAATACTGTTACTTTGGAAAATAAAGGGTTTAATTATATTATTTCTAATTATTTTGATTTGGGCATTTTATGAAAAATAATTTGTAAGATTGATGAGCAAATAGCATTTTTCTATATACAATTAGTGTTGGATTTAATTTGGGTTTCAATTACTACATTATTCCCAATTTCATCTGAAATTACTAAAATGCCCCTAACCCTAATTTTTGAAAATGAAACCCTAACCCAAAAACCCTAACCCATGACCCGGTTCCCTTCACAAACCTAGCAGCCGCAACCCTTCTTCAGCAAACACTTCCCCCCAAGGCTTGAAACACGCGCTGCCACCCAAAATCCCTCCAACAGAAACAGAACAGAGAGGGAGAGTGACGAGTCAGGGGTGAGCCAGAGGAGGGGAAACCGGAGGCGTGGGATGGTGCGGTGCCGGCAAGGAGTGCCGTCGCCGTTGCTGTCGCCAGGAGAAAAAGAAGAGAAGAGGGCCGCGCTGCTGCCACCGACAGAGCTGCGGGGTCGCCGTTAGAGCTGCGGGGTCGCCGTTTCGCGTGACCGCGCCGACGTCGCCGTCAAGTTTTCCTCGTCGCCGTCGTGGATTCCTCTGTCAGGTTCGAATTGGAGAAAGAGGAAGGCGTGGAGTCAACCTCGCGTAGAGAGGGACTCGTGGCTGTTGCCGCGCGCCACCGTATGCGACCGCTGCTATCTGAACAGTCATTGTCGCCTTGGGTGGAGTCAGCCGCTGTTGCCAGTTGGAGCCTTGGCTGTCGCTGACAGAGGCGTGGAGGAAAGGAGGCAGAGCTGCGAGGCAGAGGGCCACTGTGACTGCCGTTGCTGCCGCGGGTGTAGCCTGCCATCGAGCTGCACACCGCCACTGCCGCCGGAAACCGCCACTGAAGCGGTGTCGTTTGGAGTTATTGCGAGTTGCCACCGCCGGACCCACGCCGAAGCTACTGCCATTCACCGCCGCTGGCGTTGTTCGTCGCGGTGCTTGCCATTCGGAGCGGCTGCATCGCTTCTTTCACCGTTACGCTCACCGGGAGTGGCGCGGGTGTTGCTGGAACCACCATCGGGGCTGCCGCTACTCGGTGTAGTTCTTCCCTTGTTGCGGTAAGCGTGTTATTTCGGAAAGCCCTTTTAGTCAGTATTCTGTAATGCTTGGTTAAAGACTCTGAGGTTTGGTAATATAGGTTTGAGTTCTGATTGCTGCCGTTCTGGTCATCGGGTGTAGTGCGATTGCTGCCAGAACCACCGCCGGGACTACCGTTGCTTGATTTGGCCGTTCTTTCTTGGTTTTGGTAAGCGTTTTCGATATGAAAGCCCTTTTGGTTACTGTTCTGTAATCTCACGCTGATGTTTATGGCGTTAATTGCTATGAGATTGAGTTTCGGTTGTTGTATGTTGCGATTAGAGTTGTTGAGACCGTTGCGAAAGTGGCTTGGAACCGAGGTTTTGGCTGCCGGGATTTTGATTGTTGACCTCGGGTTGAGGCAGAAAGGACTCTGTGAGACGTTTGGGTTATGGAATTGCGTTTTGAGGTAGGGGCGCTTTCCAAAAACTATGCTTTATGTATTGGAATTATTACATATGGATACTGTTGTGAGAAAATGTGTATTTGGTGATTGTATCGGCCTTATGTATAAATTGATTGTATCGAATGATTATGAATGTTTGTTTGGCTGAATTGTTGTGCGGCTTTGTGAAATGTAATCTTTGGAAGTTGATTCTTTAAAGATTTAAAATGAGTTTAATCCGTTGAGGATTGGTTTGAATTGAGTCAATTATTTGGATGATGTGAAAGATAGAACACTTTTGAGTTCAGCCTGGTTTACTTTAATTGACTTGGTTTCGGACAAATGATTTATTGCTGAATCGATTCTTTAAAGCTTTGGAAATGAGTTAAATCGATTGATATTGAGTTGATTTTGAAATAGTATCCTTGAGATACGCCACTGAGGCGATTGTTGGATTTATCTTGATTTGAATTGATTTCTGATTTTGTGTTGTTGAAAAGGAATGAGGAACAGTTTAGTTGGGACCCGAACCGGGTGGCAAAAGTCCAAGTTTTAGGGGAGGTGCTGCCGAAATTTCTATAAAATCATAGTCTTGTTTGAAAGGTTATTTAAAAGGTTTGGATTTGAGAAATTGTATTATTTGATTTATTAAGAGGGTATTTATGCTTTCCAGCTTAATTTATTTGATGAACCTTATACGTTGAGTTCGGCTTATTTAGAACTGAACTATTTTTACCGTTTGAATCACTGAAGGAAATAATGATGCTCTAATATTGATTTCAATATAAAAAGGAGTTTTTAGTGATTTTTAAAGGAACCTAGACTTTTGATTGATTAATCAAGTTTGAGGCATTTTGGAAGAGTTGGAAAAATGGGTTCCAAAAAGAAATCTGAAAGCGGTTTGATTCAAATGAACCGGTTCCATTTCAAATGAGTTGATTTTTGGACCGGGTTGGAACTTGTGATTTTGTATGGTTTGGTTTCATAATAAATTCAATTTTATTTACTTGAACCGAGAATCTATGATTTTAAGAGTTTCAATGAATTTTAAGGAATTGATGTAAGTTGCCACTGTTGGGTGGGTGATTTTGGATACTTTGAAATAAATCCTTAACTTGCCATGGTTTTGGAAGTTTTGGAAAGAGAATGCCGATAGTGGCTTTGTTTTAAAAAGGGAACTCACTTTGAGTAGAAGTGGCTTGTGAGCCTGGGATGATTTGAGAAATGAGATCTTTAAAGCCAAGGCTGAAAAGAGTTGAAATTTGTTTTCAAAGTGAAATGGCTTGAGAAAAGTGATTTATGGCTTGAATGCCGGTTTTATGAATCTGATGATGTTGAGTGGTGGAAGTGCTGTTTTGTTATGGGCCGGAATGGCTATGTATGATTATGAATATTGGCTGGTTTTGGATTGAACCGTGAGCCGTAATGACTGTGTATGATATTGATTTATGGCTGATTGCCGAATGAGTTATGGGCCGTATGGCTGACTATGAATTATGAATTTAAGCCGGATGGCTGAGATGGATGTTGATCCATGATTGGGAATGAATGAATATATGCTTGAGATACCTGGGTAGTAGCAAGGGTTGTGGTTCGTCCCACTTGCTCCAGGTCAGAGACTGTGACGCCTGGGTAGTAGCGGTAGTAGTGGTGATTCCACTCGCTCCAGGTTGAGCTGTTAAACACCCGCCTGGGTAGTAGCCGCAGTAGTGGTTATTCCACTGGCTCTAGGTTGAGCGGGTAGTAGCAATGAGGTTGTAGCTCAAACCTACTTGCTCCGCGATGGGTGTTTCTGTCCATGGTTAGCTACCAGGACGTGTCGGGTTGGCTATATAACCGACAGATGATATCATCAGCCACTAGGACAGGCATGCATCATAT
Organism: Arachis hypogaea; assembly: GCF_003086295.3. Taxonomy (NCBI): domain Eukaryota; kingdom Viridiplantae; phylum Streptophyta; class Magnoliopsida; order Fabales; family Fabaceae; genus Arachis; species Arachis hypogaea. The sequence continues at coordinate 23,044,843 of NC_092051.1, read as the reverse complement.
GCATCTATGTGACATTGTTTGGGTGTGCATATTGTACGTGGTTTTCCTTTGTGATTAACTGCTAATTGTTCTACTTGCTGTAACTGTTTGTTTGTGCTTGAACTTCCTATTTGTGTTTGCATCTGGGACTCTGTTGGATTGTGGTGATTAGTTGATGGTTGGATTGTTTGGGCCTAGGACCGTGGTTGGAATGAGATGAACCGATGGTTGATTTTGGTTTCGTGTTTCTAGTTGGGAATAAAATATGAAAGGCTACTTTGGTTCAGTATAGATAAACCATTTTGAAAGGTTTTGATGTTTTGAGAATTGAACGGTTCCTCTTTTAGAAAAGATTTCCGACTTTACTTTTATTGTAAACAGTTGTTTTTGAAAAGAGGCATAAGTCGGTTATTAATCACTGGTACGGTTTATCTTCATGTATCCTATTACAGTAATTCCCAAAAACCCTCTACTGAGAACCCTTTCGAGGATGATGTTCTCACCCCCCTACATTTTTTCCCCCTTTCAGGATATGGGCGCAGAAGTTACGAAGAGCTTATTTAATTGTTGTTGTGATGCTCTGTATTATTTTAGTTATGGTTTATTGTACCCTCGCCTTTATCTTGATATAATCTGTAAGAGGGATAGGAATTGTATTGGTTAATGTTTGTAATATTATTTACGTATATGTATGTATATATATATATATGGATGTACTCTTTATGAGTTTTTGTAAGTTGTATGGTATCTATGGATGTACGTTATCGAACGAAAGTAATTTTCGGGAGCGGTTTTGCGGTTTAAAGTTTTAAACAGGCTCATATTTTAGTATTAAATAGTATAAGTGTCATCGTAATGTCCGAGCTATCAGAGTTGCGCAGCCGGAAGCGTGAGCTTTGGTAGTTAGGGTGTTACATACAGCACATCTCGAACGTCTCATGGTGAAATAGACGTGCGCTATAGTAATGACATGTCCTTGGAATTGGTAGCGGAGTTCGAATTATTGTTGCATCCTCTTGAAAATTTCGTGCACAATTATGGGATGCTCGAACATTTTTTCTAATTTCTGTACTCGTATTAAATTAACATATATTTGGTTACATTCATAATGAAAATCAGAAAATGATGAACTTTGTAACAACTAAAAAAATAGTTCTTTGTTGATTATAAATACAAAGAATTACTTCCATTATAGTGGTCATCATACGAAAGAGATAAGTAGCTATAAAATATTTAAGTGATGTTTCAATCATTTTTTTTAACTTTGTTACATTGTATAATATTGTGATGTTATTTGACTTTATTTGTTTTAAATTTTGTTATTCAAATGTATTTAACAATTTTAATTATAAAATATTTTTTTTTATTCTTTACAAAGATGTTTTGTATTCATTAAGTAAATAAGTAAATATTTTTATTCTTTTAATTATAAAAAATATTATTTATTCTGTAGCAAAATAGTTTTATTCTTTTTTAAATAAAATCATTTTGTTTATAACTTTTTATTCGAAACTGTTATAACAAAGTTAAAATCACATATGATCTATAACAACATTATATTATTCTAAATGTTTATTATTTTCTTGTTCTATTATATGTTTTTGTTTATATGGTAACATTATGTTTATCATGGATTATGTTTATCATGGATTATTTTTTTTAGATTAAATAGTCAATACAATATAGTTTGAGTCTGAAATAAATAATTTTTTTAAAAAAATGCTTTCTTTATATATTATAAAATTTTTTTTGTATAAAGTTTTCTGTTCATCAATTGTCTTATGGCATTTTTTAGTTAATTATCTTATATAGGGTATGACAATTTTTGCCTTTGGCCAAATTTTTTAGCTTGTATGTTTTGTTTCATGTTTTTTAAATGTTTAGATATTACTGATCGAAATAATACAATACATGACGATAATATTGGTTCATATTTTATTTGTTCTATTACTTCTAATAATCTTTATTTTGTATGCTTTCGCCTAGAGTTATCATTTTAATTTTTACTATTTATTTTATTTCTTAAAATATATTTTATTTAATTATTTTATGTTGTCATATTTGTGTAAATTATAATAAAATAATTCAACAAAATGTAAAAATTCTTAAATTAATTTTTGTTTCGTTTTCGCTAAAGTTTTCATATTTTTCATTTTGATTGGCAAATAAATATTTTAAGTATTATATTAGTTTTTATAAAATTTTTTGTGTATAGATTTTAATTTTTTTTTGTTAGGCACGGGCACTCTTTTTTTATAATTGGTTCTTGTAATGATCTTAAATAAATAAATTTTTTAATATTTTATTTAATTATTTTATTTTGTCATGTTTGTGTGAATTATAACAGAATGATTCAATAAAATATAAAATTTTTTCAATTACCTATTTTTTTTGCTTTAGCTAAAGTTTACATATTTTTCATTTTAATTGGAAAATAAATATTTTAAGTATTTTATTGGTTTTTATAAATTTTTTTGTGTATAAATTTTTTTTGTTAGGCACTGGCACTTTTTTTTTATAATTGGTTCTTGTAATGTTCCTAAATAAATAATTTTTTTAACACCAATTATGCTCACACTTAATATTTACTTTGAATACATTAATATGCTAACATATAAGGATAAAACAATATTTTTTTATAACTTTATTTACCTATTAAAATTATATCACAATACTAAATATATAAAGAAAAAAAAGTACAATACTAACCAGTTACATTTTCTTCACGTCTACTGTTTTGATCAGATCTATTTTCATGAATTTCTGATAGTATGTAAAAAGAACACATCAACAAATTATAAAATTGTTCATTAAATTAAGTCGGTACAGTATCAGTGGTAATTGAGAGGTTACTTTTAAAGAAATAAATCATACAAAATTAAATTGATTGGAAGTAATAGAATACGTAGAATACCCATTAATATCATAATTATCCAAACTCTGAATAACTAAAAAGAATAGATAGTGACCGTAAAATACAAATACATGATAGGCAGTTTGAGTTCCTGAAAAAAGTTACCATTTGAAAAATAATTCAAGTGTAACCGTATAATAGATTTATTAAGTGAAGGAATTTTCATTTATTTTTTACAATGTTATATATATTTATTAAAAATATTTTAACATTTTTTGTGTATTAAATAAAACGTTTAAAAGAATTGTAGAATATTAAAAAAGATATGAAATGTAAAATTCTATTAGATATTAATTGGACCACTATTATTATGAGCATCTGAATAATAGCAATTATATTATTGGAACGACAATAATATATTTTAAATGATTATATTTTACAGTGTATAATTTTTCTTTAGAGATAAATAATTCGTGAATATAAAAATTATATTAAACTGGTAGCATAATAATTATATTAAAAATAGTAAATTTATCAATTTAAATTTATGTAGTGAAGAAATTAATACTTCTGATATATCTATTTTTGATAAGAAAAAGTATAAAAAAATATCGAAATACTAATTATTTTTGTTATACAGTGAAAAAATTTAAGTTACAATTATATTATTAAACACATATATCTAATATATTTTTTTTATAATGATGCGGCGTGAGAACATTTTATTTATTCTTATAATAATATTATATAGGTTAATAATGGAAGGTTTATTGAATCAAAATTTATGAAAAAATAAATAATATACAGGAGTTCTATCCATATTTATTACTAATTAGTCTATTACTTGAATTAGTTTTGCTTTTATTATGAGTATCTAAATATTTAAAAAATTTAAATTATTAACATAAAAATAATGTATGTTGACAATTTAATAAATATATTAAGTAGATAAATTACAGATAAATAGTACTAAGAGTACATTAACATAGAGATATTGTAGAAATAATTCAAATTAAATGACAAATTAAATTGTAGAAAAAAAGTTAAAAAAAATATACCTGAATTATCTACTAAAATTTAATAACAAATATATTATTAAACATTGAACATATATATTTTTTTATAATAAAATATAGTTATAAAAATTATTTGGCAGTATAATATTATATTAAAAAATTATTAAACTATTTAATAATTGAGATTATAATTATGTAAAGTACATTAAGACAATATAATAATATCTATAATAATATTATTTAGGCCAATAATAAAAGATTTATGGAATCAAAATTTAAGAAAAAATAAATTATTATTAATTAAATAAATATAAATATATAGAATTCCTTCCCATATTTAGACTGTTTGGGAACGACAATAATGTATTTTAAATGATTATATTTTACAGTGTATAACTTTTCTTTAGAGATAAGTAATTCGTGAATATAAAAATTATATTAAACTGGTAGCATAATAATAATAATTATATTGAAATAGTAAATTTATCAATTTAAATTTATCTAGTGAAAAAATTGCCACTTCTGATATATCTATTTTTTAGAAGGAAAAGTATAGAAAAATATCGAAATTATCAACTAATTTTTTTTGTTATACAGTGAAAAATTTAAGCTACAATTATATTATTAAACATATATCTAATATAATTTTTTTTATAATGATACGGTGCGAGAACATTTTATTTATTCTTATAATAATATTATTTATTATTTAGGACAATAATGGAAGATCTATTGAATCAAAATTTATGAAAAAATAAATTACTATTAATTAAATAAATATACAGGAGTCATACCCATATTTATTACCATTCGATCTATTACTTGAATCTGTTTCGCTTTTATTATGAGTATCTAAATATTTAAAAAATTTATTCTTAACATAAAAATAATGTAGGCTGAGAATTTAAGAGTACATTCGGTGTAGAGTACAGTAACATAAAGATATTGTAGAAATAATTCAAATTAAATGGCGAACTAAATTGTAGAAAAAAGGTTTAAAAAAAATATTAGAATTATCTATTAAGTTTTTTTTACTACAGAGTCAAAATATTTAATAACAAATATATTATTAAACAGTGAATATATATATATTTTTCTTATAATAATACAGTTAACTAAATTTTATATTTGTATGATATTATATTAAAAAATTATTAGATAAGTATTTAATAATTGAGATTATAATGATGTAACGTACATTTAAGATAATATACTATTATTATTTAGCCCAATAATAAAAAATTTATTGAATCAAAATTTAAGAAAAAATAAATTATTATTAATTAGATAAATATAAATATAGGATTCCTACCCATATTTGGATCGTTTGGTATATTACTTGAACCAGCTCCGGTGTTACTGTGAGTATCTGTATATGGAAAAAATTCATTATTAAGATGAAAATAATGTAATTTGATAATTTAAGGGTACACTCAAAAAATAAATTATACATAATTGGTATATATCGTAAAAAATAATTCATATTAAATGATAAACTAACAATATAAATTTATTAATGAGAAGTATAACTTAGAGTACCTGATATAGAGTATTGTTGAGGAGGTATATTTGTGATATCTTGTATGGTGTTGCCATGTTAGTTGGTCCACTTGATGTATCGATTTGTTTTCCTCGTCTAATACTCTCTCGGTAACTGGCACGCCTTCTGGCAAGGTGTTGTTGCCTCTGTTCTTCACTCATATTTTGTCTTCGTTGTCTGGCATAGTCTTGCCAAATTCGTCAACCACTTCCACGTGAATCTTTCATTGGTATGTTGTCAACTATAATTAATCAAAGAAACATATAAAAACAGTTCTACACTTTTATTTAATGACGAAAAATAAATTACAGTAAATTTTACATTATATTTAGGCAAAGTGAGAAGAAGGCAAGAGAAGATAAAGGAAAAATGAAGAAAATTTTTTTTATTATGGAGAGATATGGAGTAACCAGTGAAGTGAGAGAGATTAAGAGGAAAAATTTGGAATAATACAATTGACGCAGTAACTAGTGTGAGAGAAATTAACTGATGCAGTAGTGGGAATTAAGTAGTAGAATTCTGTAACTGATGCAGTAGTGGGAATTAACGTGCAGAAGTTATATTGAGGTGAACATGGATGGAAATGAAGTAGTAGAATGTTGTAACTGTAAGTAAGTTATTAAAAAGGATAAAAATGGAAAGTAAAATTGGACACCAAAAATGGGTTTTCCCATTATATATTGTTATAGATATGTACAATGGACTATTTGTACAATGTGTACAATGGGCTATTGAGTTACAAAATGAACATCTCTTACACTATCTAGAATAACCATCCGAGTATACTAGCGATAATAAACATCTTCCTAAAAGCTTAAACTGATTTTGGGGTTCACCAAAGATCGAACTCTTGACTTTTTGGATCTAGCGCTCTAATACCATGTCATGAAATCACTCATCCCAAAAGTATCAACTGATGGAAAAAGGTAACACTAATGATTATATCTCTAATACTCCCTAAACCTCCATTGTACACATTGTATAAATATTCCATTGGTTCCTCATACTTTTCCAATATATATTTTAGAGTAAATTTTTTTTATATCAAAGGTATAAAAATTTTATTAATAATACAATGATCCAATAGGATTACAAACACAGTAAAAATAAATATGTTCCATTAGAAAAAAAAGATATGTTAAGACATGTTACATTGAATTAGGAATTGTATTTCTCTTAGTGCTCTGTGAAACTTTTCCACTGACAGTTTCTATGCAAGAATTAAGGAATTTTTTTTCTTTGTTCTAAAATTAGTTCATTTCTCGTCTTTCAATTCTATCAAGTAAGATACATTGTTATTACATTCTTTTTCAAGTTATTTCTTCCTCTTGTCAAATCTCTCTGAAAATCTTTCCACCATTTTCAGACTTCAAACTCGTTGTTTGAGTGAGGGAGTCCAACAAGACACCAAACTTCCTTGGAATTAGCTAGGAGTGACAAACAGACCGAAATCCATTGGATCGGCCCACATAACTCATCAAAAAATGTGGATTGGATTAGAAATTTGAGACCACCATAATAAAAAAATTCACTTAACTCGCACTACCTAATCTACGGATTTTGGCGGGTGGACTTACCCTCCGAACTTGCCATTCCACAAGATGATGAAATAATAATTGAATTTAAAATATTATTTTTGTGCTTTTATTTGGAATGTTTGTTCCAATTATCTGTTTTATTTTAAGTTATAGTTTGAACTATTTTTTATTGATTAGAGATCTGACAATGTTTAATTTAATTATATATTTTGGATAATTGGACAACGTCAATTTTGTTATTTTACTTCAAAAAATTTGGTTAATGATTATGGTTATTAGATATTTAGAATTATAAAAACTTTAGTATTTGTGAATTTAGAAATTATAATTTTTGTCTTTAGAAATTATAAGTTTATTAAAATTTTTGTGAAATTATATATTTATTTTAATATTTAATGGTTTAATGGCTTAATAATTAAAAAAAATAAATAAAAATTGACGAACTTGACCCCTCAACCCGCCATTAGGCAGGAAGGGGTAAAAATTTAGGACTGCCTCAATAGACAAAGTGGGGCGAGCTAGCCTGCAAAATGATAGGCTTTTGACGGGACGAGACGGACTAACTCATTTGCCACCCCTAGAGTTAGCATAGGTCCAGAAGCAGTGAACCATCATTTCAGTTGCCGAATTACACTTGGGCATAAAGGGCTGACCGATGAAATTATTAAGTGTAGCTTGGCTTTTACTGGCAGTCCTTTGTAAAGAACTTTTAATAGAAAATTTTTTATTTTTGGTTAAATTTTTATGTTCCAAATACATGATCATAGAGCTTTGTTTTGGCATTGTTTAAGGAGAAACTTTAATGGGGTGATTGAATTGAAAAAAATTTTGTATTCCTAAGACACAGAATAGCAGCTGTTATTCTCATTTATCCAGGTAATAGCATCTTCTTTCCCATATTTTATATTGTTGTTCTAATTATAGTTTGAGCAATATCTGAATTGAATAATTCTAAAATTTTTCTTTGATTTCATTGTCTATTTGGTAACATGAGTTCTGAAATCCATACAATGTTTGAATTAGAAGTAATAGTAGTGAATTCTCTAATCTAGGAGTCTTCTCGAATTCTCAATGACAAGCTTCTACCAATATTTCATAGTATGCCTTTTTCTAGAATTTTTTTGCCTTTCATAATACTTTTTGAGCCGTATGATGGGTTATTTCTTATTTCTTCTATTAGAAAATCAATAAACCTGTAGTACTTACTTTTATAAACCTTTGTGATAAGGGAGTTTGGTTGGGTCAAAAGCCTCTATCCTTTTTTTCTAGCATTGCAAGGTTAAAAGCTTTCAAGTCTTTAAAGTTTAAATCTTCCTGTGCCTTTGGTCTACAAGTAACTTTTTAACTAATCCATTGCATTCTTCTTTCCTCATCCTTCTGAACACATCAGAAATTTAAGATAGATCTTTGAATTTTCTGTAATGAGGTGTCCAGGAGTTTAAAGAAACTCAAGGTATATTAAGGGACTGTTGTCGTGGATCAGTACTTATCTTCTGCTTGGTGAAAGTAGTATTCTCTTCCAGTGTTAAAGTTTTTTTTACCTTGTCTTTAATATAATTAAAGGTCTCTTAGATTTCTTGACAACTACTGGTAAACCTGATATTTATTCTAATTTCCTACATGCGGTACTTCAAGGATATCATCTAAGTGGTTTTGAGCTTGAATAAGAGTGTTCTTACTGAAAAATGTTAACAATTTGTCTAAATTGACTGCTTAGCCACTAATTTCCTCATAGATCTGTAGGATCCGAATTAAGTTCTGACAATCTTTCTCTGCCACTCTATTGAAAAGGATCAAGTCATCAGCAAAAAATATGTGGTTGATTCTAGGACATCTGTGATTAAGTCTCAAACTAAAAATTTTCTTACTCTGTTCTCCTCTGTGAAGCAGATGGAAAAGTCTCTCTGCACAAAAATAAAAAAAGATAAGGTAAAAGAGGATCGTCTTATTACAGTCTTCTACATGCTTTAAAGTAGCCACGAGGTTGATCATCCACAGTAATAGAATAAGAAACTATCATCATATACTCCTTGATCAAATCCAACCATATATTATAAAAATCCAATTTCTTAGCATAGCCCAAACAAAAGATCATTCAACTTTGTCATAAGTCTTATTCATGTCCAATTTCAGAGCTAATTCACAGTCATCATATCTCTTGTTCTTAAGAAAATGCATAAATTCATGATTTATAAGAATATTACCATTGATCAATCTTTCTTTAACAAAAGCCCTTTGATTTCACTAATCAACCTATTCATAATCAACCTATTCATAACAAACTGCAATTTGTGGTCAATATCTTAGAAATTTTTTTTATAAAAGATGCTACAAAAGCTTATTGGTTTAATTTACTTCATAGTTATGGCATTAGTAATTTTAGGAATGAGGCATATATGAGTGTGATTGAAAATATTTAAAATTTTACCTCTCTAAAAGAAACTTCTGACCATTTGAATCACATCTAACTTGATTGTCTCCCAGAAAAATTGAAAGAACTTTGTAATGAACCTATCATCTCTAGGAGTTGAGAAAAGATTGATAGAAAACACTATTGTTTTTATCTCTTTCTCCAACATTGGCCGAGTCAGTATCCTATTAGTCACAGTATCAATCTTCTCGTGTATTCCTTGAATTTCTTCTTCTGGATCTTTATGATTGCTTGAAGTGAAAATGTTCTCAAAATGTTGTTGGGCAATGCTTGTAATTCTTTTTGGGTCTTCAGCTTTGTTTCCCTCGTCATCTTCCAATATATCTTATTCTTCGTATTCCTTATTTTGAATTTAGAATGAAAAAATTTGGTATTTTTGTCTCCCTAATTTAGCCATTACACCCTTGAGTTCTCCTTCCAATACCTTACTTCATTCTCCCATTCCTCCTCCAATTCTGCTTCTAATACCCAAAGATCAATAGCATTAGCTTGCGGGTCTTTCTCTTTCTCTGCATTTAATTTGTCTTTGATGTGTATGATTCATTTATGGGAGTTATTTGGTGAATTTCTCTGCCATTCCACCAACCTGTGTCTATGTTTCTTTAGTTTTTTTGCTAGCTTTAACATAAGTGAGCCTATTACCTCTTCACTCCAAGTTTATTTAACTAGAAAAACCATTTCATTTCTATCACGTCAGCTCTCATAAATTCTAAAATTTCTTTTAAAATTTTTTCTTGCATTTCAAAGCACAGAAGGGGTTATGATCTGACCCAGGGTATTTCAAATGAGAGACATATGTATTCGGCCATGCATCACACCACTCAGCTGTGCCTAGTACTCTGTCAAGATGCTCCTTAATCAAATTTCCTCCAAACTGCTTATTACTCCAGATGAACTTCTCTCCTTCAAACCCCAAATCAATAAAACCACCTATACTAATAAAATCATTGAAATTTCTCATGGTGATTTCTGATTTATTCCTCCATCCTTTCTTTTCATGATCTACCCGAATGACAATAAAATCTCCCAAACCTGAATGATATTAAAATCTCCCAAAGTTATCACTCTCGGACTTGCCTCTGTCATCCTCTGCAAAATCCTAGAAAGCTGATCATTTTTTCTAGGTTTCTTTGTAGATAGATAGATTCCAATAACCTCTCATAGAGTTTTTTTGCTGGTCTTCCACCCAAAAGTGAATGTAAAAACTTGCATGCTCCATTATCTGGATACTAAGTTCATTCTTCCACATGACCACTAATCCTCCTACAAGTTCAACCGGATCTACCATAAAAGTTAACTAAAGCTAACCTTTCTTATCATACCCTCCACTATTGAGGCATTATTTTTTGTATCACAAAAAAACAATCCTTAAGAGAAATGAGATTTCACTATCCTTTTGATGTTATGAACTGTTAGGGATTTTTCAAAACCTCGACAATTCCACATCAATATCTTCATCCCTCTAAGGATGCTAATTGAAGGGTGACACCCTCTCCCTCTTTAGATGAGGATAGTCTCCTTGGCATTGCTTTTTCTTGCTAGTTTCCACCTCCAGTTCTGTTATTTTTCTCTTGACTCCTATTACCTGACTATGTTCAACCTCCTACCTTGCTATCTTTTCGATATTCACCTTCTTCCCCACCTTTTTGTCCATCCTTACTTCCTTCTCAACCATAGAGGATATGTTTATAGATTTTTTTTGTAAGAAACTGATTCTTGAGATACCTCCTTATTCTTCTTTTGTTCCCCTTCTATCTCATCACTTTCAACAACTTCCTTACCACCTTTACCACTCTTTGTTCCTGCTAACCGCTTTGAACTTCCTTCTCCTTATCTCTTATCTATTTACTATTTTCATCAACAGATAAACGTTCAAAGACTCAAATTAGATTGAATGGAGTTTGCTTCTTAGTCAATTGCTTACAATTTTCATCTTTTGAGTGTTGATTAGAATTTTGATGCTTCTTATGCTCTTCAATTTTGTACCCAAACTGTTCTGTCTTCAACCAAGAATCCTACTTCTCTTGAGTGTTAATTTCTTTATCCGAGTCCCCCAAATATTGCCTGCATAACTTGATCTCGTGTCCTACAAATCCACGATAATGGAAAAAATTACCAATTCATTAGTACTTATGTTGCACCTCAATTATTTTTTGGTTACTCCCTACAATTTTGAGGATTCGGCACAGTGATTTTGTGACAACTAGCAGCACTTTATTTTCAGCAATCTCTCATCCTTTCTCTTCTACATTGAACAAATCAACCTCTATCACCTTACCTATTGCCTCACCCACTTTCCTCCCAAGACTTCGAGTTTTGTATTGCTCTGGCAATCCCCAAAGATGCACTCATACTAGTACATGAGCAAATTCTACACCAATAATTGCAATTCTATTGCTCCACCTTTTCAAATTTAGTATATAATTTCTAAACAGTCACAATTCCCTTTTCTCAATTCATATTAGGTTAATTTCGTTACCAAAAAAGAATTGAAAAAGGTTGCCTTTGTGATCTAAGACCTTGAACCCGTCCATCTGTCTCCAAATTGCATATAATGCCGTTTGAAGAGTCCTAGAGCTAAATTGTCTATTAGCAAATAGTCTGCCAACTAAACTTTTCGAATACTTCTCTATTCATTCACGTATATTTTTATCTGCAAATTGCACAATTCATTCATTTTCTGTCTCTTTAGCCAGGTTTCCACAATCAGTGTTTGAAGTAGAAGATGTCATTGGAGTCTAGTTGGACTCGGTTTGGATCACACCAAATTAGAATTCTCTACAAAAATCCTAGTAGAGCGCACCACTAAATCCTAGCCGTAGGGCACATTTACATGTTGGTGCTTGTTTAGATTAAAATTAGTAATAAAATATTATATTTTTATACTTTAATTAATATTTTTATATTATATAGTATTATTTTAGTTTTAAAATAATTTATTTTAGTATAAATATAATATAATATTTGTTAAATTTATTTTTAAAAATAAAAGTTTATTAATTTATTATATAAAATTTATAAATTTGTATATACTAATTTTATATCGAGTTGATCCAATTTATTTCGAATCAACTTAGAGTCATATCAAAATAGGTCTGATAAGATATTTGGACTAGCCCAGATCTAATTAAAATTGGCCCATCTTAACCCATTTGTAACCCTAGTTAAAATGACAAATGGTTATGTTAGACATATAAAATAAAAGAAAATGTCTCATAAATTATAAGCATCATAAGAAAATTCATAAATGAATTCATGCTTGTTTTTTTTGTCAGGGTGCAGCTCACACGCGCCAAATAAATTCATGCTTAAATTCTTATTGTTTGTGTAAACTTAGATACTAAGCAGTGACCAACCGTTCGTCTTTATACTTTGGGCCGGGCTAAATTAAATTTCAGCAACCCATTTGTTAAAGCTGGCCTGTTTAAAAAACATAATAGTCAAGAACACGTATATCCCGCAGCCGAGGCCTGGGTCAGATGGCAACCTTGTTTGTCTCCTATAGAGTTGCACCGGGTTCAAATTCTCTTGGAGGAATATTGAACCATTTGTGTGTACTTTCATGTAGTGTGTGTTGTAACACCCTACCATACAGAGTCTTATGCTTAAGTCATAATTCAGAGATGGCAAGGTATTACGACCTCTAAAACAAAAATTTAGTACGTATAGTAGTATGAATGATTGATTATAACTAGGAGCCTTTGTAGAAAAGGGGTAAACAAAAACCATAACTCGAAAGCGCAACACTCCGATCGATAACGTAACGAACAGGGATAAGCTAACGCGAGATCATATATATAGAGTGTCAAAAACGGGAATATCAAGACTCAAAATCCGGCTGCGAAGATAACCGGTCCGAGCATAGCAATATATACATATAATAAAATAAGGAAAACCCCATGGAAAACCCAAAGGGACACAAATACAGAAACCTATTCTCCAAAACCTCCTATAAGATGAGTCATCACAGTTTGTATTATTTAATGGAGATAAAAGTATCTAAACAAGATATATAAACCAAAACAGAGTCCCGAGAACAAAGGATCTTCGCTAAATCCAGAAGTCTCCAGCATGCCTCAACGAGAAGCCTCGCGTCCTGCATCTGAAAACCACAAAATTCGCATGGGTGAGAACCAGAGGTCCCCAGCACGGTAACAGCTTCCACATATATAATACATAATAATAGAGGAAAGCCGAAGGCAATCCTAGAACTTCCTCCAGGTAATATCAAAGCTTAAAAACAAGCTAAACCATAAGTGGAAACTGACTAAAGATTCTTCAGTCTAACTAATACTTCCCTTTCCAATTCCTTCAGACCTCCCAACCACCAGCAGGAGTATAATATAGCAAACACAGTTATATCAGACAAGAGATTTACAAATAGGAACAGATAAGGCATTTAGGCAATTAGCAAGTAATATGCAGTCAATAGGCAATCTCAAACAATTCATGTAGTATGCTTATGATGCATGCCTGTCCCTAGTGGCTGATGATATCATCTGTCGGTTATAGATCCAACCCGACAAGTCCTGGTAGCTAACCATTGGACTGTCCCTCTGTCGTGCATCCCCAACTCGAGTTATACTCATCATAAACTTGATCATAATCATGATCCATATCCATCACCCTCACTGGTGAATATTTATCCATCACCATCACTGGTGAATATTTATGGGGGCGAGCTCATCCGGGCCTTTCACAGTGCCCGGCCACACTTACGACATTGGGTTAATAGAGCTTCGAGTCTCAACCTGGAGCACATGGTGGCTAGCCATTGCTACTACCCAGGGAAACCCTCATCTCCAATGGTGGAAGTGCCAACATTCACAATTCATTCAACAGCATATATGCATTTATACTTAGCCATAAACATGGCTCCGCCGCCACACGGTATAATCCAGCCGTCCGGCTCACGGTTAAATCCATAATCAGCCAATTCATTAACAATTACGGCCATTCGGCCCATGGCATAACAAGCACTTCCACCGCCATCCTCCACATCTCACATAATCATCTTTGATCCTCATGGATCATTCATTTTTCCCTTGCTTCACTCGCAAGTTACCACATTCACTAGCCCTTTTCCTCATGCTAGGCATATCATAATGATTTAAGACATAAGTGGTGAGATTGGAGGCTTAGAAGTATGAAGTTTGGCTTTTAAAACTCAAAAATCAACTTTGGGATGAAAACAGGGCCACGCGTACGCGCACTCCACGCGCACGCGTGGATGATGCTTTCTCGAAGAACGGCGCATACGCGCCAAGTGCGCCTACGCGCGAGGGGTCATTCTGCTAAAAATTTTCTAAGTTAAAAGCTGCAGAATTCACAGATTCAACCCCCAATCTTCCGACGGTCATAACTCTCTCATTTTAAATCATTTTTCACCCGTTCTTCGAACGGCATGGACATCCCAGATCCAATTTCATTTCTAAACAGAATTGGCACAAATCAAAGATCCGTAGTCCAAGTTATGTCCCATCAAAGTATGCCCAAAAACCATACTTTCATTCAAAACCACAAAGTGCCATTTTCAAAACAAGCCACTTTCAACTCTTTTCAAAATCAATTAAAACATGCCAATTTCATCCCTTTTCTTTGAAATCAATCAAAGTGTACCAAATTCAACAACAAGCCATCCTCAACTCACGCATTGACATTTTACCAAAATTCTCAAAACTACCTCCAACCATTTTAACACTTCTCAATCAAAAGGCCAAAGGATAAACACAATATTATGTCATACATCCTTCTCATCCCAATTTCTAACAATATCAATTTCCAATCAACCATCATTATACATAATCATCATACTCACCAACAATATGGCACCACCCATCAATTCAACCTCAATCATTCATCAAGCATATATCACAACATGCATTTTCTCACATATCACACAATCAAGGCATCAATATTCATAATCACACATATGATCACATCATATATCTCAACCATTCCACAACATCATCAATTCAATGCCTATCTTAGGGCCTCTAGCCTAAGTATTTCCTACCACATTACATATTAGATACGGGAAACCGAAACCATACCTTAGCCAATTTCCCAAGCTCAACCAGAGCACTTCCAAACCACTTGTCCACAAGCTCTCAAGGTATCAACACCTCCAAGAACAGATTTTATCACACAAAACCCTCTTCCAAGCTTTCCAAAATCACCAATCAAGCTCCAATATTCACATATACACAACCTAAGCCACAATCATCATACCCATACACAACATCTCAATGCCCAAACCTCATAGAACAACAAATTACACTAGGGTTGAGAATCTTACCACACCCAAGGTCCAAAGAGACAAGATTAACCTTCTCCTTCAAGAGAGTTGGGTCCTATAACATCAAAGAACCCAAAATCTCAACATTTTTACTCATGAAACTCGAAATCAAGGGCTGGAATTTCGAACAGTAAAACGTGGCTTACCTCAAGATTAATTGTATGGGTTTTGTAGAGCTCTCCGCGGTGAACGCGTGGCCGCAAACGGAGCGGCAATCGGAGCTCTAGATCAAAAGTTATGGTGGTTTGAAGATCAAGTGAGAGATAGAACTTGAGAGAGTGTTCTTCCCTCCATGGCCTCCATTTCAGCGTGTTTAGTGTCTCAAATGAGGAGAGAGAGTGCTGAAAACTAGGGTTTTGGTTTAGTTTAGTTGGGCCAAGGGCCCACTTTGGGTCCGGTTGGCCCGGTTTGGCCCGTTCGGTCCAATCTTGGTCCGATTTCTATAAAATTAGTATCGAAATTCTCGTCTCAATTTCCTCTATCATATTAAGCCATAAAAATAACATTTTTGGCTTTCTAGAATAAATTCTCATTTATGGGTTAATTAGCCGTTAATTAACCGGATCTTACATTCTACCCACCTAATTGGGAATTTTGCCCACAAAATTCAAATTCAAATTCAATTACCTGAGAATAAGTGCGGATAATCCGTTCGCATCTCCGACTCAAGTTCCCAAGTGTGTTCCTCAACACCGCCTCGACTCCAAGCCACTTTGACTAATGAAACCTCTTTTCCACGCAACCGTTTGATACTAGTATCATCAATTCTGACTGGAGCCACTGGAAGCGTCAAATCTTCTCTTAACTGAACCGATTTGGGTTCTAACACATGGCTAGCATCAGGAGTGTACTTTCGAAGCTGCGACACGTGAAATACGTCGTGCAGGTTTGAAAGATGGGGTGGTAGAGCCACCCGATACGCCACCGGCCCAATCCTCTCCAAGATCTGAAATGGACCAATGTATCGAGGATTCAACTTCTTTGCTTTAATCGCTCTACCTATTCCTGTGGTCGGAGTAACCTTAAGGAAAACATGATCTCCTTCCTCAAATTCCAAGGGCTTCCGCCTCTAATCGGCGTAACTCTTTTGGCGACTCTGCGCCGTAAGCATCCTATCTCGGATTTTCTTCACTTGTTCAGTGGTCTCAGCTATCATCTCCGGCCCCAACAAGCCTTTCTCTCCAGCTTCATACCAACATAGCGGAGATTGACATTTCCTCCCATACAATGCCTCATACGGAGCCATTCCGATGCTCGCATGGTAACTATTATTGTATGCAAACTCCACTAACGGCATATACCGATCCCAACTCGCCGGTTGGTCCAAAACACAAGCTCTCAACATATCCTCTAGTGTTTGGATCGTCCTCTCAGATTGACCATCTGTTTGAGGATGGTAAGCTGTACTCAAGCTTAATCGGGTTCCAAAAGCTTTCTGAAATGCACCCCAGAACCTCGAAGTGAAACGAGGATCTCTATCAGAGATTATAGTAGCAGGTACACCATGAAGTCTCACAATCTCCTTTATGTATAACCGTGCTAGCTCCTTAAGGGTGTAAGTCATCCGAATGGGCAAAAAGTGAGATGACTTCGTCAGTCGGTCCACAATCACCCAGATAGCATCAAAATCAGTCCTAGTCCTTGGCAATCCCGACACAAAGTCCATTGCAATACTTTCCCACTTCCATTGCGGAATCTCTAAAGGTTGCAACATCCCGGAAGGTCTTTGATGTTCAATCTTTACCTTTTGACAAGTTAAGCACTTTGAAACATATTCCGCCACATCATTCTTCATACCCGGCCACCAAAACATCGCCTTTAAATCATGGTACATCTTAGTACTTCCCGGGTGAATGGAGAATCCGCTTTTGTGTGCCTCCTTTAAGATATCTTGCCTCAAAGTGCCAACATCCGGCACAATGATTCTACCCTTGAATCTCCATAACCCATCTTTTTCTTCCGACACTCTCCACTGTTTTCCTTGCTCGATAGCCGGTAACACCTTCCATAACGCTTCATCATTTTCATGAGCCTTTAGGAGTTCGGACTTAAAGTCACTCGAGATTTCTAATCGGCTCAAACACAAGGTTCCAGATACTTCTCGAGCACCAATTTTTAGACTCTCGAATCCCTTGAGCAACTTCTCCTCTTGAAGCATCATCCAAGACGCATATAACGACTTTCGACTTAACGCATCCGCCACTATATTCGCCTTTCCAGGATGGTAATTTAACTCAAAGTCATAGTCTTTCAACAATTCCATCCACCTCCTTTGCCTCATATTAAGCTCTTTCTGATCAAAGAGGTATTTCAAGCTCTTGTGATCGGAGAAGACTTGGAACTTAACCCCATAGAGATAATGCCTCCACACCTTCAAGGCAAACACAACCGCAGCGAGTTCCAAATCGTGCGTAGGATAACTAACTTCGTGAGGTCTCAACTGTCGTGAGGCATACGCCACCACATTATGATGCTGCATTAGTACGCACCCTAGGCCCTTTAACGATGCATCACAGTACACCTCAAAAGGCTCGTTCGGCTCAGGTAACACTAACACAGGTGCAGTGGTCAACTTTTTCTTCAATGTATGAAAGCTCTCCTCGCACTCAGGAGTCCAAACAAACGGAGTGTCTTTGCGAGTTAACTTTGTCAACGGCAAAGCTAATTGCGAAAAGCCTTTGATGAACCTTCGGTAATAGCCAGCTAAACCCAGAAAACTCCTTATCTCAGTTACTGTGGTTGGTTGCTTCCAATCCATCACAGCTTCTACCTTGGTTGGATCTACGGCTATTCCCTTCTTACTCACCACGTGACCCAAAAACTTCACCTCACTCTTCCAGAACTCACACTTAGACAGTTTTGCATAGAGTTTCTTCTCCTTTAAAATCTGCAACACGGTCCGCAAGTGTTCCGCATGCTCTTCTTCAGTCTTGGAGTAAATTAGTATATCGTCAATAAAGACAACCACGAATTTATCCAGAAACGGACGGAACACTCTATTCATGTAATCCATGAATACTGCAGGAGCGTTCGTCAACCCAAAGGACATTACAGTGTACTCGTAATGACCATAACGAGTCCTGAAAGCGGTCTTAGGGATATCCTCACCCCTCACCCTTATCTGGTGATAACCGGATCGCAAATCGATCTTAGAGAAAACCCCAGCCCCTTGTAACTGGTCCATGAGATCATCAATTCTCAGCAATGGGTATTTATTCTTTATGGTGACCTTGTTCAGCTGCCTGTAATCCACACAGAGCCGCATACTTCCATCTTTCTTCTTTACCAGTAACACTGGAGCACCCCACGGGGAAACACTTGGTCGGATAAAGTTCTTACCCAACAATTCCTCTAACTGAGACTTTAGCTCGGCCATCTCTAATGGTGACATTCTATAAGGAGCACTTGAGATTGGTCCCGCCCCAGGCACCAATTCAATAGCAAACTCGACCTCTCGGTTAGGTGAAAATTCCTCAATATCATCGGGAAACACTTCCGGAAAATCACACACTACCGGAATCTGATCCAACTTTTGATCATCACCCGAAACACCAGCGGTTAACAACAGAATACCCTGACATTCGATTCCAGAACAGTTCACCATCATCGAATTCAAGTAATAATTATTCACCACGACCGGTCCTTCTGTATCTTCCGGCATAAAGTACACCGACTTTGTAGAACAATCAAGCAGGACATGATTCTCAGATAACCAGTCCAATCCCAAGATAAGATCAAGACCGATCATCGGTAAGCAGATTAAATTATGGACAAAATCACGCTGCTTGAACCTAAACGAAACTTTCGGGCATCCTAGCCTAGTTACCATGGCTTCATGGGTAGCATTATACACTTTTAAGTCATAACCTAAGGTTACGATCTTCAACCCTAACTCATGGGCTTTCTCAAATGCAATGAATGAATGCGATGCTCCCGAATCAAATAAAGCATTTAAAGCTTGACCAGCCATTTCACAGTTACCTCGAATGAGTGTCTCGGATCCCTCTGCACCCACAGCTGAGGTGGTGAACACCCGACCAGTCTGTTGTGCTTTCCCAGCACCTTGCTTTTGCTTCTCTGGACAACTTGCGGCTTTATGCCCCGCCTTTCCACAATTGTAGCACAAACCCCATCCGGCCTTGCATGGTACTCCCGGATGGTGACTCCCACACCTAGTACAAGCTTGATCATTCTGAGGCTGCTTCCCAAACCTTTTTCCTTGGGAGTAGTTGTTGTTGGGCCTCCTAAAAGAACCTTCCCTCTTGAAAGACGGACCTCTAGCTGTAAAGCTCTTGCCTCGGTTCTGTGGAAACGATCCTTTGTGACTTCCTTTCTCAGCGGCTGCCCTCTTCACACACTCTTCAGCAACCCTACACTTGTTCACCAACTCGGAGAAAGTTCTAATCTCCATTGGTCCCACTGAACTGAAAATATCGCTCCGGAGTCCTCCTTCGTACTTAACACACTTCCATTCCTCATATTCCACCGGAGTCCCTTGACACATACGAGAGAATCTGAACAGCTCCTCAAACTTGTCAGTATACTCAGATACGGACATAGTACCCTGCTTCAGCTGCAACAATTCAAGCTCTTTGGCCGTCCTAGCAGAAGTCGAAAAGTACTTCTTATAGAACTCCTCTTGGAAGACATCTCAGGTGATATAATCATCACCCTGCTGCAGGAGGCGTCGGATTCCTTGCCACCAATGCGACGCTTCCCCAGTGAGCAAATAGGTAGCGAACTCTACACGCTGCCCTTCAGGTACCACCTACGCTTGCAGTGCTCGTTCCATGGCCTGAAACCATGTATCGGCTTCAGTCGGGCTAGTAGTTTCCTTGAACTTCGGTGGATTAACCTTTAAAAAGTTTGCCAGTGTCATCGGGCCCTGAACTCCACCTCCATCATTACCATGGTTGTTCATCTGTTGACCAAGAGCCTCAGCAGTGGCTTGCATAGCAGCAGCCATGTTCTCCAACGCAGTCATAAAGTTCACCGGGTCATTAGGGTTAGTCTCCGGTGCATGAGCATTCGTATGTCCTCTCTCACGGCCTCTACCGCGTCCACGAGGCGCCATCTGATTCCTATACACACCAAACAATCGATATTAAGTTGATCAGTCTCAATATCGGAAGTTTAGTGCTTCAAAGTCCCAAATGCATGCTCATGAACGTTTATGCCAACCATATCAAATAGATATACTAACAGCACATAACACACATACAGAGAATGCACAGAAGCATAGTCAGTCCATTCCTCAGGCTCTACAGGAACGAACTGCTCTGATACCATAATGTAACACCCTACCATACAGTGTCTTATGCTTAAGTCATAATTTAGAGATGGCAAGGTATTACGACCTCTAAAACAAAAATTTAGTACGTATAGTAGTATGAATGATTGATTATAACTAGGAGCCTTTGTAGAAAAGGGGTAAACAAAAACCGTAACTCGAAAGCGCAACACTCCGATCGATAACGTAACGAACAGGGATAAGCTAACGCGAGATCATATATATAGAGTGTCAAAAACGGGAATATCAAGACTCAAAATCCGGCTGCGAAGATAACCGGTCCGAGCATAGCAATATATACATATAATAAAATAAGGAAAACCCCATGGAAAACCCAAAGGGACACAAATACAGAAACCTATTCTCCAAAACCTCCTATAAGAGGAGTCATCACATTTTGTATTATTTAATGGAGATAAAAGTATCTAAACAAGATATATAAACCAAAACAGAGTCCCGAGAACAAAGGATCTTCGCTAAATCCAGAAGTCTCCAGCATGCCTCAACGAGAAGCCTCGCGTCCTGCATCTGAAAACCACAAAATCCGCATGGGTGAGAACCAGAGGTCCCCAGCACGGTAACAGCTTCCACATATATAATACATAATAATAGAGAAAAGTCGAAGGCAATCCTAGAACTTCCTCCAGGTAATATCAAAGCTTAAAAACAAGCTAAACCGTAAGTGGCAACTGACTAAAGATTCTTCAGTCTAACTAATACTTCCCTTTCCAATTCCTTCAGACCTCCCAACCACCAGCAGGAGTATAATATAGCAAACACAGTTATATCACACAAGAGATTTACAAATAGGAACAGATAAGGCATTTAGGCAATTAGCAAGTAATATGCAGTCAATAGGCAATCTCAAACAATTCATGTAGTATGCTTATGATGCATGCCTGTCCCTAGTGGCTGATGATATCATCTGTCGGTTATAGAGCCAACCCGACAAGTCCTGGTAGCTAACCATTGGACTGTCCCTCTGTCGTGCATCCCCAACTCGAGTTATACTCATCATAAACTTGATCATAGTCATGATCCATATCCATCACCCTCACTGGTGAATATTTATCCATCACCATCACTGGTGAATATTTATGGGGGCGAGCTCATCCGGGCCTTTCACAGTGCCCGGTCACACTTACGACATTGGGTTAACAGAGCTTCGAGTCTCAACCTGGAGCACATGGTGGCTAGCCATTGCTACTACCCAGGGAAACCCTCATCTCCAATGGTGGAAGTGCCAACATTCACAATTCATTCAACAGCATATATGCATTTATACTTAGCCATAAACATGGCTCCGCCGCCACACGGCATAATCCAGCCATCCGGCTCACGGTTAAATCCATAACCAGCCAATTCATTAACAATTACGGCCATTCGGCCCATGGCATAACAAGCACTTCCACCGCCATCCTCCACATCTCACATAATCATCTTTGATCCTCATGGATCATTCATTTTTCCCTTGCTTCACTCGCAAGTTACCACATTCACTAGCCCTTTTCCTCATGCTAGGCATATCATAATGATTTAAGACATAAGTGGTGAGATTGGAGGCTTAGAAGTATGAAGTTTGGCTTTTAAAACTCAAAAATCAACTTTGGGATGAAAACAGGGCCACGCGTACGCGCACTCCACGCGCACGCGTGGATGATGCTTTCTCGAAGAACGGCGCATACGCGCCAAGTGCGCCTACGCGCGAGGGGTCATTCTGCTAAAAATTTTCTAAGTTAAAAGCTGCAGAATTCACAGATTCAACCCCCAATCTTCCGACGGTCATAACTCTCTCATTTTAAATCATTTTTCACCTGTTCTTCGAACGTCATGGACATCCCAGATCCAATTTCATTTCTAAACAGAATTGGCAAAAATCAAAGATCCGTAGTCCAAGTTATGTCCCATCAAAGTATGCCCAAAAACCATACTTTCATTCAAAACCACAAAGTGCCATTTTCAAAACAAGCCACTTTCAACTCTTTTCAAAATCAATTAAAACATGCCAATTTCATCCCTTTTCTTTGAAATCAATCAAAGTGTACCAAATTCAACAACAAGCCATCCTCAACTCACGCATTGACATTTTACCAAAATTCTCAAAACTACCTCCAACCATTTTAACACTTCTCAATCAAAAGGCCAAAGGATAAACACAATATTATGTCATACATCCTTCTCATCCCAATTTCTAACAATATCAATTTCCAATCAACCATCATTATACATAATCATCATACTCACCAACAATATGGCACCACCCATCAATTCAACCTCAATCATTCATCAAGCATATATCACAACATGCATTTTCTCACATATCACACAATCAAGGCATCAATATTCATAATCACACATATGATCACATCATATATCTCAACCATTCCACAACATCATCAATTCAATGCCTATCTTAGGGCCTCTAGCCTAAGTATTTCCTACCACATTACATATTAGATACGGGAAACCGAAACCATACCTTAGCCAATTTCCCAAGCTCAACCGGAGCACTTCCAAACCACTTGTCCACAAGCTCTCAAGGTATCAACACCTCCAAGAACAGATTTTATCACACAAAACCCTCTTCCAAGCTTTCCAAAATCACCAATCAAGCTCCAATATTCACATATACACAACCTAAGCCACAATCATCATACCCATACACAACATCTCAATGCCCAAACCTCATAGAACAACAAATTACACTAGGGTTGAGAATCTTACCACACCCAAGGTCCAAAGAGACAAGATTAACCTTCTCCTTCAAGAGAGTTGGGTCCTATAACATCAAAGAACCCAAAATCTCAACATTTTTACTCATGAAACTCGAAATCAAGGGCTGGAATTTCGAACAGTAAAACGTGGCTTACCTCAAAATTAATTGTATGGGTTTTGTAGATCTCTCCGCGGTGAACGCGTGGCCGCAAACGGAGCGGCAATCGGAGCTCTAGATCAAAAGTTATGGTGGTTTGAAGATCAAGTGAGAGATAGAACTTGAGAGAGTGTTCTTTCCTCCATGGCCTCCATTTCAGCGTGTTTAGTGTCTCAAATGAGGAGAGAGAGTGCTGAAAACTAGGGTTTTGGTTTAGTTTAGTTGGGCCAAGGGCCCACTTTGGATCCGGTTGGCCCGATTTGGCCCGTTCGGTCCAATCTTGGTCCGATTTCTATAAAATTAGTACCGAAATTCTCGTCTCAATTTCCTCTATCATATTAAGCCATAAAAATAATATTTTTGGCTTTCTAGAATAAATTCTCATTTATGGGTTAATTAGCCGTTAATTAACCGGATCTTACATGTGTGAGTGGATTGTGTGAGTGTATAATACATGGGTGTAATGCCTAAGATTGGGGGCTGTCCAATCCACTTGACCAAAAAAAAAACACGTATATCCCTTGTCCGAAAAAAAAATGCTATTATATCCATGACCAAAATAAAAGAAGCTCACCTATATCCATCTAGTATTTTAATTCCCAAAAAAAAAAAAAAGAAGAAAAAAAGAAAAAAGATAGTTTAGTAATGTAATTTTCAATATATTTTATTAAAAGAACATTTTATCTTAGTAACTTAAACAAGTGTTTAAGAAGGTCTCTTAGCTAAATTTTTATTTTATGATTATGATCAACTGATTATTTATGACTTTATGATAAAATAAAGTTTTAAATATTCCTATTATATTTTGGGAATCATCCCTAACTAGTGCAGTGCAAGTGAAGAACAAGAACTGAAAAAGATAAGGACGTCTAAGTATGCAACACACATTGATATGATGAGCATGAAGAGTGCACCACTACTAAACTAACAATAGGTATTCTTTAAATAGTTTTTATTACATTAACTTAAAAAAATTAAAACAAATATATTTAAATAAATTTAATATTTTTTAATTTAAAATATAAATTCAAAAAATAGTTTAAATAAAACTAAACTTCAACAATTTAATTTTAAACTTTCTAACATTAACATATTTTAAAATATAAGGATTTTGGTTCAGTATTGTAAATGGGACAAGTTGGTGAAGTATTTGGGAATCGCTGATTTACGAGCTGCATGACAGGGAGTTTTCCATGGAGGAACTTCACCCGAACACCTAAATCTTGTGCGGAGCTGTTAGACTTCAAAGGAAATTTTAGATTTTTGGTTGTTGCATGATATTTGGACAAAATTCTAGAGAAACATGGTAAAAAAGGTAAGGAACTCTATATCCTAAAGCTATATCATATATCTTGGATCTGTTGAGTGTCCTTTGAATTTCATCCTCCCATTCTACTGGTACTATAAATAGAATTCTCTGAGCAACATCTTGAGAGAATATTGAATTAATTAGGGACTGATTTCATTGCTTATGTGCAGAGAACAGATCACGAACTACGAAGATTGAATGTCCAGTTTGGGACTGACTTGTAAGAGCTAGTGCTGAGAATGATACGGAGGTGGAAGCTATGGATCTCTAAAGATTTGGATTGCTGTTTCAGAACCAACTCTCAAGTTTAACCCCTTTTCAACGACACTTCTACCTGCAAGAATACCCCTCCATCCCCAAGAAGGTAAGGACTCCAACTCTACATCTAGAATATAATTATATCTGAAATATTTTTCTTTTAAGATTCTAGATAATAAAGAATCATGATTAGTAGCAATTCTCCAACATTGTTTACCAAGGAGAATCAAATTTTGTGCATGTAGGTCTTTAAAGTCAAGCCCTCCTTCTTTCTTTGCCCTTGTCATTGTATCCCAACTAATCCAAACCATACGATGTTCCACAACTTGTTGACCCCACCAGAATTGATTAAGAATGCCATGAATTTTCTTGATTAGATTATCTGGAAGTCTGAAACAAGACAGGGTATATATCGAGATTGCTTCTCCTACTGCCCTTAGTAATACTTGTCTTCCTCCATTAGATAAAAGACACCGTTTTTAGTCTTGAACCTTTTTGATAACCCTTTCTTTGACAGCAGAAAATGTGGCCTTTTCGATTTATTTACTAAAGAAGGCAGTCCCAAATACTTGCCCTGAACTCCAATGTGAGAAATATTCATGGTAATAGCAAGTGATGTACGTATATCATGAGGAGTGTTATTGCTGAAGAAGATTACAGATTTATTAAGGTTAACTTTTTGGCCACTAAAACTTTCAAAGTTTCCTAATAAATCTAAGATCCTCCTATAGTTGTATTCTGATGCCTTACAGAATAATATAGAATCATCTGCAAAAAGTAAATGATTAATCTTAGAACATCTTCTTGTAATCTGGATCTCTTAAATATGTCAGTTTTGCTCTGCTTTGTGTAGAAAGAAGGAGAGGCCTTCTGCACAAAATAGAAAAAGAAAAGGAGATAGAAGATCACCCTGACAGATGCCTCTATTTGGTTTAAAAAAAATCGTATGGTTGGCCTTTCACAATTACAGAGTAAGAAACCGTCGTTACCAATTCATGAATCCAACCTATCTATGTAGAATCAAATCCCATCTTCTTCATGATAAACCACAAAAACTGCCACTCAACCCTGTCATATTCTTTACTCATGTCAAGTTTAATGGTCATCTCATACTCTAAACCTCTCTTTTTCTATTTGAGGTAGTGCATACACTCATGTGCTATCAGGATATTATCTGAAATGAGTCTCCCTTTAAAAGTGCACTCTGATTAGGGCTAATAAGTTTATTCATACACCATTGTAATCTATGAACCAGTATCTTAGAGATGATTTTGTAGAATACAGAGGATAAACTAATGGGTCGTACCTGGGACATGTCACAAGCATCAGGAATCTTAGGAACGAGGCAAATGTTAGTGTGGTTGAAACTCCTTAAAATGCACCCTCCTCGAAAGAAACTTCTAACTGCCTTGAATACATCCTCGCCCACAGTATCCCAGTAAAATTGGAAGAATTTTAGCTGTTATCCCATCTTCTCCTGGAACACTCTGCGGGTGTACACTAAAGGTAGATTTCTATACTTCCTCAAAAGAGATCGGATGTTGTAGCCTACGTTGTTACAGTGCTTCTTCAACTGTCTAGATGCTTTAGAAACTTGGAGCAAGCGTCCAATAGCGCACCTGACCCTAAATCCGAACTGCATCTCTTTTTTCAATTGGTGGAGACTCTAAATTGTTGCCCCGAGTTACCGATCTGTGAGTAAGAACTCGGCCTGTTTTGCTTTGATTATGGCCTGGCATATATGGAAAGAAAGGTGTAGGAGGGTGTTCGAACGCCAATCTATGAATTTTGAAGAACTTCTAGCAATTGCTACCAAACAAAATCAGGAACTTGTAAACTTATTCACTGAAGTCCCAACTTAATTCCAACTTTGCTTTCTTTTTAGTTTCATTCTTTTTACCGTGTCTCGCTAATGTTTAAGCGAAGGATGGGAGAATTCTACTTTCTTTTGTGTAGTCCTGAATTTTGGACAAAATATTTTCTTTCATTTGAAATAAAATAACCTACTGTCTTTGAGAAAAAAATATATTTTAAAATATTCCTTAAATATCTCAAAACACAAGTTTCACTGTATCAAACTTTTCACCCGCTCTTAAAATTTAGATCCACAGCGCCTCACACTCCTCCTCTGTTGCCACACTCTTCCCATGTGCCACGCTCTTTCCCCATCTTGCGCTCCTCACTCGCCCCATACTCTTCTCTCACCGTGCTCCTCCCTCAAGCCGTGCTCCTCTGTCACGCCGCGCTTTTTTCCCGTCCCGTGTTCCTCCCATCTTCGCTGCGCTTCGATCTTCGACTGGAATTTGGATGTATAACGCGCTCTTCGTCTTCCCTGTCTCCTCTAGTAAAAGATTCTATCTTTTTAATATATGTTTTTGTTTGTATTTGAGGGAGAATGCTTCATTCTTGTAAGAATGGCTTTGAAGATATCATAGTTAAATAAACATAGTAACTGCTATCTTCACATCCTTCTATTTATGATTTTTGATAATTTTAGATGTGTTTACAAAATATTTAGTTTGTTATTTGTTATTTTAGATGTGTTTACTTAATTTTACTAAAGAAATTTATATTATATATATATATATATATATATATATATATATATATATATATATATTTGGATGTGTTTTAAAAATATTTTATTTATTATTTATTTTAGATGTGTCTTGAATATAATTAAAAATTATACCATAAATTAAATCATTTTTTAAAAGACACCACTAAAAAACTATAAATAACGCTTTTCAGCCTCTTGTGGTAAAAGATTATATCTTTTTAAATCTAAATTTTTGTTTGTATTTGAAGGAGAAAACTTTATTCTTGTAAGAATGATTTTGAAACTATCATAACTAAATAAATATAGTAACGGTTATCTTTACGCTTGATAGTATCCATCTTTTTATATTTTTGACAATTTTGGATATGTTTACAAAATATTTAGTTTGTTATTTATTATTTTAGATGTGTTTATTTAATTTTACCTAAAACTTATATTATATGTATTTTTGGATGTATTTTAAAAATATTTTATTTATTTATTATTTTAGATGTGTACTTAACAATATTTAACAAAAATAAATAAATAAATAAAAAGCGAATTCTATAAAATCAAGTGCATATAAGAAGATAGTAGCCTGTATTTAATTGATTTGGAGTAGTTTTTTCTAAAAAAATGTATTTTTAATATTTTAAGATAAAATAACTAACATGAACTTAATAGTATAAAAAGTTCAAAAATAAGAAAGAATTAAGAGATATAAAAATTAAACTAAATCTTAATAGATACGATTTTTTTTAAAAATTAAAAAATTTATTTAGAAGATGATATTTTAAAAGATAAATAGCATTTTTCTTAAACTAATATGATTATTTTTTATTTTTCGTTTTATTTAGAAGATTATATCTTATTTAGAGTTGTATATATAGTCCCCCAATCCAAGCGTGCAGCCTACACACCCAACAATAACGGAATTAACACGTAATGTAGCGTAATTATTAAAGCCTATGATACAAGGACACTGATATATATACGGACACACTGACACGCAAATTTTAAAATTTTACATGATACGGGAATACGTATACATATAAAATATAAAGTATGTTTTAGATAAATCGTAATGATATTTTAATATTTTATTGATATTAAAATATAAATTATTTTTTTAATTATTTTTAATGTCTTATTTTAATTATATTAAGTATTTAAAATATTTTTTGTTTTAATAAATAATAATATATACTATATCTAAATTTATTTTAAGAAGAATAAGACCAGACACGCTGACACGTGATGGCATTTAGGTGTGTCCGAAAAAGAATTTTTTATTTTTTATTGAGACATGGTTTGGACACAGCATACACACAAACACGGTAACTCAGCAAAGTGTCCGTGCTTCATAGACTAAAGCACATTAATTATTTCGGTCAATAAATCACCAAAAAAAAATTTATTTCGGTCAATGCAAATCAAGCTAACATTTTTGTTCCTTTTTTTCAGTTTTCGAGCTTAACCAAGCACCAAAGAAAATTAAACAAACTTCTCATATTATTATACATCTTCAAAATTCAAACACTTCACACTTCTTACCTTTGACAGAATAATCTTTGCCCATAAGAATTTTATTTGATACCCTATTTATAGACATTTAACTTACAATTACTATTTATATTGAATGCATCTCAAATATACACAAACAATATATATATACCATAATTATATATATATATATATATATATATATATATATATATATATATATATATATATACCATAATTAAGATAATTCTTTTGATGATTAATAGGAGCACTTTAAAAGAGTATTAGTATATAATGACTAATAATTAATTAAGTGAGATCCCATTCCCAAATCGAGTACAAAGCTATAGAGGATCTGTGTGTTAGGTCCATAGTCCTAACAGTGAGAACAAGATATAACTGTCCGTTACTTGAATATTTTCATCAACAAAATGCGTCTTTTGTGATAGTCTCAAATCAATTATTTTTTTTTAAATTAGTACAAACACTAATCAATTAATTAAACATATCAAGTTCGTATTATGTCGCTTGTATTATGAGTCGCTAATCTATATCTAAAATCTTTAATCTTCTCAAAATTTATATTTATGTATAGTATTAAATTGTAATTAGTATTAGGCACATCTATTGTACCTGATAAATCAAATTATATATTAGATGTAATAATATTATATTTTGTAAAAAAATATTTTCAATTAAAAGTTAATAATTGGTATTTTAACTGATAAAAAAAATTGTATTACAATCCGGATAAAAAAACCCTTAAATAGATTAAACTTGACAAATTGCATTATTTCGATATACTCAGTTGTGGGGTAATAATTCATATGTGTAATAAATTGTGTTGTAAATTGCTCTCATAGTGTACACTTTATCCTATCTTTATTACTAACATCGTTAAAAAAGAATTATTTATTGGATAAAACGACAACATGGTCATGTTTTAAAACGAATAAAGAAGTAACAAACAAAATTTAACCAATGTACTGTATGTTGTCCAATTTAAAAACAACATACATGGATTTTTTTTTGCCATTCTTAGTGAATTCAATGAGCAGTGAGTAATCTAATCACATCTGTTAAAGATGACTCGGTAGAAAGTTGTTAGCAAATTGTCAAAAAATTATGGTAAATTTTACTCTACATTTTTTATAATAACATATAAATTATCTTCTATGACATGTTACTCTTTAATTGGTTGTTATGTAACTATGGTTAAATTATTTTGAAATTAAATTATAACCCAAAATGGGTAATCGTATAATTTACTAAAATACTAAAAACTAAATCTTTGATTTTTTTTTCCAAATCATATTGAATCCTAATTTCTTTATAGCTCATCTCCCATCTCGTCGCCGTCGCCGATCTCCAAAACATCACCGCTGTTATCGTCACAAGCAGCGCCGCCGCTGTGCACATATTCGCTGTTCATTATCTGGTATAAGAAAAGAGAGAAAAGGAAGGAAAGAAAGCGAGACAGATGTTCACTAATTTTTGTCACATATATAGAAGTTGGAATTGATTGTAACTGCTCCCAATATTGATCATTCATAAAAAAGGCAAAAGCTAGTGCACTCTAGATAAAGTAGAGAGTGCAGCACTCTTTAAAAATTAACCTACTCTCAAAAGTTATCAAGTAAATTAAATTTATTTAGGGCGAAAGCTAGTGCACTCCAGATAAAATAGAGAGTGCAGCACTCTTTAAAAGTTAACCTACTATCAAAAGTTATCAGGTAAATTAAATTTATTTATTATTGTTATTATTTTTTATTTTTTTTCATGGGCTGAATAAACAAATTGACACCAACAAAAAAACTAATTCTCTCTTTTAACACATGATGACCTTTACACCACAAAAGTACACAGAAAAACTTGATCGAATTCTTCCATTATTCTGTTATTGTTCGATGCGATGTCTTCAAGCATCTTCACTGTTTTGTTTGCTGATTCTGGCTAGCTACAGATTTTGACGTTCTTGAACCCACTCCCTTCCACTTCTGCCATGAATAACCTTCAAAGCCCGAAAAATCGCTGCCATAGAAGAGGAAGAAGCTTGTCTGTCGCCGCTGTTGGTTGGCTAACTCCAAACACAAAATCTATTATGTAGAAGAATATCTTGGTCTCCATGAAGGCGCCATAATTCTCAGATGACGAGGCAGTCAAAGTACAAAATACATGACAGTTACAACAAGTCCATTATCTTTTATTTCAAATTATCGTCAACGTGTACGTAATAAAATGAAAAATTTAAATACAATTATAGGGTTAACCACCAAAAACGCCCCGGAATTATTCAAACGCTGACAAAAATACACTTGAATTTTACTATCGACAAAAATGCCTTCAAATAATTTAAAAACTCAACAACAATACCCAACAGTAAATATGTATTTTCAAAAAATACATTAGAGATTGAATTTTGATGCAATTTTTTGCAAGTATGATTATAAAAATAATATATTATTATACATAAAAATTGGTCATTTTTTGTTAAGTATATAATTTTTTTATAATTATTTTTGTTAACAACCAATAATACTTTTAAAAAATTACAAAATAATATATACTTAACAAAAAATTACCAAAATATAAGAATAATAATATCTCATTTTTCTAATTATGCTTACAAAAAACTGAATCAAAATTCAATCTCTAATGTATTTTTTAAGAAATGCATATTTAATATTAGTTTTTTTACAAAATTATCTAACATTAAATATGTATTTCTCAAAAAATATATTAGAGATTGAATTTTGATACAATTTTTTGCAAACATGATTAAAGAAATGAGATATTAGTATCCTTAAATTTTGGTAATTTTTCGTTGAGTATATATTTTTTTGTAATTTTTTTGTTAACAACTAATAATACTTTTAAAAAATCACAAAAAAATATATACTTAGAAAAAAATTATCAAATTTTAAGAATAATAATATTTCATTTTTTTAATTGTTCTTGTAAAAAATCACATCAAAATTCAATCTATAAGGTATTTTTAAAAAAAATATATTTACTGTTGGGTATTGTTGTTATGTTTTTAAATTATTTAAAGGTATTTTTGTCGATAGTAAAATTTGGGTGCATTTCTGTCAACGTTTGAATAATTCGGAGGTGTTTTTGGTGGTTAACCCACAATTATATTTAAACAATTATTTGTATTATTTTTTTATTAATTTATTCAAAAAATAATTAAACTTTAAACTAATTGATATAAAATATTACAGATATAAAATTAAGAAAAATTTTTATTTGTATAAGAATGAGCCTAATAAATAATTATTCTATATAATATATAATTAAGTGTATTTTTTTTTCTTTGCCAACGAGCTATAATTCAAATAGTATACTCTTTTTATACTCACCTAAAAGATCGTGGATTTGAGTCTTCTTATTTTTATTTAAAAAAAATGAAAACTTCTTTCTTTTATTAACTTATATAATATTTATTGAATAGTCGCGTAAAATTTTTGTTATAGTATTTGAACCAAAAAAAGGAAAATGTTATTTTAAGAAAAATTAATAATATATTTTTAATAATATTTTTAATACAAAATAATAAATTTTAAATATTCTTTTAAATAATATATATTAACTAAAATAATATAATTATTTCAAATAATATATTTTAAATATAGTAAAGTAATATATTTCAATAAAAAAATTGTTAATAAAAAAATTATATAAATATTTTTTATATTAATTTTTGTTTCGCACAAAATAAAATTATTATATGTTTGTTTGCTTCTTACGCTGTATATATGTTTTTTAAATTAAATTTATATAATACAAAATTTTTTATCATTCACTTCATATTTAATGTTATAATTTTGTTTCACACAAAATAAAATTATATATATATATTAAATTTATATAACACAAAATTTTTTATTATTGTATTTATATTTAATATTATAATTTTATTTTACACAAAAAAAAATTATTTAAATTTTAATATTATATACATAATATATATTTAATATTATTTTTTTAAGATTCTAATATATCTTTTTTTTTAATTTAGTACATGAATTTTCAACTTATTTTTCATATATTATTTATTTTAATTCTAAAGTTCAGTAATTTTTTTTGTTGTACAGATATGTTGTTTTTAATATTTATATACTATTTTTTTTTGTTTTGGACTTCAGCTCAATATCTGAAACTTATAAAAAAATCTAAAATTTATAAAAAAAATGGTTAACTTGACTAACAGGTTATCTTTTTAAATTCAGACCATTCAAATAAAATATAATAAATAAAGAGTTCAAATTTAACAAATTAACAAGGTGTGCAGCACTCCATACTTAGTAAGGAGCGTTTAAGAATGAGCCCATAAAAAAACATAAGTACAATTTCAATTGAATTTCTCAGTTATTTTCTCATTTTTCGCTGGTTGGGCTGCCCCTCGTCTTAAAGATGCAAACATATAAATTTAGGATTTTTTTTATAAAATATAAAAACATATAAATTTACTTTTTAATATTTATAAAAATTATCTAATCATTCATCTTAAAAAAATATTTAATTATAAAATGGTCCTACTTTAGTTATCTTATTGAGTTAAATTAACTTAAAGTAAAACTAAACATCCAATTAACATGTGCCATGTCATAGATGATAATTTACATGTTGATTTAGAAGGGGTAGGATAGAACTCACCAAAAATTATATTTCAAGATAAAGAAAAAAATAAATTTCAAAGAGTACCAATAAGGTGAGTCTGAGAATTGACATAGGTGAGAATCAACTCCTTCCAAAAAAATAAAAAACATTTGAAGGGAAATTGATATAATCGACTAATCTTAATTGAGTTTTCCTCTTAAAATAAATGTGAAGTTCATGTGTAGTAGGCTTATATTTTTTTTTAATCATTTTTAGCCAGAGAAAAGTTCAAAATATTATATAACTTCCCATCAATGATTTGATGTTAAAAAAATCTCCTATGAAGATTCTTAATAGAGCATTGGATCCGATATCCTGTTGCAAATAAAACAAGGATTAGGAATCCAAAATATAAATGTAAACTATTAGTTGTTACTTGTTGATCCATGACAACCATCTTAAGCATTGGTTTTCTATATCTGTCTTTAGTAAAGAGAATGAACCAGAATTTAATGGCCCTGACCTTGATGAGTCATGATTGGTGTTCTGCTGCAACATCAAGATCTTTGAGCAAATGATAAGAAGAAGCCATTGAATAACTGACAGAAAATGGATGTTCAACTATAAGGAGGATTTGGAACGATGCAAATAGTATTAAGAGTAGTTAAATTGTTTGAGTGAGGTGTGAGACCATCTAAACCAATTTATAGAAAAAGATGGGATGTAAAGTGGCCATAACGACGGTGTGAAAATACATAATATTGCCACCATAGCTTTCATGTATGAATTGGTAAAAAGTGCACCTATATCATTAGAGTATACCAAAAATATTAGGTGAAAAAATACACATATGTAAAAATGTGTGAACTATAGGTAGTCATATACTATGCATGAAACATGATTGACCAATTTTCTTGAAATATAAAACCATAACAAATGGTAAAAGAAAATCAATGAATATCATGATTACACGATAACGGCTATAAATGCCCAATTATATAATTTGGTTAGCTAGTAGTATCTGTGGAATATAGGTTTTTTATCTTGAATATAATGAAAAATTAGGAATAATATGAATGGGATCTACATCATTAGAAGAATGACCATGAAAAAATAATTTCAATTGAAAAGTAAAAACAAATAAAAATCGAAATTACAACACATACTCTTCAAAACTAAGATAATTGATCAGCTTGAAAATTATCCACACATAGTATTATTTATCAGACAAACTAAATTTTACATTTATAAATAATTACCTATATGAACATATAAAATAGGGACAAAAGAGTGTTTATACAGCATGGAAGCCAAGTAGTTTCGTATAAGAAAAAAATAATTTGAAGTATCTTGATAAAAAAAATTAATCCATACGTGTTATTCGTATAAGGAAAAATAAAATATGTTGTGATGATGATGTTTTTGAACATAGAATAATTATCCAAGAAAGAGCAAATTAGATTGAAGAGGACGGCATAAATTCTCAAGCTGTTGACACGTGAATCAATGAAACAAATATTCCTATATTGTAATTATATTCCTATAAATAACCTAGAACATTATGGGAGAATAGTATACATGAACGGACCAATTAGAATCATGATTTGTATTGTATGATTGATGACTTACGAGGAACACACATCACTATCATTGAGAACTTAGACAACGTGAAATTTCACTATAGCATGCTCTCTTTTATAAGTATAATAGAAGATATATGTACTCATGAATCCCACTTGCCACTGCTATACACATACACATTATATGGATATCCATGGTGTGGCAAAGACAGAGAGGAGCCATCAACCTTGCGCAGCTTGTAGGATGCTAAGCCGAAAATGTGACAAGAAATGCCTCCTTGTTTCCTATTTCCCAGCTGACAAAGTTCCCAATTTTTTTTGGAGAGCATAAAATTTTTGGTGCTAGCAATGTTATTAGATGATTCAAGTAGGTGCCATATACTAAATAAACATAAAAAAAATGTTTGCACCGGCTATGAAGTACTGGATTTGCTGCTAACATACAAGCGCTCTGATTGTCGTATTAGATCATTAGTGCTACCAATTGTGGAACTCCAAGCTCAGTAAGAAGCTACTGCAAAGAGACCAGCTCTGACTGCACAAACGCCAGGGCACGATATTCTGCTTCAGTCCTACTATGGCTCACTTTCGACTGCTTGTGACACTTTCATGAGATGAGGTTTGTCCCTAAGTATACATAATAGCCTGTTATAGAACGTCAATCATCGAGATCACTGGCCCAGTCTGCATCTGCAAACCCCAACAGTCTATAGTCATTACATCTGGAAAATAAAATTACATTACTTAACATTCCTTTCAGGTACTGCAAGATTCTTTTCAGTGCCTTCCAATGATTGTATGTTGGGTTATGCATGAATTGTGACATCCTATTCACAGGGAACGCAAGGTCAAGTCGTGTCATTGACAAATATTGAAGAGCTCCTTCTATAGAGCGATACTATTGTGGATCATGACACGGGTCGGAGTCATTTGCATAGAGCTTCAAGTTTTCCACCATTGGTGTAGGCATCTCGCTTGCATTTTTC
Source organism: Arachis hypogaea (assembly GCF_003086295.3). Taxonomy (NCBI): domain Eukaryota; kingdom Viridiplantae; phylum Streptophyta; class Magnoliopsida; order Fabales; family Fabaceae; genus Arachis; species Arachis hypogaea. Next base: position 23,008,248 of record NC_092051.1, on the reverse strand, counting down.
ATATTTGCTTTTCGAAGAATCTCCAAAGCATATTTCTTTTGTGACAAATGAACTTTGTCACCCTGCAAATGTGTGAATTCTATTCCAAGAAAGAAATTAAGTTTGCCAAGGTCTTTACGAGGAAATATTTTGTTTAATTGTTGTATTAAGGACTCAATTTTACTTGAATTATTTCCTGTTACCACTATGTTATCGATATATATAAGCATGTAAATTACTAATTTTGCAATTTTTCTTACAAACTAGGATACATCAGAGCGAGTACTTACAAACTCAAACCTTGTCGATGTGTCTCTTAATGTGAGATACCAGGTCCTAGGTGTCTGTTTTAAACAATTTAATGCTCTATTCAACTTGCAAACAAGGTTAGGATTCGAATCCTCATAACCTTGTAGTTGTGTCATAAAAACCTGCTCCATTAAAACTCCATTTAAGAACACGTCATTAAAATCAAATTGACGCAAGACCCGTCCTTGAGTGATAGCTAAAGTCAAAACGATCGTTGCTAAAGAGGGTCTTATTACATGTGAGTAAATTTTCTCATAGTCTATGCCTTCGGTTTGATGAAAACCTTTAGCAACTAGAAGAACTTTGTATCTTACTACCTCTCCTTTTGTATTTCTTTTGATAGCGAATACCCACTTGCTTCCAATTATGGTTGCATTGGGTGGTGGATTAACTAAAATCCATGTATTGCATTGGTTTAATGCCCTGAACTCAGCATTCATAACATCCTTCTAATGAGGAGTTTGGATTGCTTGTATGACTATTTTTGGTATTTGTTGAAATAGATTAATCTCATGATGTGCATAATTTGCTTTTGGTTTGTAAATACTAGATTTAGATTGTGTTACCATGTTGTGTGTGCTTGTGGTGGGTTGTTGATGTTGAATTGAGTGGGAATCAAGTCTTTGATCAATAGCCCCCTGAGAAGTACTACATGAGGCACTGTCTGGTGATGTGTGCTCATGATTTATTTATTGAGTTGATCCACTTCCACCTAAAGTCTCTTCAATTGGTAGAGAATTAGTTGTTACATCATGTGGTGAACTTTGATTTTGTGAAGTAGACATAAATTGATGTGTGGGAATGGAAGACACACTGTAATAAGAATCTATAGAATTCATAGATGCAGAATCAGTGTTAGTATTGTAGCTAGAGTGATTTAAAAATAGCTCATTGTATGGAAAGGTCAATTCATAAAAAATGACATGCCTTGACATATACACCTTTCCATTTTTATTCATGCACTTATATCCACAAAACTGAAAATCATAACCAAGGAAGAGACATTTTTCAAAATGGTCTTAGATAAGGAAGGCAAGAACACCCAAAGACCTTTAACAAACTATAATATGGTTTTTCTTTGATATAATTTTTCATATGGAGATGTGTAGTTAAGCACAATAGTAGGCAGCTAATTCATCAAGTAAACAACAGTTCCAAAAGCATCCTCCCGAAATTGCATAAGAAGGGAGAATGTTGCCAATAAAGATAAGCCAATCACAACAATACTTTGGTATCTCCTCTCAACACTACCCTGTTGTTGGTATGTATAGGGACAAGAAAGTCTATGCTGTATACCATGCTGAGATAAGAAGGTAATGAAAGCATTTGACACAAACTCTCTAACATTATCCGTTTGTAAGGCTTTAATTTTGTGGCCAGTAAGGGTTTTAATATAATTTCGAAAAGCTTGAAAGGAAATAAGTGCCTGCGAATTATTAGTTAGAAAATATATAAAAGTATACGTAGTTGAAGCATCTACAAAACTGATATAATATCTCATTCCATTTCTAGAGATGATTGGAGAAGGCCCCATATGTCAATGAAAATTAACTCAAAAGGATTTTTATACACAGTATGTGAAGAATTAAAGGGAAAAGCATGAATTTTAGAGATAGAGCAAATTTCATATATTCGATCTTGAGGCAATTTATTTGATATATCAATGTTACATTGTCTTAAGACCCGTAAAATATTATTGATAGATGTATGACCTAACCTTTTATGCCATAACTCTACATCACAATTTTTTATACCTAGCTATCAAAGCAGCAAGATGATTATTAGTGAAAGTAAAAGGAAATGGAGAATTACAATTATAAGAAAAATTACAATCAGAACTAGACTCACAAGAAGTACAATTTACAGTAGACTTATGAGCACTAGCAATCAACTGAGGTTCAGACAAAGGTATGAATGTAGGAACATAGATATCATCAAATCTATAGATTCCATTCTTAGTGTATCCCTGAAGAAGAGGGCCCTTGGTTACCTGATCACGAATAGTACATTAATAAGGCCAAAATTTAAAGAAAACTCTATCATCTTGAGCAAACTTTGAAACACTCAATAAATTTTATGTAATGGTAGGAACATGAAGTAAATTTGTGAGTTGAAAGCCAAGATTTCTATTTTTAGCAACCAAATAAGAAAAACTAGAGTGATGAATATCAATACCTGTACATGAATATCAATACCTACAAAGAGTTGTTCATGATCAAGATTGTTTGGTGAAAGGGAAAGAAGATTGTTTCGGTTTGCTGTGACATGATGGGATGCTCCGGAGTCTGCATACCATGAAGAATTAGCTATGGAGGATGTTCTAAACATGTAAGATCTGGGTTGATGAAAAGCAGCTGATAGAGGTGGTGGAGAAGTATTGGAATATGAGAATCGAGAAGGGGGTGCAGAAGAGACTGGAACAGGTTGGAATTGTTGGTCAAAACGATAATAACAACTCTAAGCTGCGTAGCCAATTCTACCACAGATTTGGCAATTTGTTCTTGGTGGTTGCCAAGAAGCACATCCTCCTCTTTGGAACCTGCCTCCACCACGACCCCTTCTTACACCATCTCCTTGATTTGTTGGTGGAAAGTATCATTGAGCATAATTTGCAACTGGAATCGAATGGTGGGATGGAGTTTTAAAACGTTCGAGCATGTCTTCATATGCGTGCAAAAAAGTTTCAGCTTCAGCGACTGAGAATGTTTCTAATCTGGACATTACTGCGGTTATGTATCCATTATAATCCTCAGGGAGACCATCAGTGATTGTTTGAATGTGATCATCATCATCAAGCTGGTAGCCAATTGCAGAAAGAGTATCTATGAGTTTTCTAATTTTGGATAGGTAATCAGTAATGGTGCCAATATTCTTGACACACTTATTCTGTGATTTGAGATTCTAAATGCGGGTCTTTGATGTGGTGGAGAAAAAATTAATGATAGTGGCCCAGGCATTATAGAATCTGTGACAATGGAGAATCTTGTTCTTGTAAGGGTTGGTCATTAAGGCCATCAGCCACGTAGTGAAAGATAGATCATCTTGCTTCCATGCTTTGAATGCTTCGGTTTCTTAAAGAAGATCAGTAGTTGAGGCTTCAATTGGTGAATCTATTTTAGAGGTTGAATCTGCTTTAGCTGCTAATGCAGGTTGAGGCTTTGGGACTAATTCAAATCGAGTAGGAGCATTTGGCCACTCAAGATGATTTTGCATAGAGAGACTCTAGATAGTAAGCTTCCATGTGTTGAAATTTGAATCTTCTAACTTCTCAGCAATAGGAAGTAAAGGTTGTTTAGTAGAAGATGAAGTTGAGAGAATGACGGCCATGATCAAGATCTTGATTTTTTGGCTCTAGATACCATAACACGTCTTGAATAAACTCAAAGAAAAGTAAAGAATTGAATATCAGTTACATTAGATGCAGAGAATCAATAATAATGTGTTTACAAGACCAAATACCTTTGCATTATATAGATGCAGAATCATGTACAATAATAATGTGTACTTAAAGTAACGATCTCAATAAACACTTCTTGATCTTGATTTTCTACCTATATCCTACTTCACTTATATCACTTACAATACTTATTATCGGTATTAGTTAACACTTTATTTTAAGGTAAATATATTTTTTTGTCTTCAAAGTTTATTAAAAATTTTAAAAGTATTCTTAAATTTTATTTTGTTTTAATTTTGTCTTTAAAGTTTTCGATTTGCATCAAATATACTCCAGCTAAATTTTCACAAAATTTAAGTTCAATCCAGGTAATAATATATGACAACTGTAGTTTGCTTATGTTAAAGATTGTTGTTGTCAAATTATATTATTGCTAAATTGGTCCTAAATTTTTTAAAAAATTAGTCTGTCAAAAATATATACGATACAATTCGAAAGTTTCTAGGACAAAATTAAAATAAAATAAAATTTATGAGTATTTTTAAAATTTTAAACAAACTTTAAAGACAAAAAAATATGTTTTACCCTTTTATTTTAATACTATTAGAATTTATAATTTAAAATATAGAATTTAGAATATAATTTTTAGTATTTCGAATTAAATAAAAAGAAATACTAGAGGGTCATAAGAATTTATTGATAAAAAAATAATTTTTTTATTGATCATGTAAAGTTTGCCTAAAAAAATTGATTTGCTGGTTAATAGCTAATATAAGACGATGATGCATGTTATTGTATGCATAGTTGTAAGAACTTGGGTCTTCTTTATGGTTAATAGCTAATATAAGACGATGATGCATGTTATTGTATGCATAGTTGTAAGAACTTGGGTCCTGCATGTTCTTCTTGCCACTAAGATATATTATTTTTTATTATTTTAAATACGAATTATTAATTATATAGTAAAAATGTACAATAATTTTTTAGATATTATTTTAATTTTATATTCACTTATATTTAAATTAATTATATTTTTTATTATTCATAATTATTAATATAAATGTCATTAAATTTGTATAAATAAAAATATCAAATATTTTTATTAATCACAATATAATTATTTTTTATGATTATATGATATTTATTAATATTAATTTTCAATAAATACATATAGTATATATCAATATAATAAATATAAACTAATTAGTTAGTTATTAAAATAAAAAATATTTACTTTAATATAAAAATAAAATTAAAAAATCTTTATTATGAAAAAATACTAAAATTTTATATATTTATTTAATAATAATCAAATTATAACTTGTTGATTATAATTTGTTAAAACGTTATTGTTTTTTAAAATATTAGTGAATATATATATATATATATATATATATAACTATTTTATATTTTTTATTTATGTAAGATTGGTTTTGTCAGTTCAACCAATAACTTATTGGTTGAACTAATAAATCAGTAAATCAATAATCTAACTGGTTCGATTATCAGTTCGGTTTTGACACGTATGATTGTATATTGTAGGTAGTTGATGTAAAATCCGGTTAATTAATATATAATTAACTCATAAATTAAAATTTATTCTAGAAAATTAGAACTGTAGTTTTTATGGTTTAATATGATAGAGCTAATTAAAACGAGAATTTCAACACTAATTTTAAAAAATTTAGCCCAAAATTAGGTCGAACGGGCTAAACCGATCGAACCGGACCAAAAACGGGCCCGTGGGCGCAACTAACCCACTTAACTTAGTGAGCTTCAACTCATTCTCTTTCCCTCGTTCAGCAAACACGCTGAAACCATACATGTAAGGGAAGAACACTCTTCCAAAAACATAAACCTTCACTTGATATTCAAATCCACATAACTTTTGATTCGGAGCTTCAATCGCCAAACCGTTTGCGGTCATGCGACCGGAGCATCGAGCTCTACAAAACCCAATACATTATAAGGTATAAAAACTACTTCTATATTTCAGTTTCCTCTTCTCTAAATTTCGAATTTAATGAATAATTATGTTGAGAATTGTTTAATTTCGGTGTTTAGATTCGAATTAGCTTGTGGATTTTGTTAGGTGTGGCTCACTTAAGCTGTGAGCAAGATAAGAACCCTAACCCTCTTATAAAATTATTGAGATTTTGAGTTTAGAGATTAATTATAGTGATATACGTGGTTTAAATTGAATGTTGTTGGTAAGAAAATCAATTGGAGGTCAAAACTTGTGATGTTGGAGCTTAATTGGGGTCTCAGAAGCTTGGAGTGGATTTTTGTGCTGAAAAATCTATTTGAGAGGTGTTGGAGTCTTGAAAGTTTGAGGAAAAAGTGAATTGGAAGTATTCCAGGTTTTATCGGAAAATTGGTCAAGGTATGGTTTTGGTTTCTCGTATCTAAAATATAATGTAATATGAAAACTTAAGCTAGTGATCCTAGGATAGGATTTGAATTGTTGATGTTGTTGATTGGGTGAGGTGGATTGTATTATTATGTATGTGGTTATTGATTATTGGAGGTTGTGAACTTGTGATAGAGACTTGTATGTATGATGTGTTTGACTTGTTTTATGTAAAATGGTTAGTAAAATTGAATTTGTTATTGGTACCATGTTGGGGACTAAGTTGATGTTGTAATTGGTATAAGTAATTAATGATGCATATTGTATAGTATTGAACTTGAATATTGGATGTATTTTGAATTGAATTGTTGATTTGAGATTGATGAAAGTGAAGAATTAGTAGGTTGTGGATTGAATGATAAAATTGAAAATATGTATTGGAAAATATGTAATGCTGAATTGATAAGGTTTGGGGTTGGTTTTAAAATGGTTTGGAATGGTTAAGTTTTGAAAATGGAGGGATTGTAAAGTTTTATGAAAACTATATTTTTGACCAACTTTGGCAGAATATAACTTGATCTTATGACCTTCGATTTGTATTAAATTTATTTAGAAAGAAAATTTAGTCCGAGATGTTTACGTCATTCGAAGAACGGAGGAAAATATTTTAAAACAAGAAAGTTATGTTCAATCAAAGTTTGGTATACAAAGTTGAAAATCTTGGACACAACAACTTTTTAAAGTTTCTGCTATACATGCATACGCGGACCCTCATCATACGCGGCCATTCATTTCTATTTGATGCACGCGCGTACGCGAGCAGGTGCTACATATGCATCTTGGGCCAAATGGGACACTCGCGTATGTGGGCACACGACGGCGTACACGGACGTTCGTCTCTGTCCAGTGTACTTGCGTACGTGGACGAGGGATGCATACGCATCTTGAGAAAAAATTCGTTCCCACGTACGCGTGATATGGCTTGCGTACGCGAAGCCCTGTTTTCTTCCAAATTTTGATTTTTGATTTATAAGGCATTCCTCGAGCTTTTAAAACCTTATTTTCTCTTGTTTAAAGCCTTGTAGATGGATTTTGGGTAATGAAGTATAGTGAGGGCTGTGAGGAAGGTAACTTGTGGATGAAGTAAGGTGTGAATTAGTGATAAATCATGATTGATGATTATTATATGAGTTTGCTGATGATGATGGTGGAAGTGCTGTTTATGTGATGAGCTGGATGGCTGTATATGATAATGAATTATCGTTGGTTGTGGATTATGCTATGAGTCGGATGAGTTTATTGATATTGAATTATGGCTGAGCATGAATAAGTATGATTATTGATTGATAATGTGATTATTGCACTTCCAAATATCTGAGATACGAGTTTTCCTGGGTGAAAGCAGTGACTAGCCTCCACGTGCTCCAGGTTGAGACTCGATACTCTGCTGATCCTATGTCGTAAGTGTGGCCGAACACTGTAAAAGTTTTGGACGAGTTCGCCCCCATGGATAAACACCAGTGTGGGTGTTATATGATTATGTTTGAGAATTACTCGAGTTGGGGATGCACGACAGAGGGGCAGTCTAATGGTTAGCTACCAGGACTTGTCGGGTTGGCTTTATAACCGACAGATGAGACTCATCAGCCAATAGGACAAGCATGCATCATATGCATCTATATGTTTGTTTGGTATGTTTTTGTTTGGAATGCCTAATTGATTGCATAACTACTTGCTACTTGTTTATCTGCTGTAAATGCCTGTATGTAATAAATGTGTTTGTAACAACTGTTTCCGGTGGCGGTTGCGAGGTTCGGAGGAGTTGGATTGGGGAGTATTAGATAGTCTGAAGACCTTAGCTAGTTGCCTGATTTATTTTATGGTTTAGTTATGTTATAAGATTTAATTATATGTCGGAAGTTCTAGTATTGCCTTCGGCTTTTCTGGAACATTATATGTTAGATATGTGAGCACTGTTACCATGTTGAGAACCTCCAGTTTTCACCCCATTCGGATTTTGTGATTTTCATATGCAAGACGTGAGGCACTTCACTGAGGCATGCATGCTGGAAGCTTCTGATAGCGAAGATCCTTGAGCTGTTGAGACTTTATTTTGGTTATATGTATTTATATAGATACTTATTATCTCCACTTATTATTTAAATGATGTATTAACTTCTTCTTAGAGGTTATTAAGGAGAAACAGGTTCTGTAAACTTTGTGTTTTGGGTTCTTTTATATATATATATATACTTATGTGCTCTGGCCGGTTTATCTTTGCGAGCCAAGTCATGAGCCTTGTTATTTTCATTTTGGAACTCTTTAGTATATATATCCTTGTTAGCTTACTCTTACATAGCATCGTGTATGTTGTTGCTTCGTGAATGTTGCACTTTTCGTTTTACCACTTTTGTTTTAACTTTTTTTCAAAGGTTCCTAGTTTTAAATCTTTTTCAGTTATATTATATTATATTATATATATATATAATTTTATTTTTTAGAAGTCGTAATACCTCACCACTTCTGTCTTATGACTTAAGCATAAAATTCTGTGTGATAAGGTGTTACAGTTGAAGAGACAGAGAGAGGATGTTGTAAAAGCGATGGCTTATATATGAGGCGAAGGCAAGGCTTAGAGATCTAGTTTATGGGAGTAGTGGAGCTATTTTTCAGTTGCAAAAGATGATTGAGGAATTGAAAGTAGAGCTAGAATCAATTAGAGCTTGGGTATTTGAGCTGCGACAACAGAAGGGGCACTACTTGTTGATGATGATGATTCATAACCATAATTACAACACTAACACTTTGTCATCGTCAGATCTCATGGCCTTTGATGACTCATCATCAGTTCATCTATAACTATTTGAATTTCTTGTACAAGAAGAAGATGATTGGATAAATTGAATACTAATAATATTCCGTTAGCTAGCTAAATCAATAAACTACATGCATGGTGCGTATATGCGAGCTGAGGATAACGTTTATTTATTACTCCGTACAGCACTTGTAATATGGGTAGTGCTAGGTAGCCAAAAAAATAATGTATAATATATATATAGTACAGAATAAATGCCAGTCTCATGATAAGCGAGTAGAGTACACTTGCTTATCAATAACATACTTATCACTCTACCTTCTTCTCCATGCCTGGAGTAATTAATTTGATTCGCAAAATTAATTTCAGTTTTTTCTCAATCAAATCCCTAAAAATCTCTCATCTACATTTATTTCAATTAAAATGCAATTTCTGTCTAATGGATTAACATCCGAAAAGACCGAGAAATTAACCCGAGTGAAAGATCAAGACTTTTCTCCCCATTTCATTCCATCCAAAATCCCACAATCGAGAAAAACGAAAAGACGCAGAGAGGAGAAACCCAACAGCTTCGTCATCGGAGCATCCCATAGCCTTGACTCCGACTCCTATAGGTATGTTATTTAGTTTCATGTTTCGATTAATTGGTATATTGGGGCTCCACTATCTGTTGTTGCATGTGGCTGGAGTCGATGTTAACAATGAAAGTTTTGGTCTTTATCTCACGTTGATGGGTTTGGGAAAAGGAAAAAGGGAAAAGCTTGAAAAAGATGATGTTTTGGGGGTGGAGATGAAGGGAAGGCATCAAGAAATGGGTTTTTTTTCCGTTTTCATAAGTAGCCATGATTTTTCTGGTGTGTTACGGTTCCCCTGATTTTTTATCTGTTCAACCGTGGTTTGAATTGCTATGTTGCGTGCTTGGTGTTGTGCTTTCTTTCAAGTATTTAATAATGTGATAAATATGAAGCAGCTATTTCGTTCAAGTTGCCTCCATACTTCGAAAGTCTCCACTGGCCTTGTCTCTGACTCCTATAGATATGTTATATTGTTTTATGTTTCGATTAATTGTGTTTCGATTAATTGGCATATTGGGGCTCCATTATCAGTTGTTGCATGCGGCTGGAGTCGATGTTAACGATGAAAATTTTGGTCTTTATCTCACGTTGATGGGTGTGAGAAAAGGAAAAAACTTGCAAAGATGGTATTTTCGGCTGGAGATGAAGGAAATTTTTCAAAAAAGGGCTTTTTTTTCATTTTGATAAGCATCCATGATTTTTCTGGAGTGTTACAGTTCCACTAATTTTTTATCTATTCAACCGTAGATTGAGTTGCTATTTTGCGTGCTCAATGTTGTGCTTTCTTTCAAGTTATTAACTATGTGACTAATATAAAGTAGCCATTTAGTTCAGGTTACCTCCATACTTTGAAGGTCTCCACTGAAAAAGCCGCAATTGTATCTTTAGATGATAAAGTTGAGGCGAAGGAGTAGAGCAAAAACGAAATCGCTTTCATTCTAGCTGCTCCAGGTACCTTTCATTTTTTTTCCTCTTTATCAATTCTACCATGAGACAGAAAAAAAATATGAACAAAAAGTATTTTTTTCATGTCAGTCATTTAGATTATGTATTTTTTAATAGTTGACTGATTATGGTAGTTAACTATAATGGGAGTACATTAGGAGTACTTAAGGTTAGTGGCAAATTATTTTTTTTTTTTTAGATTTCTGTTTTTATTCATGTAAAGAAAAAAAATCCTTCTAGATACGGATGCAATAGAGATGTCATACCTTGATATTTTTTTAGTGTGGATTGCTTTATCTTTTATAAAAAGGTTGAGTTGGAATTTTGCATGAAATTTTTTTAGTGTGAATTGCTTTATCTTTATTGGTGTCTGTTAAAAATTGAACATACATACATATATGACTATTTAAATAATGGTATATAGTTAAACAAATTAATTCACTGAATTTTGATTAGTTACTTTAGTGAAATGATTATGAGAATGATGGATACATAGTAAATAATCATGATTTTTGTATTGAACTAACCTAATTAGTGTGGTTATCACAATAATCACGGTAGAAATAGAAAATGGGATATGAGGGAGGATCATAATTTCATATGCAATCTCTTGATATCATACTTTTGTTCAAAGTTATTTGCAAACAAAGTTGTTAGTTCAGGTGGATATCGAATTTAAAATTTTATAGAAATTAACAGTAAAATCACAAAAAGTTGGACATGTGAATGGTATTTTTGAGGGGCCACTGTGATAGTATAATGATAGAGCAAGATATGTTTCAATTATAGATGTTATACTAATTAAAGTTGTTAGCGTATCTATGCTATTGATAAACATGTTGGTATGTTAATGATTAATTTAAGTGGGTTATTTGAGTATATATAGCAGTTGCTTGTGAACAGGTGTTCAAGAAACAAGTAGGCATGGCTCGTACCAGGAGCAAAAAAGAGACACATAAGAATAACATTCACAAAAGAGGACCGCAAAAAAAAAAAACTGGTGGACCAAAAAAGGTACGTTGAATGGTTAGCAGTGAATTAACTATAAACTCGGAATATTGTGTTTTAATAGTAAATGTTAAAACTGACATTCTCCTTCGTTGTCACTTTGTGCTGATTATGAATGTTTGTGTAGAAAATAATGGTATCTAAGTGCTTGCCATGTTGCGTGGCTTCAGTTATGAAGCAATTAGGTTCAGACGCAGGCAGAGAGAAAACAATGAAGGTGCAGAACATGGGATTTGGCTGGCTGCAAGATGTGCCTGAATGGGCTGTCAACCAAGATATGATGGTGGCATTAGCATCATCATATAGTCGGGATGAGAAGTCTTTGATCGTCAGAATAAGAAAAATTCCCATATCGGTTCAATCAATTGCGCGGTGTTTTGGACTACCGAACTATGGTAAGAACTCCCCAAATAAAATAGGGAGAAAAGGAAAAAAAAATATCCACAATAATCTTGTTGAGTATATATTTTCGGTAAAATTAGCCATTAAAGATTTGGACTGCATGGACTCATTTTGTGTTTGGTAGGGAATAGTTTTAAAATTCCAGAACACCAGTAGAGTACCGACTTGTTAACAGCTTCACAGGAAAGACACGAACAAATTTGAAAAGGGATGTTATCACATGCGCGATGCAGTCCGACGCCGATAGAATCAACTTCCGGAGACAGTTCATCATGTTGATAGCGAAGTGTTTGTTCTTTCCCTCGCCAAAGGCCACCATTTCAGACATACATATACGGGCTGCCATTGATGTATCGAACCCAAGGAAGATATATTGGGCGAGGTACATTTATGATTTTCTAATTGAGGGAGTTTTGAGGTTTCAGGATGTAGGGAAGAAGACAGTAGATGGATGTATGTATGTTCGCATTACTGGTGAGCCGTATATCTCTAACCTTTGATTTGTTGTTTGTTATTTTATAGTATACCTTGTTTATAGCAATTACTATAACTTTCAGATTATATATCTCCATGCTAATAAGAATGGAGATTTAGGAAGATATAATGGGAGAGAACCGTGGATCGTAGACTGGTCGCTTGCTGATCTGAAGAAGATGGATGGAGAGGAAAGTACATCTCACTTGTTGAGGCGTATGATAGATATATAATCTTTTAATAGTGATAACTGTGAAAGATATGTTAATCGTATAACTTCTTTTACGCTCTAACGAAAATAAAACTTATACTATGTCCACTGTAGGGGCTTCTAAATTTAATTGGGAATATGTCTAGGTTACCGAAAAAGCACAACCGTGTATCAAAGAGATGATGCATTAGGAAAAAGAAGAAATTCTAATAGAAAGACTCGTAAAGAAGCTCCCACGGTAGATGAAAATGAGACCAACGTACCGGCTCGTCATGCATCACCGGCTAAATTTGATGAACATCCTTCAAAAAAAAGGCAATTCAATAATTTTTCATTTTTGTTATAAAATTTTATTGATCTAACCTGCGTCTTTTTAATAGTATTATAGTATAAATATTTTTTAGATTTTGCATCTTTTTAACCGTATATAAAGTTTTACCATGTATAGAGTAATTAGTTATTTATCTAATTTTAAAAGCGTGATATTGATGCTGTAACTTGTAGATCTATCTTTAAAAAACTGTTGGAGTTACTTATCTTGAGCATGGCAATAGACCTTACACATGTAAATACATCTTTTTGTGTTTTAGCATTCATTTCATAACATAATAACTTTGAAAACTATGTGTCCTCTCCCTTATGTGCATAGCTAAATACCTTTTACTAAGCTGCTTTGGTTTTAATGTGCAACATGGATGACAGTTTGATGAGCATTATTCCAATTAAATAAATATCTAAGTAATGCCAATACTAGTTACTTTAAATAGTATTTCAAATAGCTAATTTTTATCTTATTAGTTTGGATGTTATGTATGCTTGACACCTGATGTTATCCCTGTGGCCTTATGGATGTTAACTGATTGGAATTACGGATGTTAATGTCCATTTTGTACTATACTTGGAACGAAGTAGCCTTGGGTAAAATTTCGAATTAAACTCATTTATATATTTGGGTGTACTAGATTTACTTGATCGGATTATATTTGTACTAGGTGACCTTTTTTATTATCACTTATAGTTGTTCATCTTTCAATTTATTTAAACAGAAATTGTAGCCAAGATTCACAAGACGGATGCATTGGGGGGGGGGGGATAAAGTGTGTATGAACAAGACATGTATGGAAACGCCCACAGGGGAGGAGACATTGGCCAACACGCCAATGGTAAATGCAACAGATGATAATGTTGATGAAGGGCCTTCCGAGGAAAGGTAAGTTACTGAATTTTCAGTTATAGTATGCAATTTTAAAGCTCTAACCTGCCTCATTTTAATAGTATACTAGTATAATTCTTTTTTATTTGGTCATCTGCATTGACATAATTAATCATTACATTTGTTTGTATATGAAATTTTACCATCTATAATGTAATTTTAATATACGTTACCTACATATAATATTGAGCTTAATTGATAAGGATGGAAACAATAGGGGTTGTAACTTGTAGATTTATCTAGAATAGGAGTTTGAATAGCTAATATTTATCATTTAAATTGGGATGTTATGCATACCTCACACCCGATGTTATCTGTGTGGCATTCTGGTTGCTAACTGGTTGGCACTGCAGATGTTACTATCCATTCTTTACTTTATTCTGTACGAAGAAGCTTTGGATAAACTTTCGAATTAACATCATTTACACATATAAGCGTACTAGATTTACTTGATCAGATCAGATTTGTATCAGGTATCTTTTGTTATTATCACCTATAGCAGCTCAACTTCTAATTTATTTAAACAGAAACTATAATCAAGAGTCCCAAAAAAGGTCCATTAGGGGGAATACTTTGAGTATGAGGAAGAGATGTGCTGAAATGCCCACAGGGGATAAGACAATGCTTGACACACCTGTTGGAAACGGAATAGATGATAATGTTGATGAAGGACCTTAAAAAAAAGGCAAGTTAGATGAATTTAACAATAATACAAATTATTGATAATTATAGTAGGTGCATGACTTTTTATCTCTGACTCTTTCCTGCTTTTGAGGTGGAATGTTTAATCAATAATAGATGTTACCCATATAATCTTATGCTGGTTACACAACTTTCTTTATTTTAGTTCGCGCTTAGTTAAGAGCACTTAATTGTTAAGAGCACTTAATTGTTAATGAATGTGCAAGGAATCGGGAGAACTTGCAATGGTAGTGTATGTTGCGCCAGAGGACCCAGCTCAAGCTGACTTTCCAATCCCATCATTCTCGCTTGGCATCACTCAGATGCAGATACCAGACTCAATGCCGGGATCTCCGGTAACAAATGAACGAAATGCGACTCCGGAACCTGAAGCACCAGAAAACATAAGAAAAACAAAACATGTAGTGGAGACACTAATGACATCTGGGGGTGCTGCAAGGCCTACAGGTAATGACATGAATAGGATATACAAGTGGGTGATAGATCGTTGGGGTGCAAAGAATAACACGCTCGCGTGGATTCGCAATAGTGATGATGTTTAGCTACAGCGAGCGGACCTTCAATCATTGGGATGGCGTAGAAGAGTAAGCGTTACGGTAAGAGCAAATAAAAAAACTGTAATCAATTGCTGAGTATGTGTTCTGCATTAAAGTGCTATGAAATACAATACATTTATTCTATTCAGGTGGTTGATTACTGTTGTGCCATGTTCAATGCTTTGAGCAACGCAAGGTTTGCACAGATTTTTACTGTATTCTGTCGAGACTAATGGTTAATGTAATCTGTCCTTACCCACTTAATATTAATTAATACCCATAGTTGCCTCGGTGAAGGATGCTCTAAATTATTTCGTTACGTGTTTAACTAATGAAAAATGGGTTTGCAGGCCCTAATATTGACTGATGATAATATTAAACGATGTGTCGGGACGAACATTGGTTTTGTCCCTATTCTTAGCAGCTTCATGGGCCGCGGGCAGCACTGGTTTGATGCGGGGAAGGCGAAACAAGTTAAATATGTAAGTAATTCACGTACTTACTTATCCACACACAAAATCTATTTTTCATTACAAGAATGCGAAGAAAATAACTATATGCTAACATGCTTTATTCAACAATGAAGTGGTTTGTTCCAGTGTGTCGAGATGATCACTGGTGGCTATATGTACTCCACCGGCAGACTGATAACCTATGGGTTTTAGACTCCATGCACAATGGCCCAAACTTCGAGCGCCGAGAGAAAATAGATAAATATGTAGTAAGTGAGAATAGATTTGATGATGCATATTTTTTTGGGTGTTAGGTGTTGCCTTGCATGTATTTTTTTTTATATTTTTCTCCCTAATTTTTTCTATCTGGCTTGTCGAAGGGCTTTCTTCTCCAAGAGTTAGCAGCAACTGTAGACCCGAATGTAGTGTTCACAGTTGAGGGCTATGAGTGTTGCTATGAAACAAGGCACCAAAAACAGCCAAATCGGCAAGTCTAGAGATGAAAACGAAGAAGGGTTAAAAAAATCAACCCACGCAAAAATTTTAATATATTGGCACGACTTTTTGTTATTTGTGTTGCATAGGTGGGACTGTGGCGTATATGTCATTAAATGGATGGAAATGTAGGATCCAAAGAGCTTGGTAGAGGATGAATTGAACATGCCTATTTGGATGACGGTTAGTGAAATCCAAAACATATGCTGATACTTATTTGCGTATTTAATAATTGATAAATAACTCTTTTTGGATGAATTCTACTTATGATGGTGGGATTTATATTTGCTTCTTTAAAGTATTTTATACCAAACACAAATACATCTGTTTTGTCACCACAGGCCCAGCTGCAACAAATTCGGAAATAAATTGTAACTGACATACTAATTTGCAAAGACAACATCGCTAGGAGTGAGTTTGAGGGTGTACTCAATGTACCATGTCGTCATGTGGAGGATAGGGGAAAGGAGAAAAATATTGAAGACCCTTGGACGAATCCAAGGACAAGATCACTGGTTCGAAGGGCAGAACGGGCTAAGAAAGCTAAACGGAACTATAAGACATAAATTGAGATTAGAGTTGGTCTGTGTGTGTTTTCTGTTAATTTGATTTCAGAATTTAATGGATGTTATCATGGAATACAGATGGATGTTATCGGATTTAAACTAAAAGCGGGTGCATCTTTTTTAAACGGTTACCTATACTAGACAGAAGGGTAAATATATCTACAAATAATTAATTAGGACTAGAGTTGCTGTCTGTATTTACGGTTAATATGGTTGCAGGATTTACTGGATTTTATCATGAAATACTTGCGAATGTTTTTTGGATTTGGACTGGAAAAAAAAACACAAGAATTCAATATCACAGTAAATAATTATGTATGAAAAGAATTGTTTTTAAATTCTTAGTTTATTTTTTTATATGTGTTTGGCTTGTTTTTGCTCAGATCGAGAACACGTTGATTGAAGTTTGAACTTTCTTTCGAATATCTACTCAAAATTTTTTAATTAAACTTTAAAATTATCCATACTTAACAGCCAGCTAAAAATATCTATGCCCAAGCAATAAACGCTCGATCGTAGTTGTTATTCTAATAAATTAGAGGATGTTATTGTGTACGGATACTTTTAAATAATAAAATAAAGACCTTATTGTGTACGGATACTTTTAAAATTCAATTTTAAACTTCATGTAATGCACCAAATTATTATTATAATGATCAAATTATCAACTGAATATTTATTATTTTAAATATTAGTAACAAATAATAATAGTAAAAAAGAGTAAAAGAATAAAAAAGTTGTATATTAGTTGGTCAAGTCTGTTATTATATTTTGTTTAATAATGGTATATAAAGTTGTAGTAAGGTAAAATAAAGTTGAGTATATTAAAATATATAAAATAAACCGAATAAACCACCAAATCATGATGGGCAAAGTACAAAGTAGTTGCTAAACTCTAATGCTTATGATATGTTGTGTTGTTAAACTTCGAATCCTCAAAAAATGCTTCCCGTGAAAAAAAATTTAAAAATAAAACAAAAGAAGAAACAATAAATAAATGGACATGACATTAATGCTATGAAAAATACACTAGGTACACATATACAATTGTTCGGTGTTATGGAATGAATTCAATAGTAATATGAAGGAACCAGAGTGCGTAGCCAAATTGTCTGTCATTTCTGAACAAGCCTATTACGTATCTTTGTAGGAAGATGCCACATTGGTAGGAGATGGTTGTGCATTACCATTAGGTCCCTTAACACACAAATCATATTGAAAAATAACATCATAACTTATCATCCATTCAACACACTTAAAATAAACAAATGACGGGAAAAAATGGTAGATCTCATATTTACCTTGTTCTTGTGTTTGCATGCCCTCTTTTTAATAGATTTTTCTAGATCTGCCCCAAGTCTGGTGGATGTTGGATGACCTCGCGTAGGAATACGACGTGGGCCCTGTAGCTCATCCCTGCTAACGGGACACTCATCACGCATATGTGAGTTAATCGCACTTGGTACATGTGCAGCTTGATGCTCAGATTTCTTGTGTTTTTTCAGCTTGTGCCGAGCACTGTGCATGGCATCACACAATATAGCAGCAACCTCTGGAGTAGCCACGAAATCCTGAGCAACGTTGTAAAAATCTAAACACAATTCCCTAAAAATGGTCATGCTTTCATCAGAACGGTCCATGTCAATGCTGCTCCTGATGTATGTGTGTCTTCGACTAACATTCTTACTCCATCAGGATAGAATGTATTGTGAGGACACTGCTGTTACACGAAAATGTAGAAGAACAGCAAGACTGTGGCAGCATAGAATACCATTCAATTGGAACCTAAAGCAATCACATTGAACTTTTGATGACTGCGAGCAATACATGACTTGGTATCTGCTATACACTAACATGTCAAACACCATCTTTTGTTGGTCAACTTCACAAACTATACTTGTGCCATGATGGTTGATAGAGGAGATGTCACAATCGACCTCTTTTATAAATTGATCCTGAACGTCTCGAAACATGGAGTTTGTATATTCTCTTTGGAACTGCTTCTCTATTGGTGAGCTGAAAACACAAGGGATAATCCCCCTTAAATCAGCAGCGTCACACTCAAGCTCCTTTTGCTCCTTGTCTATAACACAGTTTTGGTATTGACGAACAAATTGCAACAAAAAGCTCTTACTGTTTAAGTACTTATTGAAAACTAAATGCATGCTCTCACTACGCTGTGTGCTCCTCATGCCAGCCCAGAATTCGTTCTTGAAAAATACTGGCACCCACATGTGTCGGTCAGCAAACATATCTGCCAATGAATAGGGAAAACAAAAATGAAAAAAATAGCGTAAGTTAACCCATAAGTGCAACATCCATATTGAGTATAAAATAACATCTATAATGAAGCCACACAGAGGCAGCAATGGACCGGAATATTATACTACCATTTAGCCACCTAGAATTGTGGAGGTCATACTCTTCAATAAAATCGTGCCAATCTCTCTCAAATGAGTCCTTAGATTTGGATTCAAACACAATCCTCTTCATGCATGTGTTGAGCTGATCGAAACGACGGTAACCTACCAGCTTGTTTGGTATCTTGTTTAGGATATGCCATATGCACCATCTATGGCGTGTGTGTGGTAATGTGGTCTCTAATGCAGAATGCATCTGCAGGGATTGATCTGTTATAACACATATGGGGGCCTTACCCATGCACTTCAACCAAGTACGAAAAAGCCATTGGAATGTACGAATGTCCTCATTCCACAATAATGCGCACCCAAGAAGCGTAGACATCCCATGTTGGTTGACATCTACGAAAGACCCGAACGGCATGTCATATCTAAACAATGGAAATATAAAAACATGTAATGTAGGTAGAAACTCCAAATGCCTTAGCTGAAAAAAATCTAATTAAGTCGAACAAAAAAATAATAATTTGGTACCTATTAGTCTTGTAAGTAGTGTCAAACGTCACGATGTCACCAAAATATTTCCATGCAGCTCTACACCGAGAATCGGCCTAAAACACATTTCTAATGCTATGGTTTTCGTCCACATCTATTTCAAAGAAAAATTTCGGATTGAGCTCCTTCATCCGTGAGAATTGCTTAAGTAACTCTTTTGGATCCATCTCATCCCCGAAAATGCGTAAGTGACGACTAATGTAATTTCTAACATCCTTCTCCGTAAAGGTGAGGTTGGCAGAGACACTGGTGGCATTGGCTAGTGCCTGGTACATCTTACTCGGTCTAATGCCAGCTTGGTCATTTTGCTGTATCATGTCCTTCACATGCATACTTAGCTGACGGTTTGCTGAGAACATTCCAGATAGCTTCGAATTGAGCGGGTGTGAGTGGGACACCTCTACTCGAGAAATCTTCCACTTCCTTGTCATCTTATCTAATGCCAAATAGCAACGGATTTTGCAGTTTGTTGAGGCCACCGTTTTCCTTCTCTTGGGTGCCTTTACACAGGATGTGCGGTATCCATCTCTGTTACAATGCAAAGCCTGATTAACAACCACCCTCTGATCGTTTCTACTCTCCCAGCCGGTGGTTCTTATTTTGATGACAAATCCAGTCCTAGCCGCATATCGGTAATAATATGCACGCGCATCTTCTAATATTCCGAAGCACATTCCCTCCTCGGGATCTAGCTCCTCGTCACCACTGGCTTGGTTTATGACCTGGAAAAAAAAGAAAAAAAAACAAATGAAACTCTACCTAATAGTTAACTATACAAAAGTAGCAAATTTCACTTTCGAGTATAACAAATAAAACACACTACTGTAATTTTAGGTGCTAATTTCATTTTGGGTAGTGCTAAGTAGCCAAAAAATAATGTATAATATATATATAGTACAGAATAAATGCCAGTCTCATGATAAGCGAGTGGAGTACACTTGCTTATTAATAACATACTTATCACTCTACCCTCTTCTCCATGCCTGGTGTAATTAATTTGATTCCCAAAATTAATTTCAGTTTCCTCTCAATCAAATCCCTAAAAATCTCTCATCTACATTTATTTCAATTAAAATGCAATTTTCGTCTAATGGATTAACATCCAAAAAGATCGAGAAATTAACCCGAGTGAAAGATCAAGACTTTTCTCCCCATTTCATTCCATCCATAACCTCACAATCGAGAAAAACGAAAAGACGCAGAGAGGAGAAACCCAGCAGCTTCATCATCGGAGCATCCCATAGCCTTGTCTCCGACTCCTACAGGTATGTTATTTAGTTTCATGTTTCGATTAATTGGCATATTGGGGTCCATTATCTTTTGTTGCATGTGGCTGGAGTCGATGTTAACGATGAAAGTTTTGGTCTTTATCTCACGTTGATGGGTTTGGAAAAAGAAAAAAGAGAAAATCTTGAAAAATATGATGTTTTGGGGGGGTAGAGATGAAGAGAAGGCATCAAGAAATGGTTTTTTTCGTTTTTATAAATAGCCATGATTTTTCTGGTGTGTTACGGTTCCCCTGATTTGTTATCTGTTCAACCGTGGTTTGAATTGCTATGTTGCGTGCTTGGTGTTGTGCTTTCTTTCAACTAGTAAATAATGTGACAAATATGAAGCAGTCATTTCGTTCAAGTTGCCTCCATACTTCGAAAGTCTCCACTGGCCTTGTCTCCGACTCTTATAGGTATGTTATATAGTTTTATGTTTCGATTAATTGGCATATTGGGACTCTATTATCAGTTGTTGCATGCGGCTGGAGTCGATGTTAACGATGACAATTTTGGTCTTTATCTCACGTTGATGGGTGTGGGAAAAGGGAAAAACTAGCAAAGATTGCATTTTGGGCTGGAGATGAAGGAAATTTTTCAAAAAAGGGTTTTTTTTTCATTTTGATAAGCATCCATGATTTTTCTGGAGTGTTACGGTTCCACTATTTTTTTATCTATTCAACCGTAGATTGAGTTGTTATTTTGCGTGCTCAATGTTGTGCTTTCTTTCAAGTTATTAACTGTGTGACTAATATAAAGTAGCCATTTAGTTCAAGTTACCTCCATACTTTGAAGGTCTCCACTGAAAAAGCTGCAATTGTGTCTTTAGATGATAAAGTTGAGGCGAAGGAGTAGAGCAAAAATGAAATCGCTTTCATTCTAGCTGCTCTAGGTACCTTTCCTTTTTTTTTTCCTCTTTATCAATTCTACCATGAGACAGAAAAAAAATATAAATAAAGTATTTTTTCATGTCAGTCATTTAGATTATGTATTTTTTAATAATTGACTGATTGTGGTAGTTAACTATAGTGGGAGTACATTAGGAGTACTTAAGGTTAGTGGCAAATTATTTTTTTTAGATTTTTGTTTTTATTCATGTAAAGAAAAAAATCCTTCTAGATACTGATGCAATAGAGATGTCATGCCTTGATACTTTTTTAGTGTGGATTGCTTTATCTTTATAAAAGGCTGAGTTGGAATTTTGCATGGAATTTTTTTTTAGTGTGAATTGCTTTATCTTTATTGGTGTCTGTTAAAAATTAAACATACATACATATGTGACTATTTAAATAATGGTATATAGTTAAACAAATTAATTAACGGAATTTTGATTAGTTACTTTAATGAAATGATTATGAGAATGATGGATACATAGTAAATAATGATGATTTTTTATTGAACTAACCAAATTAGTGTGGTTATCACAACAATCACGGTAGAAATAGAGAATGGGATATGAGGGAGGATCATAATTTCATATGCAATCTTTTGATATCATACTTTTGTTCAAAGTTATTTGCAAGCAAAGTTGTTAGTTTAGGTGGGTATTGAGTTTAAAATTTTATAGAAATTAACAGTAAACTCACAAAAAGTTGGACATATAAATGGTATTTTGAGGGCCCACTGTGATAGTATAATGATAGAGCAAGATATGTTTTAATCATAGATGTTATACTAAGTAAAGTTGTTAGCGTATCTATGCTATTGATAAAATGTTGGTATATTAATGATTAATTTAAGTGGGTTATTTGAGTATATATAGCAGTTGCCTATGAACAGGTGTTCAAAAAACAAGAAGTAGGCATGGCTCATACTAGGAGCAAACAAGAGACACATAAGAATAACATTCACAAAAGAAGACTGCAAAAAAAAACTGGTGGACCAAAAAAGGTACGTTGAATGGTTAACGGTGAATTAACTATAAACTCGGGATATTGAGTTTTAATAGTAAATATTAAAACTGATATTCTCCTTCGTTGTCAATTTGTGCTGATTATGAATATTTGTGTAGAAAACACTGGTATCTAAGTGCTCGCCATGTTGCGTGGCTTCAGTTATGAAGCAATTAGGTTCAGACGCGGGCAGAGAGAAAATAATGGAGGTGCAGAACATAGGAGGCTGCAATATGTGCCTGAATGGGATGTCAACCAAGATATGATGGTGGCATTAACATCATCATATAGTCGGGATGAGAAGTCTTTGATCGTCAGAACAAGAAAAATTCCCATATCGGTTCAATCAATTGCGCAGTGTTTTGGACTACCGAACCATGGTAAGAACTCCCCAAATAAAATAGGGAGAAAAGGAAAAAAAATTATCCACATTAATCTTGTTGAATATATGTTTTCGGTAAAATTAGCCATTAAAGATTTGGACTGCATGGACTCATTTTGTGTTTGGCAGGGAATAGTTTCAAAATTCCAAAAACACCAGCAGAGTACCGACTTGTTAACAGCTTCACAGAAAAGACACAAGTAGAATTGAAAAGGGATGTTATCACATGCTCGATGCAGTCCGATGCCGATAGAATCAACTTCCGGAGACAGTTCATCATGTTGATAGCGAAGTGTTTGTTTTTTCCCTCGCCAATCGCCACCGTTTCAGACATACATATACTGGATGCCATTGATGTATCAAACCCAAGGAAGATATATTGGGCGAGGTACATTTATGATTTTCTAATTGAGGGAGTTCTGAGGTTTCAGGATGTAAAGAAGAAGACAGTGGATGGATGTATGTTTGCATTACTAGTGAGCTGTATATCTCTAAGCTTTGATTTGTTGTTTGTTACGGGCTTCCATTGATGTATCGAACCCAAGGAAGATATATTGGGCGAGGTACGTTTATGATTTTCTAATTGAGGGAGTTCTGAGGTTTCAGGATGTAGGAAAGAAGACAGTGGATGGATGTATGTTCACATTACTGGTGAGCTGTATATCTCTAACCTTTGATTTGTTGTTTGTTATTTTATAGTATACCTTGTTTATAGCAATTACTATAACTTTCAGATTATATATCTCCATGCTAACAAGAATGGAGATTTAGGAAGATATAATAGGAGAGAACCGTGGATCAGAGACTGGTCGCTTACTGATCTAAAGAAGATGGATGGAGAGGAAAGCACATCTCACTCGGTGAGGCATATGATAGATATATAATCTTTTAATAGTGATAAGTGTCAAAGATATGTTAATCGGATAATTTCTTTTAAGCTCTAACGAAAATAAAACTTATACTTTGTCCACTGTAGGGGCTTCTAAATTTAATTGGGAATATGTCTGGGTTACCCAAAAAGCACAACCGTGTATCAAAGAGAGGATGCATTAGGAAAAAAAGAAAATCTAATAGAAAGACTCGTAAAGAAGCTCCCACGGTAGATGAAAATGAGACCGACATACCGGCTGGTTATGCATCACCAGCTAAATTTGATGAACATCCTTCCAAAAAAAAGGCAATTCAATGATTTTTCATTTTTGTTATAAAATTTTATTGCTCTAACTTGCGTCTTTTTAATAGTATTATAGTATAAATATTTTTTAGATTTTGCATCTTTTTAACCGTATATAAAGTTTTACCATGTATAGAGTAATTAATTATTTATCTAATTTTAGAAGCAT
This sequence comes from Arachis hypogaea, assembly GCF_003086295.3. Taxonomy (NCBI): domain Eukaryota; kingdom Viridiplantae; phylum Streptophyta; class Magnoliopsida; order Fabales; family Fabaceae; genus Arachis; species Arachis hypogaea. The sequence continues at coordinate 22,984,019 of NC_092051.1, read as the reverse complement.
GGTATTGATGCTGTAACTTGTAGATCTATCTTTAAAAAACTGTTGGAGCTACTTATCTTGAGCATGGCAATAGACCTTACACATGTAAATACATCTTTTTGTGTTCTAGCATTCATTTCATAACATAATAACTTTGAAAACTATGTGTCTTCTCCCTTATGTGCATAGCTAAATACCCTTTACTAAGTTGCTTTGGTTTTAATGTGAAACATGGATGACAATTTGATGAGCATTATTCCAATTAAATAAAGATCTAAATAATGCCAATACTAGTTACTTTAAATAGTATTTCCAATAGCTAATTTTTGTCTTATTAGTTTGGATGTTATGTACGCTTGACACCTGATGTTATCCCTGTGGCCTTATGGATGTTAACTGATTGGAATTACGGATGTTAATGTCCATTCTGTACTATACTTGGAACGAAGCAGCCTTGGGTAAAATTTCGAATTAAACTCATTTATATATTTGGGTATACTAGATTTACTTGATCAGATTATATTTGTGCTAGGTGACCTTTTTATTATCACTTATAGTTGTTTATCCTCCAATTTATTTAAACAGAAATTGTAGCCAAGATTCACAAGACGGATGCATTGGGGGGGGGGGATAAAGTGTGTATGAACAAGACATGTATGGAAACGCCCACAGGGGAGGAGACATTGGCCGACATGCCAATGGTAAATGCAACAGATGATAATGTTGATGAAGGGCCTTCCGAGGAAAGGCAAGTTACTGAATTTTCAGTTATAGTATGAAATTTTAAAGCTCTAACCTGCCTCATTTTAATAGTATACTAGTATAATTCTTTTTTATTTGGGAATCTATGTTGACATAATTAATCATTACATTTGTTTGTATATAAAATTTTACCATCTATAAAGTAATTTTAATATACGTTACCTACATATAACATTGTGCTTAATTGATAAGGATGGAAACAATAGGGGTTGTAACTTGTAGATTTATCTAGAATAGGAGTTCGAATAGCTAATATTTATCATTTAAATTGGGATGTTATGCATACCTCACACCCGATGTTATCTGTGTGGCATTCTGGTTGCTAAGTGGTTGGCACTGCGGATGTTACTATCCATTCTTTACTTTATTCTGCACGAAGAAGCTTTGGGTAAACTTTTGAATTAACATCATTTACACATTTAAGCGTACTAGATTTACTTGATTGGATCAAATTTGTATCAGGTATCTTTTGTTATTATCACCTATAACAGCTCAACTTCTAATTTATTTAACAGAAACTACAGTCAAGAGTCCCAAAAAAGGTCCATTAAGGGGAATACTTTGAGTATGAGGAAGACATGTGCTGAAATGTCCACAGGGGATAAGACAATGCCTGACACACCTGTTGGAAACGGAACAGATGATAATGTTGATGAAGGACCTTCAAAGAAAAGGCAAGTTAGATGAATTTAACAATAATACGAATTATTGATAATTATAGTAAGTGCATGACTTTTTATCTCTGACTCTTTCCTGCTTTTGAGATGGAATGTTTAATCAATAATAGATGTTACCCATATAATCTTATGCTGGTTACACAACTTTCTTTATTTTAGTTCACGCTCAGTTAAGAGCACTTATTTGTTAATGAATGTGCAGGGAATTCGGAGAACTTGCAATGGTAGTGTATGTTGCGCCAGAGGACCCAGCTAAAGCTGACTTTCCAATCCCGTCATTTTCGCTTGGCATCACTCAGATGCAAATACCGGACTCAATGCCGGGATCTCCGGTAACAAATGAACGAAATGCGACTCCGGAACCTGAAGCACCAGAAAACATAAGAAAAACAAAACATGTAGTGGAGACACAAATGACATCTGGGGGTGCTGCAAGGCCTACATGTATTGATATGAATAGGATATACAAGTGGGTGACAGATCGTTGGGGTGCAAAGAATAACACGCTCGCGTGGATTCGCAATAGTGATGATGTTTAGCTACAGCGAGCGGACCTTCAATCATTGGGATGGCGTAGAAGAGTAAGCGTTACGGTAAGAGCAAATAAAAAAACTGTAATCAATTGCTGAGTATGTGTTCTGCATTAAAGTGCTATGAAATGCAATACGTTTATTCTATTCAGGTGGTTGATTACTGTTGTGCCATGTTCAATGCTTCGAGCAACGCAAGGTTTGCACAGATTTTTACTGTATTCTGCCGAGACTAATGGTTAATGCAATCTGTCCTTACCCACTTAATATTAATTAATACCCATAGTTGCCTCGGTGAAGGATGCTCTAAATTATTTCGTTACGTGTTTAACTAATGAAAAATGGGTTTGCAGGCCCTAATATTGACTGATGATAATATTGAACGATGTGTCGGGACGAACACTGGTTTTGTCCCTGTTCTTAGCAGCTTCATGGGCCGCGGGCAGCACTGGTTTGATGCGGGGAAGGCGAAACAAGTTAAATATGTAAGTAATTCACGTACTTACTTATCCACACACAAAATCTATTTTTCATTACAAGAATGCGAAGAAAATAACTATATGCTAACATGCTTTATTCAACAATGAAGTGGTTTGTTCCAGTGTGTCGAGATGATCACTGGTGGCTATATGTACTCCACCGGCAGACTGATAACCTATGGGTTTTAGACTCCATGCACAATGGCCCAAACTTCGAGCGCCGAGAGAAAATAGATAAATATGTAGTAAGTGAGAATAGATTTGATGATGCATATTTTTTTGGGTGTTTGGTGTTGCCTTGCATGTATTTTTTTATATTTTTCTCCCTAATTTTTTCTATCTGGCTTGTCGAAGGGCTTTCTTCTCCAAGAGTTAGCAGCAACTGTAGACCCGAATTTAGTATTCACAGCTGAGGGCTATGAGTGTTGCTATGAAACAAGGCACCAAAAACAGCCAAATCGGTAAGTCTAGAGATGAAAACGAAGAAGGGTTAAAAAAATCAACCCACGCAAAAATTTTAATATATTGGCACGACTTTTTGTTATTTGTGTTGCATAGGTGGGACTGTGGCGTATATGTCATTAAATGGATGGAAATGTAGGATCCAAAGAGCTTGGTAGAGGATGAATTGAACATGCCTATTTAGACGACGGTTAGTGAAATCCAAAACATATGCTGATGCTTATTTGCGTATTTAATAATTGATAAATAACTCTTTTTGGATGAATTCTACTTATGATGGCGGGATTTATATTTGCTTCTTTAAAGTATTTTATACCAAACACAAATACATCTGTTTTGTCACCACAGGCCCAGCTGCAACAAATTCGGAAAGAAATTGTAACCGACATACTAATTTGCAAAGACAACATCGCTAGGAGTGAGGTTGAGGGTGTACTTAATGTAGCATGTCGTCATGTGGAGGATAGGGGAAAGAAGAAAAATATTGAAGACCCTTGGACGAATCCAAGGACAAGATCACTGGTTCGAAGGGCAGAACGGGCTAAGAAAGCTAAACGGAACTATAAGACATAAATTGAGATTAGAGTTGGTCTGTGTGTGTTTTCTGTTAATTTGATTTCAGAATTTAATGGATGTTATCATGGAATACAGATGGATGTTATCGGATTTAAACCAAAAGCGGGTGCATCTTTTTTAAAGGGTTACCTATACTAGACAGAAGGGTAAATATATCTACAAATAATTAATTTGGACTAGAGTTGCTGTGTGTATTTACGGTTAATATGGTTGCAGGATTTACTGGATTTTATCATGAAATACTTGCGAATGTTTTTTGGATTTGGACTGGAAAAAAAACACAAGAATTCAATATCACAGTAAATAATTATGTATGAAAAGAATTGTTTTTAAATTCTTAGTTTATTTTTTTATATGTGTTTGGCTTGTTTTTGCTCAGATCGAGAACACGTTGATTGAAGTTTGAACTTTCTTTCGAATATCTACTCAAAATTTTTTAATTAAACTTTAAAATTATCCATACTTAACAGCCAGCTAAAAATATCTATGCCCAAGCAATAAACGCTCAATCGTAGTTGTTATTCTAATAAATTAGAGGATGTTATTGTGTACGGATACTTTTAAATAATAAAATAAAGACCTTATTGTGTACGGATACTTTTAAAATTCAATTTTAAACTTCATGTAATGCACCAAATTATTATTATAATGATCAAATTATCAACTGAATATTTATTATTTTAAATATTAGTAACAAATAATAACGGTAAAAAAGAGTAAAAGAATAAAAAGTTGTATATTAGTTGGTCAAGTCTGTTATTATATTTTGTTTAATAATGGTATATAAAGTTGTAGTAAGGTAAAATAAAGTTGAGTATATTAAAATATATAAAATAAACCGAATAAACCACCAAATCATGATGGGCAAAGTACAAAGTAGTTGCTAAACTCTAATGCTTATGATATGTTGTGCTGTTAAACTTCGAATCCTCAAAAAATGCTTCCCGTGGAAAAAAATTTAAAAATAAAACAAAAGAAGAAACAATAAATAAATGGACATGACATTAATGCTATGAAAAATACACTAGGTACACATATACAATTGTTCGGTGTTATGGAATGAATTCAATAGTAATATGAAGGAACCAGAGTGCGTAGCCAAATTGTCTGTCATTTCTGAACAAGCCTATTACGTATCTTTGTAGGAAGATGCCACATTGGTAGGAGATGGTTGTGCATTACCATTAGGTCCCTTAACACACAAATCATATTGAAAAATAACATCATAACTTATCATCCATTCAACACACTTAAAATAAACAAATGACAGGAAAAAATGGTAGATCTCATATTTACCTTGTTCTTGTGTTTGCATGCCCTCTTTTTAATAAATTTTTCTAGATCTGCCCCAAGTCTGGTGGACGTTGGATGACCTCGCGTAGGAATACGACGTGGGCCCTGTAGCTCATCCCTGCTAACGGGACACTCATCACGCATATGTGAGTTAATCGCACTTGGTACATGTGCAGCTTGATGCTCAGATTTCTTGTGTTTTTTCAGCTTGTGCCGAGCATTGTGCATGGCATCACACAATATAGCAGCAACCTCTGGAGTAGCCACGAAATCCTGAGCAACGTTGTAAAAATCTAAACACAATTCCCTAAAAATGGTCATGCTTTCATCAGAACGGTCCATGTCAATGCTGCTCCTGATGTATGTGTGTCTTCGACTAACATTCTTACTCCATCGGGATAGAATGTATTGTGAGGACACTGCTGTTATACGAAAATGTAGAAGAACAGCAAGACTGTGGCAGCATAGAATACCATTCAATTGGAACATAAAGCAATCACATTGAACTTTTGATGACTGCGAGCAATACACGACTTGGTATCTGCTATACACTAACATGTCAAACACCATCTTTTGTTGGTCAACTTCACAAACTATACTTGTGCCATGAATTTTCACAAATATTATCGCGTTGTAAGTATAGTTTCTAAACCAACAGAGAATCTTTTCGTACAAAAGTTTTGGTTGTCACTTAACCAAACCCAATAAAATTTATAACCAAAGTATTTAAACCTCGGGTCGTATCTCAAGAAATTGCAGGGAAGTACGATTTATTATTGGTTATGGAAAACAGTATTTTTGGGTTTTTAAAAAAGGTTTGAATGAGAAAAATAGATTGCAGGAATTAATAAATCAATAGCTAATAAAACTCTTGACACGGTATGAAAATTAGAAGTCCTATCCTAGTTATCCTTATCAATGGTGATGAGAATTATATTTTGCTCCCCACTAAGTCAACCTCTAACTATGAAGGTAAGTCAAGTGGATAAATCAATTAACACCTAAAGTCCTAGTCAACTCCTAAGGAAAGACTAGAGTTATAGAAATTTAAATCAATCAGCAAAGTTAACAATTATCAATCACGATAAGTTTGACAACTCAAGAGTTACCAATTAATCAACCAAAGCCAAAAGGAAAAAATCTAAATTATTTAGATAAATAAAGGAAAGCAATCATAATTCTGAAATACCTCAAATTGCATTAATAAAAGAAAATCAATCCAAGCATAAAGAGTTCATAAACTAAATTGAGAAAATAAATAAAAGGAATATTAAACCTGGAAATTGAGAAGAAGAAATCCTAATTCCTTTAAGAGGAATTCTAATCCTAAATCCTAAGAGAGAGGAGAGAACATCTCTCTCTAAAAACTACATCTAAATCTAAAATTCTGAATTGTGAATGTATGATAATTTGTTCTTCCTTCTTATTCCTCCATTCTCTGGCTTATATTCTGTGTTTTTGGATTCAGAATTGGGCCGAAAAAGGGACCAGAAATCGCTGGGGGCATTTTCTGCAGATTCTGGTACGTGGCATCTGTCACGCGTTCGCGTCATCTGGGAGTTTTCCTTGTCACGCGTACGCGTCGGTCACGCGTACGTGTCATTTGCGTTCTGCTCAAGGCACGCGTGCGCGTCGATGCCTTTTCGCACTAGGCACGCGGCCGCGTCGTCCATGCGTTCGCGTCGCTGCCTTTTCTTCAAAACTCCATTATTTTTCTTTCCTTCTATTTTTGTATGTTTCCTTTCTGTCCTCTAAGACATTCATGCCCTATGAAACCTAAAAATACTTAACACACAAATCACGGCATCGAATGGTAATAAAGGATAATTAAAAATTAATATTTTTAAAGCATAAGAAAACATGTTTTCACATATATCATAAAGTAAGGAAGAAAAAGTAAAACCATGCAATTTACATAAATAAGTGGGTGAAAGATTGAGTAAATCACTTAAATTGAGCACAAAATACATCATAGAATATGGGTTTATCAATGGTTGATAGAGGAGATGTCACAATCGACCTTTTTTATAAATTGATCTTGAACGTCTCAAAATATGGAGTTTGTATATTCTCTTTGGAACTACTTCTCTATTGGTGAGCTGAAAACACAAGGGATAATCCCCCTTAAATCAGCAGCGTCACACTCAAAGCTCCTTTTGCTCCTTGTCTATAACACAGTTTTGGTATTGGCGAACAAATTGCAACAAAGAGCTCTTACTGTTTAAGTACTTATCGAAAACTAAATGCATGCTCTCACTACGCTGTGTGCTCCTCATGCCAGCCCAGAATTCGTCCTTGAAAAATACTGGCACCCACATGTGTCGGTCAGCAAACATATCTGCCAATGAAGAGGGAAAACAAAAAATGCAAAAAAAAATAGCGTAAGTTAACCCATAAGTGCAACATCCATATTGACTATAAAATAACATCTATAATGAAGCCACACAGAGGCAGCAATGAACCGGAATATTATACTACCATTTAGCCACCTAGAATTGTGGAGGTCATACTCTTCAATAAAATCGTGCCAATCTCTCTCAAATGAGTCCTTAGATTTGAATTCAAACACAATCCTCTTCATGCATGTGTTGAGCTGATCGAAACGACGGTAACCTACCAGCTTGTTTGGTATCTTGTTTAGGATATGTCATATGCACCATCTATGGCGTGTGTGTGGTAATGTGGTCTCTAATGTAGAACGCATCTGCAGGGATTGACCTGTTATAACACATATGGGGGCCTTACCCATGCATTTTGACGAACGGATTTTTCTACCAGTAAAGAATTCACAATATCCCGTTGTAAATATAGTTTCTAAACCAACAGAGAATTCTTTCGTACAAAATTTGGTTGTCACAAGTAACAAAATCCATTAAAATTTATAACCGAAGTATTTAAACCTCGGGTCGTCTCTCAAGGAATTGCAGGGAGGTGTGATTTATTGTTGGTTATGGAAGATTATCTTTTTGGGTTTTTTAAGATAAGAAGCAACAATAGTAAATGTCAATAGAAACAAACTAACTATAAAAACTCTTGGTAAGGTATGAGAACTGGAAATCCCATCCTAGTTATCCTTATCAGGTGTGATGAGAATTGTTATTGCTCCCACTTAGTTAACCCTTACTAAATAAAGGAAAGTCAAGTGAACAAATCAATTTGATTCCTCAAGTCCTAGTCAACTCCTATGAAAAGACTAGCTTTAGAGGGATCCAAATTAATCAGCAATTTTCAATTTTCAATCAACAGCTGAGTTTGACAACTCAACACCAATTACTCAACCAAAGCCAAAAGAGAAAAAATCTAAATTATTTATATCATAAATAGAAGAAAGCAATCATAATTCTGAAATACATCAAATTATATTAAATAAGAAAATCAATTCTAACCTGGAGTTCATAAACCAATATTGGGAAAATAAACAAACTAAAACTATAGAATAAGTAAAAGTAGAAGAGAAACTAAATTAAAGGAACATTGAACCTAGAATTGAGAAGACATAAACCATAAACAAAGAGAAATCCTAAATCCTAAAACCTAAGAGAGAGGAGAGAGCCTTCCTCTCTAGAAACTACATCTAAACCTAAAATTGTGAATTATGGAATGTTGTCCCCTGAGTCTCTGCAGGTTCCCTGGCTCTATTCTGTGTTTCTGGGTCAAAAACTGGGTCAAAATTCGGCCCGAAATTGCCCCTAGCATTTTCTGTTATTTCTACAGATCACGCATGTCACGCGTACGCGTCAGTCACGCGTGCGCGTCATTTGGCGAATTTCCTTGTCACGCATACGCGTCAGACACGCGCACGCGTCATCTTGCAGAACTCTAATCCACGCGTACGCGTCAGGCACGTGCACGCGTCACTGCAAGTTTCTCCATTCCGCCCGCTCGCGTGAGCCATGCATGCGCGTCGGTTCTCCTTGGTTTCTTGTATTCCTTCCACTTTTGCATGCTTCCTTTCCATCCTCTAAGCCATTCCTGCCCTATAAACCTTGAAAACACTTAACACACATATCAAGGTATCGAATGGTAATAAGAGAGGATTAAACCTAGCAAAATTAAGACCAAAGAAACATGTTCTCAATCATAGCACAAAATCAGGAAGAAAATGTAAAATATGCAATTTACATGAATAAGTGTGAGAATAATGGATGAAATCCACTCAATTAAGCACCAGATGTACCACGAAATAGTGGTGCATCAAATCTCCCCACACTTAAACATTAGCATGTCCTCATGCTAAGCTCAAGAGAAGCTATAAGAGTGAAGAGGAATGGTAGAAAGTATGAAATGCAACCTATCTATATGAATGCAACTATATGCTAAGATGTTTCTAGCTACTTGGTTAAAAGTAAATAAGCTCTTCAAGACAAACATAAATCAGATTTCACTAATTCAAATTATACAATAAAAGACAAGTAAACTTGTAAGAAGATAGCTCATGAAAGCAGGGAACATAGAATCAAGCATTGAACCCTCACTGGTGGTGTATATGCACTCTAATCGCTCAAGTGTCTAGGGTTAATCACTCTACTCTTCTCTAATCATGCTTTCTAAACTTTGTTCTTCATCTAACCAATCAACAAATATTTAGTATACCAATGCAAACATCATGAGGTCTTTTCAGGGTTGTAATGGGGCTAAGGTGAGGGTGAGGATATATGTATGGCTGAGTGAGCTATAGTATGAATCTTTGACTAACCTAAGCTCTCACCTAACACACACACTCTATGTAATTCTAAAATCTGCTTAGCTACCCAAAATTCCCACTTTTTCATCTCATACTCATGCACCAACCTTTCTTTTAATTTTTATCACATATGCATTGATCTTTTCCTTAACTTAACTTAGCATTGGGGTAATTTTGTCTCCTTATTTATTTACTTATTTATTGAATATTTTTTTGATTTTTTTCTCTGTTTTTTTTAATTTGAAAAATAAACATAACTTATCAATGCACATGGATTTTTAATTTTTCTGGTCTCACATGAGTAGGTACCCAAATTCCTAATATTTTATCAAAGTAAAAACATAACACATTCCTTATTAACCCATGTTCCCACAGTTTCCCCACACTTAGTTGATACACAATCTCTATCTTAAGCTAACCAAAGATTCAATTGGGGTGATTACTTGTTTTTCCGCTTAAGGCTAGTGATGTGGTAAAATATAGAACAAATAGGGATTAAAAAGGTTCAAAGTGGCTAACAAAGGTAAATGAAAGGGTAGGCTAATTGAGATAAGTGAGCAAAAACAAATGATGGCCTCAATCATATGTAAGCATGTAAATACACTAAATAATGGACATATAGACTGGAACAAAATAAAGATCACAATTATAGAGAAGTAAACACACAAGAATTAAAATATTATGGTTAAATAGTGTAACCATGTAATTAAGCTCAAATCTCACGGGTTGTGTGTTCTTAGCTATAAACTATGTTCCAATTTACAATCTTCAAACAAGTTTTAACACAAATTTTTCAATTTAAATTAGTGAAATACTATAAAAAGGGTTTTGAAAAGAAACTCATTACTTTAACCAAGTAGTAGCTAAATGCATAAAATCAAACAAACATGCAATCAAACATGCAAATGCAACAATGAACTAACAAATAAAGAAAAATATTGGTGTTGAGAAGAAAATAACTAACCCATAGAGATTGGTATCGACCTCCCCACACTTAAAGATTGCACCGTCCTCGGTGCATGTTGAGATGTGCAAGTGGATGGGTGGCTCCAACTGACGCTTTTCTCCAAGGATTGTGCAGATGGACTTGTTTGTCTCCCCATTTAGAAGCTTTCCCTTTCCCTCTTGGTGGCCATCTTGAAAAGGGAAAAAAGAAAGGTAACATGCAATTCAAAGGGATAGAGCAAGGAAGAGGGCAGTACAAGTGATAATCATGCTAAGGTAAAGAAGAATGTCATTAACACATGGTCATGACTTCATGTAATTAGGACATCAACGGAAATATAGCAAGAAATACGAAGGCAATTAGATGCAAGATGTTTATTAGTATGTGGTGCATGAAATTGTGATCTCTGAAACGGCGCCAAAAACTTGGTACGCACGATCTTAATCTCAACTCTTTTTCACAACTCCGGTGTCACCCATATTTTAACTTGAACTGACATCAAACTTACTAAACAAATACATTAAACAACAAAATCAATTTACAAGAAATTTACAAAATCAAGATCTTGTTTATAAAATCAAGCAACTTACAAAATCATTAACCAACTAGCAACAATACCAACAATAAAGTAATTCAACAATAATTCAGTAATTCAAAACCTCCAACACTTGATCCAAAACCTCCAACACTTGATAAATCATACTAAATCACTTCAAAACTCAAAAGTAATTCAGTAATTCAACAGAACAGCAAAACGAAACAAAACAGAAGTAGTTTCAGTAATTCAACAGAACAACCAGCAAGGCAGCAACAATGAAATAAACAAGTCAACAACCAGAAGCAATCCATCAAATATAAATTATTGGCTCCTATTTTGTGCTTTATTGTCATCAAAATGCAGTCAAGAGGATTTTCATATCTCTGGATGCATCCTATACCTGTCATGATAAAAAAAATCAAGAAAAGGATTCAGCTTTTATCATAAAACAGGACAATGTAAAATTATACACATCTTTGCCTAACAAAAAATAAGCCATAAATTAGAACACTAAAATTAAAATAACATAAATTAGAACACCAAACCACAAACTCAAATTAAATAATTAAAACAGAGAACACTATAAACTTAGATAATAAAAATAAGAACACAGAATAAATTTTCAAACATAAATTATCAAACAGAACCACAAATTACCAAAGCTGCAAGAACAAATTAGAAAGAACAGAACCAAAAATCCTAAACTAAAAATTATATAGCAAAATAAAAATAGAACCAACTATTAAAACAGAACTAAGAACAACTAATTAGATCCAAAAAAAATTAGAACAAATAATTTACCTGAAAACTAAGAGGCATCCCCATTCTAGATGCAGAGGAATGGCTACTGCAATGACTACAACGCGAGGATGACAGTGGCTACGAACTCGCAAAGGACAACGAACGATAGCTCTGGTGCGTGGAGTAGACGACGAGCTGCTGGAAGAGGTGGTGTGTGGAGGACGACGGAGAGAGAGAACCGCTACGATATGGTGGAGGAGACAGCTGCTGGAGAGGTGGTGTGTGGAGCCGTTGAGGATGAGGGAGAAAGAGAAGCACTACCCTACGAGGAAGAGAGAGGGAGAGGAAAGGGCCATGGTGCCGCGATGGTGCTGTCCGATGGCGTCGACGTCGATGGCAGAGAAGAAGGAGGAGGATTCGTTGAAATTCGGCGATAGAGACTGAGAGAGGGATCGAGGGAGTTAGGGTTTGCTGGTAGGGGACTGCGGTTGGTTTAGCAGGAGATGTGGAGGGAGGCTGCTTTTATAGTAGGGTTTTTAGCAACAGCGGTTCGGTTTGGTTCGGTTCGGTTTTCTTTTCCAGAATCGAAAACCGAACCGAACCGTAAAAAATTGCAAAATTCATTTTTTTCAGTTTTTTCGGTTTTTGGTTTATTCGGTTTTCAGTTTTTTTGGTTTGGTTGATCGGTTTTGTTCGGATTGGATCAGTTTTGAACACCCTTACATAAAATAACAATGGAAAATAAATAGATATAATTAAATAACATTGGGTTGCCTCCCAACAAGCGCTTCTTTAATGTCAATAGCTTGACAGTGAGCTCTCATGGAGCCTCACAGATAATCAGAGCAGGGTTGGGGCCTCTCAACACCAAACTTAGAGTTTGGTTGTGGCCTTTCAATACCAAACTTAGAGTTTGGTTGTGGCCTCCCAACACCAAACTTAGAGTTTGGTTGTGGCCTCTCAATACCAAACTTAGAGTTTGGTTGTGGCCTCCCAACACCAAACTTAGAGTTTGAATGTGGGGGTTTTGTTTGACTTTGTATTGAGAGAAGCTTTTCATACTTCCTCTCCATGGTTACAGAAGGAGAACCTTGAGTGTTGAATACAAGGTAGTCCTCATTCAACTTAAGGACCAACTCTCTTCTGTCAACATCAATCACAGCTTTTGCTGTGGCTAGGAAGGGTCTGCCAAGGATGATGGATTCATCCTCATCCTTTCCAGTGTCTAGGATTATGAAATCAGCAGGGATGTAAAGGCCTTCAACCTTCACTAGCACGTCCTCTACTAGTCCATAAGCCTGTTTCATTGATTTGTCTGCCATCTCTAGTGAGATTCTTGCAGTTTGTACCTTAAAGATTCCCAGTTTCTCCATTACAGAGAAGGGCATGAGGTTTATCCCTGACCCCAAGTCACATAGAGCCTTCTCAAAGGTCATGGTGCCTATGGTATAAGGTATGAAGAATTTTTCGGGATCCGGTTTCTTCTGAGGTAATGTCTGCCTCATTAATGCATTCAGTTCATTGGTGAACAAGGGAGGTTCATCCTCCCAAGTATCAGTACCAAATAACTTGGCATTCAGCTTCATGATTTCTCCTAGATATTTAGCAACTTGCTCTTCAGTGATGTCTTCATCCTCTTCAGAGGAAGAATATTCATCAGAGCTCATGAATGGCAGAAGGAAGTTCAATAGAATCTCTATGGTATCTGTATGAGCCTCAGATTCCTTTGGTTTCTCAAAGGGAAACTCCTTTCTGTCCAGAGGACGTCCCATGAGGCTTTTCTCACTGGGACTAACGTCCTCCTCACTCTCTCCAGGTTCGGCCATGTTGGTCATGGTTATGGCCTTGCACTCTCTCTTGGGATTTTCTTCTGTATTGCTTGGGAGAGTACTGGGAGGAGTGATAAATCACTATTTTATGGTTTATCTTGTGTTCAATTGAGTGGATTTTATCAACTCTTTACCCACTTATTCATACTATTTGTATGGTTTTACAACTCCTTCCTGATTTTGTGCTATGATTGAAAATATGCTTCTTTGATCTTATATTTGCTTATTATTAATCCTCTCTCATTACCATTAGATGCCTTGATATGTGTGTTAAGTGATTTCAGAGATTACAGGGCAGGAATGGCTTAGAGGATGGAAAAGAAGCATGCAAAAGTGGAAGGAATACAAGAAGTTGGAGAAATTGCTAAGCTATCTAGCCTGACCTCTTCGCACTCAAACGGCTATAACTTCAGCTACAGAGGTCCAAATAACGTGGTTTCAGTTGCGTTGGAAAGCTAACGTCCGGGGCTTCGATTTGATATATAATATGTCATAGTTGCTCTGACGCTAGGCGACGCGACCGCGTGCTTCATGCGGCCGCGTCGCAGTGACGGAAATCAGCGTGTTTGAATTCTTCTCCAGCAATTTCTGGGCTGTTTTTGACCCAGTTCTCGGCTCAGAAAAACACAGATTAGAGGCTATAAAGTGAGAGAATGCATCCATTCATAAGCAAGCTTTCACATTCACAATTTTAGGAGTAGATGTAGTTTTTAGAGAGAGAGGTTCTCTCCTCTCTCTTAGGATTAGGATTTAGGTTTTCTCTTAGTTTTAGGAGTGGCTCTCAATCCCATGTTCTTTATTTTTATTTATTTTTCCAATTCAATTTATGAACATCTATGCCAGATTTAATTTCTTTTGTTAATGCAATTTGAGGTATTTTCAGATTTAATTTTGCTTTGCTTTATTTATATTGATACTTTTTAATTTAGATATTTTCTTCCTTTTGGCTTTGGTTAAGTAATTGGTAACGCTTGAGCTGTCAATAAAGCAGTGATTGAAACTGGGAGTTGCTCCAATAACTCTAGTCTTTCCACAGGAATTGACTAGGACCTGAGGATTAAGCTAATTAATCCACTTGATCTACCTTCATAGTTAGAGGTTAACAAAGTGAGATTAAAATCCAAATTTCATCACAACTGATAAGGATAGGACCTCCAGTTTTAATACCTTGCCAAGAGTTTATTTTATTATTATTATTTTATTTTTCTTATCATTCAACATACTGCTTCCCTACTTTCTAAAACCCCTACCTTACAAGACTCATAACCAATAATAAGAACATACCTCCCTGCAATTCCTTGAGAAGACGACCCGAGGTTTGAATACTCGGTTATCAATTTCAAAGGGGTTTGTTACTTGTGACAACCAAAACGTTTGTAAGAAAGGTTGATTGCTTGGTTTAGTAACTATACTCACAACGAGAGTTTACTACAACCTCTAAACCATCAATCTTCAGTTTTTTCAAGGAGTTTCAGTAATCTTCTTACTCAGCTGACCCACTTGCGCCTCCAAATTTCTAATGGAGGACCTTGTTTCATTCATGAAACTTAGTGTGGTCTTGGATAGATCAGAGACTGTGGTTGCCAGGCCAGAATAGCTCTGTTTAGAATTCTCTGTCTGTTGCTGAGAAGATGATGGAAAAGGTTTGCTATTGCCAAACCTGTTTCTTCCACCATTGTTATTATTGAAGCCTTGATTAGGATTCTGTTGATCCTTCCATGAGAGATTATGATGATTTCTCCATGAAGGATTATAGGTGTTTCCATAGGGTTCTCCTATGTAATTCACCTCTGCCATTGTAGGGTTCTCAGGATCATAAGCTTCTTCTTCAGAAGATGCTTCTTTAGTACTGTTGGATGCAGCTTGCAATCCATTCAGACTCTGAGAAATCATATTGAGTTGCTGAGTCAATATTTTGTTCTGAGCCAATATAGCATTCAGAGTGTCAATCTCAAGAACCCTTTCTTCTGAGTTGTCCCATTATTCACAGGATTCCTTTCAAAAGTGTACATGAACTGGTTATTTGCAACCATTTCAATGAGTTCCTGAGCTTCTTCAGGTGTCTTCTTCAGATGAAGAGATCCACCTACAGAGTTGTCCAATGACATCTTGGACAGTTCAGACAGACCATCATAGAATATGCATATGATGCTCCATTTTGAAAGCATGCCAGAAGGACATCTTCTGATCAACTGCTTGTATCTTTCCCAAGCTTCATAGAGGGATTCACCTTCCTTCTGTCTGAAGGTCTGGACTTCCACTCTAAGCTTACTCAATTTTTGAGGTGGAAAGAACTTTGCCAATAAGGCATTGACCAGCTTTTCCCAAGAGTTCAGGCTGTCCTTAGGTTGTGAGTCCAACCATGTCCTAACTCCGTCTCTTACAGCAAAAGGGAAAAACATAAGTTTGTAGACCTCAGGGTCAACCCCATGAGTCTTAACAGTATCACAGATTTGCAAGAACTCAGCTAAAAACTGATGAGGATCTTCCAATGGAAGTCCATGATACTTGCAGCTCTGCTGCATTAGAGAAACTAATTGAGGCTTAAGCTCAAAGTTGTTTGCTCCAATTGTAGGAATTGAGATGCCCCTTCCACAGAAGTCAGAAGAGGGTGCAATAAAGTCACCAAGCATCTTCCTTGCATCTCCACCATTGTTGTTGGGTTTGGCCATGTTTGTTTTGTCTGCTTCCTTTTCAAAAATTTCTATTAGGTTCTCTTCAGAGAGTTGTGCTTTAGCTTCTCTTAGCTTTCTCTTCAAGGTCCTTTCAGGTTCAGGATCAGCTTCAACAAGAATGCCTTTATCTTTGTTCCTGCTCATATGATAGAGAAGAAGACAAAGAAAGTATGGAATCCTCTATGTCACAGTATAGAGATTTCTTGAGGTGTCAGAGGAAAAGAAGAATAGAAGAATAAGGTAGAGAGGAGAATTCGAACTTATAGAGATGGAGTGAGTCCGAATTGCTAATGGAGGAGAAGTGTTAGTCTTAAATAGAAAAAAGCGAGGAGGGAAAAATATTCCAAAACAAATTTTTAAATAAAACTAAAAATTTTAAAATAATTAAAAAGAATTTTGAAAAAGTGGATGATGGTTTTCGAAAATTAAAAGTGAGAAAGTGGTTAAGTAATTTTGAAAAAGATTTTGAAGTTGGCAATCAAAAAGATATTATTGAAAATTATTTTGAAAAAGTTGTGATTGAGAAGATATGATTGAGAAGATATGATTGAAAAACAATTTAAAAAGATTTGGTTTTTAAAATTAATGACTTGGCTAACAATAAATTTAAAAGATATGATTCTAAAATTCAAATATTGAACCTTTCTTAACAAAGAAGTAACAAACTTGAAATTTTTGAATCAAACTATTAATTGGTAGCAAGGATTTTTGAAAATAGTGAGAGAAAAATGGAAAGGATTTGAGTATGAAAAAGATATGATAAAAAAAATATGATTTGGAAAAGAGTTGATTTTGAAAAATTTTGAAGATTTGAAAAAGATTTGAATTGAAAACAAAATCTTCCCTCCTGTGCCATCCTGGCGTTAAACGCCCAGAATGGTATCCATTCTGGCGTTTAACGCCCAAAATACTACCCTTTTGGGCGTTTAACGCCCAGCGAGGTACCATGGCTGGCGTTTAAACGCCAGTTTTCCTTCTTCACTGGGCGTTTTGAACGCCCAGCTTTTTCTTTGTGATTCCTCTGCTGTATGTTCTGAATCTTCAATTCTCTGTATTATTGACTTGAAAAGACAAAAATTTTGAATTTTTTTTTTGAATTTTTAATGATGAAAAATAACAAAATGAAATTAAACATGGAAAATCAAGATCAAAACAAATAATGCATGCAAGATACCAAACTTAGAAGTTTGTATACTAGGGATAATAACAATTTGAAAATGCATTTGAGAAACAACAAAAGACACCAAACAGAATAGTTTAAAGATCAGAACAACGAAAATCATCAAGAACAACTTGAAGATCAACAAAGAACATAATGCATAAGATTTCAAAAAATGCAAGAGAAAGAAGAAAATGCAATTAACACCAAACTTAAAATCTGACACTAGACTCAAACAAGAAACACAAATTATTTTTTATTTATGGTTTTATAAATTTTTTGTATTTTTCAAAAATTAATTGGAAAAAGAAAATAAGGAATTCAAAATTTTTAATGATAATTCCAGGAATCATGCAATGTTAGTCTAAAACTCTGGTCCAGGAATTAGACATGGCTTACTAGCCAGCCAAGCTTTCAGTGAAAGCTCCGGTCCAAAATACTAGACATGGCCAATGGCCAGCCAAGCTTTAGCAGATCATTACATTCAACAGCAAGATTGATAGAAATCAACAAGCTCTTGTGATGATGAGTTGAAACCTCGGTCCAAAAGTTTAGACATGGTTTCACAACCAGCCAGACTTCAACAAATCATCATGAAACTCTAGAATTCGTTCTTAAAAATTTTGAAGACATAGAATAATTTATTTTTTTGAAAATTTTTCGAAAATAAAAATAATAAAAATAAAAAAGCTTAAAATCAAAATAAAATTACCTAATCTGAGCAACAAGATGAACCGTCAGTTGTCCAAACTCAAACAATCCCCGGCAACGGCGCCAAAAACTTGGTACGCACGATCTTAATCTCAACTCTTTTTCAAAACTTCGCACAACTAACCAGCAAGTGCACTGGGTCGTCCAAGTAATAAACCTTACGTGAGTAAGGATCGATCCCACGGAGATTGTCGGCTTGAAGCAAGCTATGGTCATCCTTGTAAATCTCAGTCAGGCAGATTCAAATGGTTATGGGATTTTGATAATTGAAATATAATTAAAATATAAAATAAGATAGAAGTACTTATGTAATTCATTGGTAGGATTTCAGATAAGCGTATGAAGATGCTTTGTTCCTTCTGAACCTCTGCTTTCCTATTGCCTTCATTCAATCAGTCATACTCCTTTCCATGGCAAGCTGTATGTTGGGGGATCACCGTTGTCAATGGCTACCGTCCGTCCTCTCAGTGAAAAAGGTCCAAATGTGCTGTCACCGCATGGCTAATCATCTGTCGGTTCTCACTCATGTTAGAATAGGATCCATTGATCCTTTTGCTTCTGTCACTACGCCCAACACTCGCGAGTTTGAAGCTCGTCACAGTCATCCCTTCCCAGATCCTACTCGGAATACCACAGACAATGTTTAGACTTTTCGGATCTCAGGAATGGCCACCAATAATTCTAGCCTATACCATGAAGACTCTGATCGTGAACCAAGAGGCTAAGAGATATTTATTCAAGCTTGTTTTCATGTAGAACGGAAGTGTTTGTCAGGCACGATTTATAAGTGAGAATGGTGATGAGTGTCACTTGATCATCACATTCATCATGTTCTTGTGTACGAATGAATATCTTAGAATAAGAATAAGCTTGATTTGAATAGAAAAATAATAGTACTTTGCATTAATTCATGAGGAACAGCAGAGCTCCACACCTTAATCTATGAGGTGTAGAAACTCCACCGTTGAAAATACAAAAGTGATGAAGGTCCAGGTATGGCCGAATGGCCAGCTCCCAAAACGTGATCAAGAGATCAAAAGATACAAAGATAGTCTCCAAAATAATCTAAAGATATAAAACAAATCACTAAAAGTAGTTTTTATACTAAACTAGTAGCTAGGGTTACAGAAAATAAGTAACTAAGTGCAGATAGTGCAGAAATCCACTTCCGGGGCCCACTTAGTGTGTGCTTGGGCATAGCATTGAAGCTTTCACATGTAGAGACTTTTCTTGGAGTTAAGCACCAGCTTTGGTGCCAGTTTGGGCGTTTAACTCCAACTTTTATGCCAGTTCTGGTGTTTAACGCCAGAATAGGGTAGAAAGTGGGCGTTCAAACGCCAATTTGCGTCATCAAAACTCAGGCAAAGTATGGACAATTATATATTGCTGGAAAGCCCAGGATGTCTACTTTCCAACGCAATTGAGAGCACGCCAATTGGGTTTCTGTAGCTCCAGAAAATCCATTTCGAGTGTAGGGAGGTCAGAATCCAACAGCATCTGCAGTCCTTTTTCAGCCTCTGAATCAGATTTTTGCTCAGGTCCTTCAATTTCAGCCAGAAAATACCTGAAAACACAGAAAAACATACAAACTCATAGTAAAGTCCAGAAATGTGATTTTTATTTAAAAACTAATAAAAATATAATAAAAAAACTAAAACATACTAAAACTACCTAAAAATAATGCCAAAAAGCGTATAAATTATCCGCTCATCAGCATGCCGACAAAGGCATGAGTAGCATAGATCAAGCATTAATTGCTAAAATGTATTATCACTCGTAACAAACCAACAATCATGTTTGTATTGACAATTATAATTAATTAATAAAATATAGGAAGGATTTTGTGAAAAGCAAGCATTAGAGTAGAAAAGTAGAATAATTAAAAATGCACAATGTTATACGGGCTTATTCACAAACACTTGGTATGCATGTTTAATATGATAGGGAAAGTATTAAATTTGAACATGCAAATAACCCAAAAATAATAATTAGTGATAATTGTCAAATAATTCCCTAAGAATCCACAAGCAAATATGGAAGAAAACAATCATCCAATTAGATTTCTAACACCAAGTAAAATAATGTAAAAATAGATAAATAATAAAAAGAAGAAGAAAAGGAAAATAGAAAGAAAGAACCTTGAGAAGAAGGTGATAAAGAGGGGGTAATGAAGAATGTGAGGTGAAGAAAATATGATGGAAGGGAAAAAGAAGAGAAGAGTAAAGAAAGAGAAATAATGGAAAAAGATGGGAGAATAAAGAAGAAAGAAAAGAAAGAAGAAATAAGAAGAAAGAAATTAGGATTTAGAAAGATAAGATATGAAAAACAGGGCTGCGCAGGGTTCAGGTACGAATTCGCGAATGACGCGTACGCGTGGGTCGCGCATTGAGGGGGGCGACGCGTAGGCGTCGGTCACGCATACGCATGACCATGTTTGTGCTATTCGTGCGACGGCATCGTGGCGCTCGCACAACCCTCTGTTCGTTTTGGGATATGTGCTAAAATGTCATATGACGCGTGCACGTCAGGCACACGCAAGCGTGGAAGTGCAAAAGTGGAAAATGATGCGCACGCGTTAACAACGCGTACGCATGGGTGGGTTTGTGCTTCTAGCACAATTCCAGCTCCAAGCCAGCATAACTTTCGGCCAATACACCTTTTACGTCGAATTCACAAGGTTACGCGTGCGCGTCATTGACGTGTACGCGTGAGGGATGCGTACGCGTGGTGATGCTTGTGCGATTGGCACACTTTCTGAACTGTTTCCACGCAATTTTCTATTTTTTTATGCAGATGAAAATGCAGATTATATGCAATATTAATGAGAAGAGTCACTAAAATAAAACTAAGGAGAGAAAAGAAAGAACGATCATACCATGGTGGGTTGTCTCCCACCTAGCACTTTTAGTTAAAGTCCTTAAGTTGGACATTTGGTGAGCTCCTTGTCATGGTGGCTTGTGCTTGAACTCGTCTTGAAACTTCCACCAATGCTTGGACTTCCAATAAGCTCTATTAATACCAAGTAAATTTCTCAAGCTTTGATAAAGTTCTTCACAAGCTTTGAGCTCCCAAATTTGATCCTCATATATTCCCGGATCCCAAATCTTGTTTCTACACCCGTCTTCAAGTGGATCATGATGATTCCATCCAGGTGGTTCAGCCTTAGAATTCTCATTTAGGCACCCAAACATCCTCCTAGACCCAATTAATTGAGAATTATGCCAACCCTTGTAATCAGGCCTTGAGCTTCCAACCATAACGAACCTAGGATGGTGTTGCCAACCACTACCCATCTCCCTTTTACTCTTAATGCCACAAAGAGCTCTAAGTTGACCATCTGTCTCAAGTAAACCATATTCAAGTGGGAAAGTAAAGGTCAAGGATAAGAATTTTACCCACTTGAATGTTGTATTGGATGGTAATGGCTTTGGGAGAGAGGTCTCCAACAGCTTTGGCAAGGTGATTTTAGGCTCCATTCCCATGTGCTCTCTCTTGGCAACTTCCACCTCTTTGCGAGCTTCTTCAGTTTCAACCTCTTCCTCTTGGTAGCTTTCTTCCAATTCAAACTCTTATTCATGGCTTACCAAGGGCATGGGGGGTTGTGCTTCTTTTTCTTTAATCTCCATCTCTTGATCAACCTCTTCAAAGGCCTCAACCATGATATGCCTTGGAGGTTGTACACCCTCCTCAATATCAACATCAAACATCTTGGAAGGAGGCTCTATGACTGGACTTTCCCATGGAGGTTCCGCATCTCCTAAATCTTCAACCACTTCCTCTTCTTTAGTAATTTTGGCTTTCTCCACTTGCTCTAGTACAAAATCAGACTCCTCCTTGATGTCTTCCTTTCTATGACAACTCCTTTCAACTATTCTTTCATCTTTGAGGGTCTCTCTTACCGCTACCTTTAGGGCCTCCTCTAGCTTCTTATGAAGTATGGATTCACGAAGATGATTCCTTCTCTCTTGTTCCATGTCAATAGCATAACTGGGATCATCTTACTCTTGGATTGATGGATATGGGCATTTTGCACGGAGGGTGGTGGTGTGCTAAAGCTTGAGGGTTGAATATTGGAGGTAGAGGGTTGGTTCATGCGGGATATAAGATTTTGGAGTGTAGAGGTGAGACCAATGATATTAGAGATGAGTGTGTTATTATCCAATGGAGGCTGGGGTGGATAGGAGGGTTCATTTATTGGGAGAAAGGGCTCATAATATGGAGGTGGTTCTTCTTGATAAGGATATGAAGATGGTGAATATTGAGGTTGTGGTTCTGGGTGTGGTTCATATGGTGGTTGGTGTGGTGGATAAGGCTTAGGGTCATATGGAGGTGAATGGTGGAAATGGGCTTGTGAGTATGGTGGTTCAGAGTTATGTTGAGGAGGGGGTTCATAAGCATATGGTGGGGCTTGTTGGTAACTACAAGGAGGTCCACCATATTCATCATCTTTGTACGCTCCCTGAAATGGCTCTTGACCATAGTAATTTGGTGGAGGTTGGTTGTCACGAAAGGGTCCACCATAAATATTGTCTTGGTATGCATCACAGAATGGTTGTTGGTTATAGCGCATTAGAGGGGGTTGTTGCCAAGAGGGTTGATCAAATCCTTGTGGCGCCTCTCATCTTTGATTCTTCCAACCTTGATGCCTGTTCTCATTATAGCTTTCATTCCTTACAACAACATTGGAACCAAACTTGAAACCAGAGGGGTGAGAATTCACAGTAGCTAAAGAAAATAAAAACAAAAACTAATAAAAATTAATGAAAATAAACTCCTAAAACTAGAAATACTAACAAAGAAACAAAAAAAAAACAAATATTAACAATAACCAATAATAAGGCACACGTTTCCAATTTCCCGGTAACGGCGCCATTTTGACGAACGGATTTCTCTACCAGTAAAGAATTCACAATAAATTCTCGTTGTAAGTATAGTTTCTAAACCAACAGAGAATCCTTTCGTACAAAAGTTGGTTGTCACAAGCAACAAAACCCAATAAAATTTATAACCGAAGTATTTAAACATTGGGTCGTCTCTCAAGGAAGTGCAGGGAGGTGTGATTTATTATTGGTTATGGAAGATTATCTTTTTGGGTTTTTTAAGATAAGAAGCAACAATAGTAAATGGCAATAGAAACAAACTAACTATAAAAACTCTTGGCAAGGTATGAGAACTGGAAATCCCATCCTAGTTATCCTTATCAGGTGTGATGAGAATTGTTATTGCTCCCACTTAGTTAACCCTTACTAAATAAAGGAAAGTCAAGTGGATGAATCAATTTGATTCCTCACGTCCTAGTCAACTCCTATGGAAAGACTAGCTTTAGAGGGATCCAAATTAATCAGCAATTTCCAATTTTCAATCAACAGCTGAGTTTGACAACTCAAGTATCACCAATTACTCAACCAAAGCCAAAAGGGAAAAAATCCAAATTATTTATATCATAAATAGAAGAAAGCAATCATAATTCTGAAATACCTCAAATTATATTAAATAAGAAAATCAATTCTAACACGGAGTTCATAAACCAATATTTGGAAAATAAACAAACTAAAACTATAGAATAAGTAAAAGTAGAAGAGAAACTAAATTAAAGGAACATTGAACCTGGAATTGAGAAGACATAAACCATAAACTAAGAGAAATCATAAATCCTAAAACCTAAGAGAGATGAGAAAGCATCCCTCTCTAGAAACTACATCTAAACCTAAAATTGTGAATTATGGAATGTTGTCCCCTGAGTCTCTGCAGGTTCTCTGGCTCTATTCTGTGTTTCTGGGCCGAAAACTGGGTCAAAATTCTGCTCGAAATCGCCCCTAGCGTTTTCTGTTATTTCTGCAGATCGCGCATGTCACGCGTACGCGTCAGTCACGCGTGCACGTCATTTGGCGAATTTTCTTATCACGCGTACGCGTCAGGCACGTGCACGCGTCGCTGCAAATTTTTCTATTCCACGCGCTCGTGTGAGCTATGCGTGCGCGTCGGTGCTCGCTGGTTATCTCCTTGGTTTCTTGTATTCCTTCCACTTTTGCATGCTTCCTTTCCATCCTCTAAGCCATTCCTGCCCTATAAACCTTGAAAACACTTAACACACATATCAAGGTATCGAATGGTAGTAAGAGAGGATTAAACATAGCAAAATTAAGACCAAATAAACATGTTCTCAATCATAGCACAAAATCAGGAATGAAAATGTAAAATATGCAATTTACATGAATAAGTGTGAGAATAGTGGATAAAATCTACTCAATTAAGCACAAGATGTACCACGAAATAGTGGTGCATCACACTTCAACCAAGTACGAAAAAGCCGTTGGAATGTACGAGTGTCCTCATTCCGCAATAATGCGCACCCAAGAAGCGTAGACATCCCATGGTGGTTGACACCTACGAAAGACCCGAACGGCATGTCGTATCTAAACAATGGAAATATAAAAACATGTAATATATGTAGAAACTCCAAATGCCTTAGCTGAAAAAAAAAATCTAATTAAGTCGAACAAAAAAATAATAATTTGGTACCTATTAGTCTTGTAAGTAGTGTCAAACGTCACGACATCACCAAAATATTCCCATGCAACTCTACACCGAGCATCGACCCAAAACACATTTCTAATGCTATGGTTTTCATCTACATCTATTTCAAAGAAAAAGTTTGGATTGGGCTCCTTCATCCGTGAGAAGTGCTTAAGTAACTCTTTTGGATCCGTCTCATCCCCGGAAATGCGTAAGTGACGACTAATATAATTTCTAACATCCTTCTCCGTAAAGGTGAGGTTGGCAGGGCCACCGGCGGCATTGGCTAGTGCCTGGTACGTCTTACTCGATCTAATGCCAGCTTGGTCGTTTTGCTGTATCAGGTCCTTCACATGCATACTTAGCTGACGGTTTGTTGAGAACACTCCAGATAGCTTCGGATTAAGCGGGTGTGAGTGGGACACCTCTACTCGAGAAATTCTCCGCTGCCTTGTCATCTTATCTAATGCCAAATAGCAACGGGTTTTGCAGTTTGTTGAAGCCACCATTTTCCTTCTCTTGGGTGCCTTTACACGGGATGTGTGGTATCCATCTCTGTTACAATGCAAAGCCTGATTAACAACCACCCTTTGATCGTTTCTAGTCTCCCAGCCGGTGGTTCTTATTTTGACGACAAATTCAGTCCTAGCCGCATATCGGTAATAATATACACGCGCATCTTCTAATGTGCCGAAGCACATTCCCTCATCGGGATCTAGCTCCTCGTTACCAATGGCTTGGTTTATCACCTGAAAAAAAAAAGAAAAAAAAAACAAATGAAACTCTACCTAATAGTTAACTATACAAAAGTGGCTAATTTCACTATCGAGTATAACAAATAGAACACACTATTGTAATTTTAGGTGCTAATTTCGTTTTATTATGTATGTTAACGTGGATGTTAACTTCATACAATTATGGATGTTATTCATCTGAACTTATTTATTGTATAAAGCATGAACTTTACACAAATGTTATGCATATAACTAAAGTGTCAAAATTGGCAGTTCACTAAATAGTACAATATAAGTATAACTGAGAATACAATTAGTATCATACTCGATATAGTGAACGTTGTATGACTGTGCTGGTGCTTGAAATAATAATAACAATAGAAATAATACTTTATATATAGACATAAAAACAAGATATGTCTATTTTGATTTTTTTTTGTCTAATAAAAATTTGTCGATAAAATAAATAAAAAGTTCTAATCTTTTAAAAAGACAATATAAAAATTTTATAGTTTTTTTTACGGATTAATGTGCTGGTCATGATAAAATAATTTTTATATATTTATTTATTTTGAATTTTTTTAAAAAATTATTGTTATTAAGCAAATTAAAATAAAAAAAATCCATAATTTAATAACTAATTAACCATAAGAAAAAGGAATTAAAAGCATGATTAATTATATAAAAAATAACATAAATATTTATTTAAATAAATATTATTTCCTTCGTCCACGTATGTTAAAAAAAAAATAAACAACATAAACAAAAAAGAGATAATTGGCAGAATTTTGGACTAATAAGTTATAGTGCTTAGTCTTTCCTTCCTGTTGTCTTATTTGTTTCTTTTTTTTTATATAACCAAAAAAAATTAGTGAGCAAAATAAAAAATTTAAATACTATACCAAAAAAAATTAAATACTAAAAAAAATACTTCTTATTTTAGAGATCAACATTATAAAAATATTTTTAAAACTTAAAAAATATAACAAAAATAATAAAAAAATTTACTTTTTCTTTACATAAACAGCAAACAAATAATTATCAAGAATGTTATGCATATAACTAAAGTGTTAAAAAATACACAAAAAATAATCCGAGTTATTACCATACCTCATCAGAGCTAGTGTAGTTTTCCATATTTTCAGAAATTATTGATTGACTGGCAATAATTTCGTCGGGTGAGTCTGTCTGTTGTTCAAATTCTTCAGCACCTTTTGCCATAGGTACTGTATTAAGGTCGAAATCAATTGCCATACAAATTACAATGATAAAAACAATTTCTTGTAAAATTTCTTGGCTTATACACTATTGTGCTTGCAATGGTGTTATTCTTGTGATTTTTGAATGAATATGATTGAATTAACATAAAGTATATATTAGGATAGGTTTTATATTTTATATCTCTAATAATTGATGATAAACGGACAAAGAATCAATTGTAATTATTTAATGTAATTGATATTATAATTACCGTTCTTAATTATGATTATTATTAATCTTTATTGTATTTTTATATATAAAAATTAAATTATAAAAAAAATATTAAATATTGATTATAAGAATGCCTAATAAAAAGGGATATGATTTTATAATTAATATCATTAATAAGTGAATTTAATAAGAATATGATAAGTAGAATGATAAGAGAATGGGATTAAAAATAAAACTGTTATTAAGTAATATAAACGAAGTAAAATGAACTAACTATATATATATATATATGCATTGTGATACCCCGAAGGTCGAAGAACAAGTTTATTTTATTAATTGAAATTAGTTCTATAGCATTATATTGTGAACCTGGGTGCTTTCATATGTAATCCTCCCCTTTGGCGCACAGTTACAAAGGAGGTATGTACATATTCAGATACTGCAGCTATTATGTTCGATCTATGATATAAAATAATAATAATAATAATAATATAGGTTATATTTGCTATTTGGTATACCTAATAAAATTACTGGTGTGCACACATTATTTTTACATAGTTTTCTCCTTTTGAAATTTCAGCAACGCCCAAGAAGATATAGATCATTACAACGTTCTAGAAGCCAATGAGTTAATCCAAAGCTTAATAGATTTTTTAAAAATTGAATATCATCTTCGTATATAAATTCATCTTGATTCCGGTTGTATGTAGTAGAAGAAAACCGAGTAAGGATGGAAGTCGTCTGGACAGAGTTCTTTGAAGCTAGAATGAAAATCCTACTCTCACTATTTAGAGAAAAGTCTATCATGCATGGGACAATACTCACATACAGCGTGAATATATTCATAAAATATAGAATGCTGGTATATTTGATAGTAAAATTGTATTTTATTTAAAAAAAAAACGTTTAGGGAGTTAATATTTTTATTAAAATTTAGTCAGTATTTAACCAATAAAAAAATGAGTAATTTCATACCATTTGATGAAATCTCACACCATTATTAAAAACATTATTAATAACTAATTGATGGCTACAAATCACAAAACTTGTTAGTTCCTAACACTCCTCTAAAAAAAATAAAATTCACATATCTAATCATTCATTCTTGTTCTCTTATATTTTTCATACAATGTCATTACGTACAAGAATAGATACCTCATTCATGAAAAGTTTTTTTTATTGGTATATACTTATGAAGCATGGAAACTTCTTTGATTTGTCTAATCAATCTTGTTATGTTATTAACAATATTTCTGTCAATTTCTGCTAACTCTTATTTATGACTATATTTAATAGAAGTGTCTTTGTGGATGTGTCTAATAAAAATATCTTTTTTATAAATGTATCTAATAAAAGTATCTTTATAGATGTATTTCCTATATGTGTCTCTTTGTACATGTGCTTAAAATATAATAATTAATTATTGTTGACAATACGATATTTGTTGACACTCGTCGACACATGTGTTTTTTAATCCAATTATATTTTAATAATAAAAAATAATTTTTTTAAACACGTTTAAACATATTTAAATATCATTATGTGTCACTGTGCATCTTTACTCTTAACATGTATTTTTATTTGAAATGAATTTTAAAATAGTATATATTATTAATTATAAAATGAAAAATATTTTAAACACTTTATATAATTTTAAAAAAATATATTAAAAATAATTAAAAATAATTTAAATTTTAATATCAATAAAATTCTAAAATATCATTATAATTTATCTAAGAAATAATATATATATCGTATTTTCATATCTTATAAAAATTTTAAATTTGTAGATCGGTATGTCCCATAACGTGTTATATTTCGTATTTGTATCCATGTAACTATGTAAGTAGTGTCTATGTATGGTAGGTACATACATTCTATAATTTTCCTTTTTTTTTTCGGTTTCTCATAATATTTTCAACCCAATAATCAGATTAATGACTAATCTGTCACAATACTAAATTTTATTTAAAAATTTATTATTGGCCAATAAATTACTATATGCATAAAGTAAAATTTAAATTCGTTTAAATAGATTAATGAACTAACTACTGGTTAAACCAATCCAACTTGTCTATAATTTTCTTTTGACATTGAGGAATGGCGAAACTGCGAACATCTCTTTTTGGTAAATAAAGGGGCCAAACAATGGATTCATCTAGCATTTAGCAACTGGCTTGGCCAGATGGACAAATCCTCCCTCCCAACTCCCAATTAATTGCAACAACAGACAAACTTCATGACCAAAAAAAAAAAAAAAAAGACAAACTGTAAGAAATACTTAAATATTCTAAAAAGTAAAAACAACTTAAAAATTTTTAGGAGTCATTTAAATAAAGAGAGTTAAAATATCTTTTTTTAAAAATATTTTTTAATTATTAAAAATTAATATATATAATCTATTAAATCGTATTATTTTTATTAAAATTAGATCGAATAAATTGATTTAGCCAAAAAAATCGATAAACTAAATTTTAAATCGGTCTAAATTAATATTTTTTTATAAAAAATAATTACAATATTTTTATTATAAAAATAATTAAAATATTCTTATAATTAATTTTAAAAATCCTAAATCTTAACCCTACGATGACACAAAGAGAAAAGAGGTGTTAAGATTTAGGATTCTCGATAGATATATATATATAATAAGAGTATTTTAATTATTTTCTATAATAGGAGTATTGTAGGTTTGTAGCAATTTTTTTATAAAAAAATATTAATTTAGACCGATTTAAGATTTGGTTTACCGATTTTTTATCAAATCAATTTGTTTGATTTAATTTTGACAAAAATAACACAATTTAATCAATTATATATATTAAATTATAATTATTAAAAAATATCTTTAAAAAAGGGACGTTTTAAGTGTAAACCCTGATTAAATTAGTAAATAATTAGTCAATAAATTAGTTTTTAATAAGGAGGATTAGAAATGTGAATATTATATCAAATTAGAATAGAGCTCATCGAAACGAGAATTTTGACACTAATTTCGAAGAAAACGGTCCAAAATTGAACCGAACAGACCAAACCGATTGAACTGGACCCAAACCGGGCCGTCGGTCCAACCGGACCAACTCATTAAAATGAAGCTGAACCCCTTTCAATCCCTCATTTGGATGCAGCAGCGTGAAACACCTCCAGGGAGGGGAGAAAGCTTCCGTAACTTTACGGTAAATTTCCGATCCCCGTAACTTCTCCGTCCGAGTTCCAATCGTCGCACCGTTTGCGGCCACACGTCTACCGCGTCGAGCTCTCCATTTCTACCGGAACAATTTCACTGGTAACTTGTTTAATTACTCTCAGCCCTCTTTTCCCCCAATTTTCGAATTTTAAGTGGGAATGTTGAATTTCTTTGATTTCTGATGTTTTAGGATCCAATTAGCTTGAGAGAAACGTTCACTCTTGCTTATGTGAAGCTTGGGTAATGTGAGGATACGATAATTCTATTTTATTTTCATTGAATTTGAGCTTTGAGTATTAAATTGGATATATATGTGTTATGAATGTGTATTAGGTTGTGAATAAATAATTGGAGCTTGGAATTGTGAATACTGGAACTTGGAGGAAGCGGATTAGTTGAGTTTTGAGGGGCTGCCTTGGTTTTGAATAAATAGCTTTGGTCGTTACGTGGAAATCGGCCAAGGTATGGTTTAGGTTTCTTGCATTTAATATATAATGTTCTGTGAAAACTTAGGCTAAATGACTATTGGATAAGTTGGAATGCAGGTGTATGTTTAATGTTTAGTAATTTGTCGATGAATATATTTGGTTGAAGTTTATTGGATAATTAGTTTTTAATTTTGGATGGTGAATGTTGTTATGTTAATTTGGAGAGAATTATGGTTGAATGTTATTGTTGATGAACATGGTTAGTTTGGTGCTTGTTGATTAACTAATGATTTGGTGAATTATTGATTTGAGGTTTAATTATTATGGAGGTTGTTGTGATAATGAGGTATTTTGTGTTAAAAACCTAGGATTTGTGAACTATGATTCTTAGTTGGATTTTGGTTGTTGGACTTGAATATTGCATGAGTTTAATTGTTGATTTGAGGTAGATTTATTGTGGTGATTGTTACGATGATGAGGAAGGGTATGTTGAATTGAAAAGAATGCAGGTTTGGACCCGAAAAGGGTGGCAAAGTCCGAGTTTTAGAGGAGATGCTACCGAAATTTTATAAAAATTAGAGATTTTATTTAGATGATTATTTAAAAGAGATTTAGATTTAAAGGTTATATGGTTTGATTTTGAGTCATTAAGAAAATGAGTATGTTTTAAGTTTGAAGTTTGATTTGTAGAAAAGAATGAATTATGTTTTGAATTGGAACTATTGATGGACGGAATGAGAGGTGTGATAATGAAGGATAAGGATTGAATATGTTTAATGTATGATGATGAATGAGATGCAATTGAGAATGATGTGGATGTTGATGAATTATAATTGAATTATTTATATGGCTTATGAATTTGAATAATCTGAGATACGAGATTCCCTGGATTAAGTGCCGTGGCTTGCCACCACGTGTACCGGGTTGAAAACTCGATACTCTGTTGACCCTACGACGTAAGTGTGACCGGGCACTATATAAATTCCCGGGAATGTTACCCCCATTGAGCAATATTGATTATTTGAGAAAAATCTATGCATAGACTCTTGGGGAAGCACGTCGGGGGACAGTCTAAGGACAATTCAGACTTGTCGGGTTGGCTGGATAACCGACAGATGAGCCTCATCAGCCATAGGACAGGCATGCATCATATGCATATTACTTGAATTACTTGCTTGTGCTCTAATTGGGTGTGCCTATCTGTATTTGCCATGCTAAATGTGTATTTGTTACCTGTAGTAGTTGTAACCTTCTTGTGTTTGCCTTTATCTGTCTATTTGTCCGTGAAAATGCATGATGGAGTTGGAGGTATGGAGGAATGACAGTATAGGACTTAGATTTAAGGTTAAGTTAAGTTAGGATTAAATATTTTTAGGAAACCACCTTTTATGGCTTCTGTTTAATACTTTAAGCTCTATAATCTGAGTGTCGGCGTTCTAGGATTGCCTCTGGCATTCCCAGGACCTTATATATTATGTGTGTGGCACCTTTACCATACTGAGAACCTCCGGTTCTCATTCCATACTATGTTGTTGTTTTTCAGATGCAGGTCGGGAGCCATCTCGTTAGGCGTCTGGACTCTTAAAGCGGAGGGGTTACTGGATAGTGTTGTTGTATAGTTTTGTTGTACAGTGATGTATATATATGTACTTAGCTTTCTCTCCACATAACTTGTCCTTTTTGATCCTCTTAGAGGTTTATGGAGAGGCAGGATTGTGTGTATGTACTTTTGGGTTTTGGATATGTATGTATATATGTGTAAATATTCTCCGGCCAGTCTTGACTTCGCAGGCTGAGTTAGGAGCTTGTTATTTTGTATCTTTGGCACTATATTTCTACTTCTGTTATCTTATGTTTGACAGTTACGATTTTTTTAGCATGCAAGTTAACTCGTTCCTTGAGCGTTGCGCTTTTATCTCACGATTTTTATTTCCCCTATTCTTCAAGGCTCCTAGCATATTATAACTCTTCTGCTATTATATGTACTCATTTTATTTTAGAGGTCGTAATACCACATCACCTCTGTTTTACGACTTAAGCGTAAAAACTTTGTGTGGTAGGGTGTTACATTATGGTATCAGAGCAGTTCGTTCCTATAGAGCCTGAAAGACGGACTGATTGTACTTTTGTGCATTCTCTGTATATGTGTGTATGTGCTATTAGGATATCTGACTGATATATATGGCATAAACGTTTGTGAGCATGCATTTGGAACTTAAAGCATTAGACCTGCGATATTGAGACTGATCAACTTAATATCGCTTGTTTGGTGTGTATAGGGACCAGATGTCGACTCGCGGACACGGTAGCAGGCGAGGTAGAGGTAGGACAGGCACCGTTACTCCTGCCCCCATAGGGACTGATCCAGTAGACTTTATGGCTGCCCTGGGAAAATGGCTGCAGCTATGATAGGATAATATCCGCATATCCGCGGTAATTATCCGCATTCGATCCGAATTTTGTGGATATTATCCGATCCGCACTATGATAGGATCGGATTGCGAATTTGGCAGTGATATCCGCGGATCCGATCCGCAAATCCGCATATCCGCACATTTCATATAAATATTATAGTTTAAGAAAGTAAACTCTAATGTGATATGAATTTTAGTGTGTTATTTTATGAATTTTATGATATCTTGTTTTTAATTTTTTATGTTATACTTCAACTTAGAATAATTAAACTTAAATCTTGTGTTATTATTTTGTTTTTGTTATTCAAGAGAATTTTTATCGATAATATTTTAGAAGTAAATAGGCTTAAATAGGTGAAAAATGAATTTTCTAGATATTTTTTTTGTAAAAATAGCCAAACAAAATCTTAAAATTATTTTTTTGAATTATGCGGATATACCCGATATCCGATCGGATCGGATCCAGCCTGGAAAAATGCGGATATCGTATCCAATCCGATCCGATGAGTGCAGTGCGGATTGGATAGAATTTTAGGCTATATCCGATCCGATCCGATCCGATCCGATCCGTGTGCAACCCTAATTTAATCAATTATATATATTAAATTTTAATTATTAAAAAAAGA
Organism: Arachis hypogaea; assembly: GCF_003086295.3. Classification (NCBI taxonomy): domain Eukaryota; kingdom Viridiplantae; phylum Streptophyta; class Magnoliopsida; order Fabales; family Fabaceae; genus Arachis; species Arachis hypogaea. The sequence goes on along the minus strand of NC_092051.1, from coordinate 22,950,642 downwards.
CGTTTTAGACGTCTTTATCATAGTAGCTCCTATTACAGTATTGTGAAAATTATTCAATACGCTGTGTTGGCTAGGATGTTACCTAGGGGTGGCAAAACGGGCCAAACATGTCGGGCTGACCGCGCCGAACCCGCTAAAAAGGCGGGTCGGGCTAGGATTTGGAACCCGCCAAATTAAAAAAATCCGCCAAACCCACACCGTCAAATTTGTGGGTTGGGGCGGGGCGGGGCGGGACGGCCTGCCGGGCCAAAGACTTTTATTTTTTTTATTAAATAAAAGAGTGATTACTACTACAAAATTAATAATTATATACTTTTCAAACATTTTTTTATTTTTTATTTTTATTCTTCTTATTAACTTTATTTATTTTAGAGTAAAGTATCGTTTTTATCCCCAACGTTTGGGGTAAGTCCCAAAGTTGTCCCTAACGTTTCAATCGTCCTATTTAAGTCCCTAACGTTTTAAAATTGACTCAATGTTGTCCTGCCGTTAGGGATCCATTAACAGAATTGATGGCGGGACAAAATTGAGACAATTTTAAAAGGTTAAGGACTTAAATAGGACGAAAACGTTAGGAACAAAAACGATACATAAAAATAAATTTTAATTTAATTTTACCTTTCAATAATATTAATTTTTTACTGTACATAGTATTCAATTATTTTTTAATTACATATAAATAAATTACAATTAATTACATTACTTTTATTTTAAATAAATTTATTTTTTTATAATTTTAAAGAATTTTGATACATTAGAGATAAAAGGTATAATTTATATTTTATTGTATATATATATATATATTTTTTTTCTGCAAGTTTATATACTTGTCATTTTACAAATATTTCATGATAACTAAAAATCTTTAAGAGTAAAATTATAAAAAAAAATAATTTATTTAAAATGAAAGTAATATGATCAAGTGTAATTTACTCAGATGTGATTAAAAAATAATTGAATACTATGTATAGTAAAAAATGATATTATTGAAGGATAAAATTAAAATTTATTTCTATGTATCATTTTTATCCCCAACGTTTTTGTCTTATTTAAGTCCATAACGTTTCAAAATCGTCTCAATTTTGTCCCGCCGTCAATTCTGTTAACGGATCCCTAACGGCAGGACAACATTGAGTCAGTTTTGAAACGTTAGGGACTTAAATAGGATGATTGAAACGTTAGGGACAACTTTGGGACTTACCCCAAACGTTGGGGACAAAAACGATACTTTAGTTTTTATTTTATTTTACAATTTCGTATATATGCTCAAATTATGTGACTTATTTTTTAAAATAAAGATGATTCTATTGACAAATATTATTTTGAACAATTTTATTGATGTTAAAAATAAAAAAAAGATAGTAAAAAATTATATTATAATTTGATTATTTTTTATTTGTATTTAAATTTTTAATTATTATTTTTGGTTAATTTTAATACATTTTATTTTTCAAAAAACAAAAACAAAAGAATCAAGCGGGCTAGCTCACTGGCCCGTCAATCCGCCATAAAATGAGGCGGACTAACATTTTAAACCCACTTTAGTTAGTTGGGCGGACCAGCCCGCCCCATTTATGGTACGGGCTTAAACAGGACGGAGCGAATTGAAACGAGCCTGCCGTTTTACCACCCCTATTGTTACCACGTGTTCAACACGCTCCTCGTGTATTGACCAGAATATTACCACGTATTCAATACACCTTCACACATTAGAACACGTCCCTCACATGTTGACTTTCTAATTTCTCCCTACAAAATCCACCCACATACTTATCATCAAATAATTCCATTTTTAACCGGAAAAAAAAAAAACCAATATTTTTTCCACAAAAAAAAATCGGCTATTTCCAACATGGATAGAGTTCTTATCTTTGGAGAGCGAGCAGGACAAGAAATCCACCGTCCATCTTCATTCTAATGCCACGTGTCAACACCAGGGATCCTCATCATACCCTGATAGTTCTTTTTTTTTCTTGTCATGGACCCCACTTAAGGCAAAGTGTGTACCAAGTACCAACCATTTGATACAGACCAGTAGAGTGTGTGCGTACGTGTTAAGAGATAATGGCGGAAACGGCGTCGTACTGGGTCATAACACTTGGGTTGTCGTGTCCCTAGCAACAAGCGGAAAAAGCTGCGCTCCCACACTGAAATCACAAAACCGACAGCGTATGATGATGCCCAAAACGAATAACCAACAAGTTTCTCTTTTGATTGCTCTCTCAGATGCTCTTATTTTCTCTCCATTCGCGCTGATCATGCAGATTTCTCTTTTGGTTAGTTTGCTCAATCATTCTTTGTTTTTCTTCCCCAACAATTACTATGTTGGAGTTTTAGTTTGTTAGGGAGATTGTAATGTTCTGGTTGATTAGGAATTCGCTCATCTTTTCTGTGATAGTGTCTATATTTGTTTCGAATTTCATGTGGGTGTCGATGATTTTTATGATTGTTTTGAATATGGGGTTTGCTTGACTACTTTGATTTGGTTTTGTTAAAGTCTTTAGCTTGAATCTTTCAGAGGTTTCGGTTTCTATTATCTGTTTATTCCTTACCCCTTGAATATGGGTGATTCAATTAATAGCAATTAATGCTATTGTTGACTGTCTTTACCTGAATGAAGAAGGGCCGCTAATCATTATTATACTGCATGATTAATGATGAAAAATAATGATATACCCTCTTAAAATTTTCCTAATCATCTTCCTAAATGAAGTAAAAAGTAGATAGAATCAATGTATTCGCGTCTTAAAATATGATCAATTCTACTTTCAAGGTCAATTGAAGATTTCTGAGGAGAATAAGTTATTTCCCTTATTATGTTTCTAAATAGTGTTGAAAGGGCTAAAAGCTATTTCCCTTATTATAATAGACATTAATGTAAAAAATTAAATTTGGATATTAATTAATGTATGAGGTTATATTAAACTTTTTTAATTTTGAAGAAGGTGAGTAAGAAGGCTTGTGGTGAGAAACCGAGAAGTAAGAAAGCAGAGGCAGAACAGGGAAAAGAGAAAAAGATGAGAAGGAATTTGATTTAACTGAAAAAAGGTGTTATTGAAAGAAATTTTTTTTTTCTGCATAATCATACACTGAACCTTACTATTTTATGGCCAAGGATAACTAACTCCTAGCTAACTCTGGACCTTGCTATTTTATAGCGAAGAATAACTAACTCTAGCTAACATATCTCACAAAAAGTACTTATATCTTTTAAAAGCTGTAAGCACAACCATTTCTTCAAAAAACTTTACGGAACCAAGCTTTAGTGACTCAAAAGTTTTAAGCATGTTGCTGAAACACCATGGTGTTTGTTTGGACTTTGAATTATAATCTAGTGACTTTTGTTGTCATTCCTTTACCCTTGAGAAGTACATTGGTAGTCAACTAGTTCAGATAATACAATCTCATTTTTTATTTCATGGTTTTTACTTTTTCGTGCATTAACGCATAATTTCTTTCAAAATGGATTCAGTTGTTCCCAACCATTAACGTTCTTGTTTTGCACAGAAATTTTGAAACAAGAGTAGGTAAGTGATGGCAGCAGCCGAAGCAAGAGCTCTGTGGCAGAGAACTGCTAATCGTTGCTTTGTCCAAGAAGACGCGAAACGAGCTCCTAAGTTGGCTTGTCAATCTTCATGTGCAACATCAAAATTGGTGGATGCTGGACCAGCCAATATAGTAGATGAATCCAATCATGTTGTTAATGTCACCCATTTTGACAGGAAATCATCATTTTCTGATCCATCAGCTGACTCTAGGTGGTGGTTACGTTTGCAACCTAATTATGGGTATCAGAAGGATGAGGTTGAAGCAATGAAAGCTAGTGATGAAAGTAAAACATTCAGCAAAAATTATGAGGCATCTCCTGAATTAATGGATGTGGTGGCAAAACATGAGGCATTGCAGATTGATTCTGTTGGCTGCTCGGTGTCCAAGCAAACAAATGATTTTTCCTTGGAATCAGATTACTCATGGATTGATGATGATAAAGCTGAGCCTTGGTGGCGGACGACAGATACAAATGAGTTAGCTTCCTTTGTCTCACAGAAATCCCGTAGCCATATTGAGAATTGTGACCTTCCTCCCCCTCAGAAGAAGCATTTTAGAGGACATGCATATGCTAATATCAGCAATCACAAAATAAGGACAGCATCTCATGAATGGGAGGCTAAATTCAAAGGTGTTTCCAATTTGACATATCATGAACAAGGAAATATAGGTTCTGGGTTGATGCATAAAAAGCAGGGATCTTCAGCCAATGAAGGGCTTTCATATTTAGTTTCCCACAAATCTTTGAGGTACTTTTTTTATTGATGTCATTATTGCATTAGCAATTTGAGGAATATATTCTAGTATTTATTTATTCATTTGTTTTTTGTTGGCCAAATAACTAAAAGTATAGAATTCATGTGGATTTTGTTCTTTCGATTTAGGGTGCAGAATTTGGTTTCCAATTGAATTAGTTCATACTTATAGTTGTTTGGACCTGTAAATTTGCTTCAGTTATACGACCAAAGACGAGGATGTCACGACAAGGCAACGAATATTTGAGGGAGACCCCAGTAAAGCTCAACTAATGGAAGCATTATGTCATTCTCAAACTCGTGCAAGGGAAGCAGAGGAAGCAGCAAAGAAAGCTTACGCAGAGAAGGAACACATTGTTGCGCTCATTTTCAAACAGGCTTCACAACTCTTTGCATATAAGCAATGGTTCCAACTGCTGCAGCTTGAAGCACTTTACAGTCAAATTAAGAACACAGATCAGTCAATCTCTACTCTCTTTCCAGTGTCTCTTCCACGGAAACCACGGAAGAGGAAGCAGGGAGACGAAATTCAATCGAAGCCAAAATGCGATGTTACAACATATGCCGTTGCGATTGCTTTAGGATTGAGTCTTGTTGGAGCTGGATTACTCTTGGGTTGGACTGTGGGGTGCATGTTGCCTCGATTATAGTATAGTTGGCTGCATGATTTGTAGCATAGTCCTGTTTGATTCATGCTATTCTATATAAACAAAGTGAAATTGTTGAGTGGGAAAGAAGCCTCAGTTAATTTGTCAAATTTGTATGTATTTTTGTAGATATGTTAGTGCCCGTGAATGTAAATGTGATGTACATAAAATCCGATTTCCGAATATGCTACTTGTGAGATGAATGTGCTGCATCTGTAATGTATGTATCTAATTGATGAATTTGTAAGTTCTGTATGTTCATTTACAAAAGTGAAGTCAGTCATGCCCAACCTTCACAATTTCGTATTAACAGATAATTACACCTCCCTCGTGGTTTTAAGTGTTATTTATATAGTTATCTCCAAAAATTAATTTTGCTACTAAAAAAAAGGTAAAATAACAAGGACTACAATATGTTTTTTGGTATTTAAGGAGTACAGTAATTTTGTTTTTGGGGGTATATTTCAAAGAATACAGTTTGTTGGACAATTCATACTTTTAGACATTATAATATTATAATATTTTGTTAAGCTTTCACATTTTTTCTGGTTTTTTTTTTTTTTTTTTTGTCGTGGGCTGGAACGTTGTTAATTGGCCACAGGGCTCAGAAATTAATTGGCCACATGCCTCTGTTTTGTTTATTCGACCCGGTCCCGTCCAAATAATATGTATTAAATATTCAATAAAGAGAAAGAAAAAAAAAAAAGTAAAAAACGAGAGAAGAGGAACCGAGAAGATCCAAGCTGAGCTTGTGACTAGAGGAAGTTGGGAGAGAGAAGAAATCGAAATCTAAATAGTAATTGAAAATGGGAGTGATGGAGAAACTGAAGATGTTCGTTGTTCAAGAGCCCGTTGTTGCTGCTTCCTGCCTCATCGCTGGCTTCGGTATCTCTTTCACTCACTAAACCCTAATTTCCTTCCCATATTTTCGTTTCAGAAAAGCTCTGTTACTGCCTATAATCTTCACAATTCAGTGTTGCTTGGCATTTCATATCTGCGATCGATTGTCACTGGGACTTTGATGCAGTCGGACTGATCTAATTAGGGCTTATTCCAATGTCTTAATTTTTTTTAATTGCGGAAAAAGATGTCCCTCGAAAATCTTGGCCGTTGAATTGGATTGAATCAAAACATGGAAAATTCTTGTTACTACCGTATATAACATTGTACGGACATGAGAACGCGAAATGTAACTAGAAAATCTGCTAATTTAATTAATTTTCTTTGTATTAATATTCAATGCAATGAGTTTCATATGGGGGAAATATGTTCGCTATAATCATTGTATGTTGTTTCACCAATCTAGTCATAACTTATTTAGCATTGGATATAGAGATTTCCTATTGACAGGTTGTTCACTTATTATGTTGTGAAATCCTTGACAGGCCTTTTCCTTCCTGCTGTTGTGAGGCCCATGCTAGATTCATATCAGGAATCCAAGCAACCTCCTCCACCTGCTTTAAGCGATGTGAGTGTTCTTTCTGGGACTAACTTTCTGATACTGTTTTCTAAATGTGTGATATAATCCCATAACCTTAGCATCGAATTTTCTGTTTGATGTTGCATTTTCAATTCTAGAATGCTATTTTCCATTTTCCCATTATTTGGAGAGGGAGTACTTCTTGGTGCTATCTGTGAATAATTTCTAGGGAAAATTACACTAACTTTGGTCGAATTTGGATGATATTTACACACATTTCTCTGGATTTACAGAAATAGATACTATGGTTCCGTAAGATTTAGGTGATATTTGGAAGTGTGGCTATAAATATGACACTGAGTACCTCTGGGTGTTTGTATAGGCATGACGAAACAAGAGGGTAATGGGTATCATTATATTAAATATATCCTTATTTCTAATTAGAGCCTTCTAACAAAAAAGGTTACCGAATGCTTTTTCACTTGCACCCCCGCACGTATATGATCTTCTGATATTGACATATGTTGCATCATTGCAGGTAGTTGCTGGTATGACGGGTAAAAAGTAATGTAATTCACACTCGAGCAAATTATTGGAGTTCCCTGCTTGAATTTATTTTCGTTCATACTTTGAAATGAATAAGAGTACTGACTCTGGGATTTTGGTTCCATTTATGACTGTCATCTGTTGGTTTTTCTCATCTCATGTTAATTAGGCCAAATGTTGGGTTAATCAGTTTTTCTTCCTATTTAATTTTGCCTCCCTTTACAAGTGCGGATTCTGAAAATGTTTCTACGGGTCAAATGTAAAGGTTTTTTTTTTTTTTAGGCTATGCAAGCTTGAACATCTGAATGTAGTTTTATTATCGAGTTGGCACTTTTAAAGAGGAAAAAGTGACACTTTATTAGCAATAATACTACTATAAATGTAGTATATATTAAGGGTGTATTACGTCACATTTGAGTTCATTACTGATTACTTCATTTCAGTATAGGGTTTTCTTTTTCCCCCAATTCACATGTTTAACCTATCGGCGTATTTGGATCATCATAAGAACAATATTTTGCTGCAATCAATAAATGGGCATGACTCAATCTGGCCCAGGCTATATTTGCTTGGTTATGGTATGATTCATATGAACCTTTAGAAGAAAATCAACTTAAGATAAAGCTAAGCGCATTTTAGTATTAAAAAAAAGGGTTTAGTTAGGAAAATTATTTGAGGATTAGTAAATTTATTGTTTTTTGATCAGCATTTTAACTCATTGTTCTAATTCCTTGTCTAGTAATTTATAATATATTTTTAGTCAATATTTTTAAGATTAATTATTGGTAAAAAATAATAAATTTTGATATTTTTTAACATCTTTTAGTTAATATGTGTCTTGAGTCATATTTTAATATTAATATTAGTAAAATTTATTTTTTTTAGTTAATAAATACATAATAAATATATTAAAAATTTAAATTTTATATATAATTTATTATATTTTAATTGATAACCTCAACATTAGCTAAACTCTTAAAAAAATGTAATTAGATATTTATTGTATTACATAATTTCTAGTATTAACTTAAATAATAGATTAATCATATAAATTAGCATTATTGAGTATTGAGTACATATCGATAACATTGCCAGATTACAGTAAGATAGTTACCCTTCTATTCTAATCTAGGTAGAAAATCATGTACAATTGATCAGATGAGGCAAAGGAGACAGGTTCCGCAGTATGAGTGGTGTGGACACCCAAAAGAAACAGCCTGAGTGCAATTACTGTCGTCCTCTTCCAATAAAGCAAATGTGGTACGGTTGCTGGGATAGCTTCAAAGATGCATGATTAGAGGGTATGGGTGCTCCCAGCATCCTTGAGTTTCTTGTTTTTCCATGGAACCACCTGCTTCAAACCCTCATAGATTGTTGTCTGCAACAATAAGCAACAAGTGAAAGCATAAGATTTAATTTGGAATCCATGAAAGCTACATGAGTTGTAAGTAATAATGTTACCCAGACACGAGGCTTATAGCCATAAGGGTGGGAAGTGGCGGAGAAGCTGGCAGCACGCTTCAAGTTACTGTCCCTGATGAAGGGCTTCTTCTTCAAAGAACCAAACCACCGCCCTCTGTTCCTGTTCCTCTTGAGATTGATCGCATTGGGAGAAGGTATGATGAGCCTTGCCGGAGGGGTAGGGAGGTGGAGGCACTTTGGGAGAAAGTCTTTGGGATCAGAGAAGGGGATAAGTGCCGTGCAAGGAATAGGCTTTCCGGGCACTTGCTCCCACCGAAATGGGACCGAAGCTGACGTCTCCAGCGGAGGAGTGAGGCTGCCTGACCTCTCTTTCTCCGGAGACTTCTTGAGACTCAGAAGGGGAAGCCTTCCTGTGCTTTTCATTTCCTCCTTCACTTCTCACTTCTCACTACCCATCACTCACATTCTCCCTCTTGTTTTTATATACTACTTTTCTTTTAACTAAAATATGTCCCTTTCATCACTTGGTCCAAATAATATTCCGCTAAGCTAAAATAGAAACACAAGAATTAAAATTAGAGTCGCCCTTTTCCTCGTATCTTGTACATGATTCTAGCAATAGCAAGCGTTTATCACGAGCAAGTTAAACTACATTACTTTTCATCGTTTTCACCAGTAACAAAACTATGCCAGCCAATAATTAAATCACGGGATTAACCAAGTTGAGTTGATCTAGTGGTTAGTTCATTAGTCCGCTTAAGTAAATATCGAAATTCGAATTTCGTTTTGTGCATGCAGCAACCCATTGGCTAACGACAAATTCTTAAATGAAACTTAGTATCACACAGATTAGTCCTTAACCTATTGGGTTGGGGGATACCATAAAAGAAAAAAAACCAAAAAAATAATTAAACCAAGGGGGCAAAATTACTGCTAACGGTGAATGTATTGCTATTGAAAAGATTAAAAAATGTGCAAAAGTGGAAAGCTTAAAGAGAAGTCGGTATATAAATAGGAATTAATAGGGGCAGCGTAACTCATAACAGTTTGGAATATCTAAACTCGATTGCAAAAGTCAAAAAAGTAGGGGAAACAAATGGGAGAAAGCATTTCAATCACTTTCCAAGTTTTGGTCATAATAACACAATGGAATGGAACTGAGGTGGAAGATGCAACCAAGCACGTTCATTTGCCGGTGAATCAAGAAGTCAAGATACATAGCGAAAATATACATAGAATATTGACTACACTTATTATAAAAAAAAAAAAAAAAAAAAAAAAAAAAAAAAAAAAAGAATCCACATTGATTTTTTTTTTCTGTATCTATGTACTGTTGAAATATGTATGGAAGTAAGCACATTATTTGCTCTCCTTTTAATTTCTTCCAATCTCAACAGAACCTTTTTTCCGCCAAATTTCATTGGCTAGTTGTTATGTTAAGTGCTGAATAATTGTTGGTAAATTCAGTTCAATATTCATAAGTGAGATGATGAGTATTTAGGGTTAACATTCTGTGGGCATGATTGTCTCACTTGGGATTATGAATTTGTTCTGTGAAAGTGTAATATTATTATTATTCAATCGCTAATGCAAGTGTCGGTGCTGTCGTGGCGCACACATGTGTGCCTCTAGATCATGATAATGCCTTAAACTTAAAACTCTAAATCAAAACTTTTTGCTTTTGTCTTGTTACCGGCAGGAATGTAGAGCATTTTTTGTTTTTATTCATAAAAGTAGAACGCCAAAGCAAAAAAAGGGGAGGAAGGACTTGCTACAGTAATATAAATCAATCATCATAGCAATGAACGTATATTCAGTAAAGTAAAAAGGGGGAAAAATAGTAAGAAAAGAGAATTACCATTTCACTGTCCCTCTTCATTATGGCTCATAGTCATAGCATAGTTTGATAATGTTCCCGAGCACAGATCATACTTGCTGCTACCTGCATAATCACAACGTCTTCATCTTTCAAATTGCACAGCTGCCAGTAAATCTCTGTGACACTCATGATTTGGCCATGTGTAACGGTATGATGACGTGTTGGTCAACGACATGTGGCATGTTGACATGGATGGGTATGCCACGTGTCACAATGCTATTTTACCACATGTCAGATTATGCCACGTGTTGCAATGCTATTTGTCCACATGTTATCCACTATGTTTTTCATTATAGTGCAATTTTCTCAATCTCAGGGATATAATTGATGCAATTGAAATCTCAGGTACAATTTTAGTGCATGGCGTCAATCTCGGAGACCACTATGGGAGTTTACTCCACAGTTGCTGTAATTTGTTTTTAATTTTTTTTACACAGAAATATACAAAGGGAGTACGAGTCTTGATATGAGTCTTATGGGACAAACTGAGAACTGTCAAATGCCAATTGGTCCAATTACAAGAGCAACAACTAAGAGAATAAAAGAAGGTTTTGCAAATATGGCTAAATTATGTGTTCATGAGATGCATAAAAAATTGGGTAAGACAATAATTAACGATTATCAAAAGTCACACGTCTTACTATTTTACAAGATGCATTGAAGACTTTCATTAGTCAAGATGAATTAAAAGAGACATCACTTTCTTAGAATTTATTCTATATTTATTTTATTATTGTTATTTGTTTGTTTTAGGTCCAATTATTATTTGCCCCGTATTTTATTCTAGTAAACTTATGAGTTAGGGATTTAATTTTAAGAGGTATAAAAACCCTCTAAAACCTAGTAGCCATTTTTTTTCTTAATTTTAATGAATGAAATTTTCTTTGAGTTTCTTTGAGAAATTTGGGTGTGAACAGGTGAGGTAGAGTGATTCCCTTAACTGTTGCATCAGGAAATCAAATTGAGGTAGAGGAGTCCCTTTCTTCGATCTTCCATCTTATCCTAGGTTACGTTTCGTATCATTTGGTATCAAATTTCAGGTATTAGATTAATTTTCATTAGTCTACGTTCACTCTTTTTGTGTCCTATATAAATTTAAAAAAAAAAAATTTCAGCCACGCATAGTCACTTTATCCTTACGTCTTCTTCTTTTTTTGTTGATTGGCTTTTAATTCCTTTCTCTAGGATTATTTTCTTTTCTTGCTGCCTTTGTGTTTATCATTATTCTTTTCGTCCTTCCTTTTTATTATTTTATTATCATTTTTCTCATTATTCGTAAAAAAAAAGAGTACGCACTTTGAAGTTTTTTTCTTATTATTAGTAAATTTTCTTTTGCCAACACACCTTGAATACCTAAAAAAAAGACAAAAAAAACAAAAAAAAAGAGTACATACTTGAGAGTATATACTTTGAAGTTTATACAGTAGCACTTAAGCAAAAAAAAAAAAAAACACAAAAAAAAGCGGTATTCTTATAAAAAAAAAACAAAGCAACAATCTTAAAAAAAAAAATCATTACGTACGTTATTATTATTATTCTTATTCTTATTATTTTTATTTTTTTTATTATTCTTATCTTTTGTCATTTGTGTCTTTGTCCTTTTTTATTATTCTGTCCATCTTTTTCTCTTATCGTTGTGTCGGATTTTCTCTATCTTTTATTTTTATTTGATTTCTAAAGTGCAACAGTCAAAGAGATTCAAGAGTGGTAAAAGGCAAGAGTGGTAAGTTCAATAGAGGGTAAAAGCCAATTTTGAGAATAAATACGAGTGTCCATCTTTGAGTGAAACACGTGAGCGAGTGATTGTGAGGTCCTTTTATAACATTTTTGTTACAGGTTCATTGTTATGGCCGCTAATTCCAAAGATACTTTAGTTGACATGGAGTTGATGCAAAGGGCCATTCAACACTTAACTAATTGCTTGACTGAATTGGAAGCATGGAAGCAAGAGGTGACACAGACACTGTCCAAGATTACTAAACAAGGACCTTTCTGGAATCAGCGTCAGAATCATGTATCTTTTGATGATGACTCTGATGGGGTTATAACACCTCGACATAAAAGTCAAGATAGCAATATCAACACCATCAAGATGCAAATACCACCATTCAAAGGGAGAAATGATCCTGAAGTTTATTTCGAGTGGGAACGTAAGGTGGAAAGAATTTTTGCTTGTCATAATTACTCTGAGGCAAAAAAGGTTCATTTGGCAGCAGTTGCATTCTCTGACTATGCCTTGCTTTGGTGGGATGAACTAGTGAAGACACGACGGCAGAATGATGATCACCCTATAGAGTCTTGGGATCTTATGAAGCGCCTCATGAAGAAACGATTTGTGCCTTCGTACTACTACAGGGAAGTGCATCAGAAGTTACATCGACTGACTCAAGGCTCCAAGTCCGTTGAAGACTACCATAAGAAAATGGATATGCTTATGATTACTGCCGACATAGAAGAGAACACTAAGGTTACTATGGCACGATTTGTGGGTGATTTGAATAGAGCAATTGCTGATGTGATGGAGTTACATCATTATGTGGAGATGGAGGATTTGGTCAGTATGGCAATGAAGGTGGAGAGGCAACAATAAAGAAGAGCACCAAGAGAATTATCGCATGCTAATCCAAAGTGGGAGTCTCGTAGTGCTGACACAACAAAGACTAAGGGTGTTGAATCTAATGCATTGCTTGATGCTACGAAGAAGAAAGGTAATTCCAACTCTTCTTCTGCTACTTCTAGACATCGAGATATTAAATGCTTCAAGTGTCATGGTATGGGTCATTATGCTAGTGATTGCCCAAATAGGAGATTGATGATTATTAGAGGAGATGATATTGTGTCTGATTCTGATCATGGTGATGACTCTGATCATAATAGCATGCCATCTTTGAAGGATTGTTCTGATGGTGATGTTGAGTATGCAGTCCATGGTGAATCTCTTATTGTTAGACGTGCTTTGAATTTGCAGGTAAAAGAAGATAGTCTAGAGCAACGCCACAATCTTTTTCACACTAGATGCTTGGTGGGTGAAAAAGTGTGTAGTCTAATTATTGATGGCGGGAGTTGGACTAATGTGGCTAATACACTTATGGTGGAGAAATTGAGTTTGACATGTGTTCAACATCCTAAACCATATACCTTGCAGTGGTTGAATGATAGTGGAGAGATCAAGGTTGACAAACAGGTGATAATTGCATTCTCTGTTGGCAAGTATGTTTATCAGGCATTGTGTGATGTGGTGCCAATGCAAGCTTGTCATTTATTATTGGGGCGACCTTGGCAGTTCGACCGTCGAGCACTTCATGATGGTTACACGAATCGATTTTCATTTGATTTTAATGGTCGCAAGATCACTCTTGTTCCTTTATCACCTAAGGAGGTTTACCTTGACCAGTTGAAGCTTCAACAGGATACTAAGGGGAACATGGGATGTGAGATCACAGAAAAATCTGAGAGAAAAGAGGCTATGAGAGAAAAGAATATAGCAAAAGGCCCAAAGGTGAGTGAAAAGAAAGAAAAGAGTCCATGTCATGAGAGTAGTACAAATACAAAAAAAATTGAGAAGGTTGAGAGCAAATTGTGTTTCTTCGCAAAAGAGAGAGATTTAAAGAGTGCTTTAATAGGCAAGAAAGCTTTGTTTATGGTTCGGTTTAGGGATACTTTATTCTCTGACACTGACCTTAACCCAAATTTGCCAAATAGCTTTGTCTCTTTGTTGCAGGAATTTGCCGATGTCTTCCCTACTGACGTACCATGTGGTTTGCCTCCATTACGTGGGATTGAGCATCAAATTGATTTTATTCCTGGTGCTAACATTCCTAATAGACCAGCCTATAGGAGTAATCCTGAAGAGACAAAAGAGCTTCAAAGGCAAGTGAAGGAGTTATTAGCCAAAGGTCATATCCAGGAGAGTATGAGTACATGTGCTATACCAGTTTTGTTGGTTCCAAAGAAGGATTGTACTTGGCGAATGTGTGTGGATTGTCGTGCAGTCAATAAAATTACGGTAAAGTATCGTTATCCTATCCCTAGGTTAGATGACATGCTTGATGAGTTATATGGTGCATGCATATTCACTAAAATAGATTTGAAAAGTGGGTATCATCAAATTAGAATGAAACCAGGGGATGAATGGAAGACTGCATTTAAAACAAAACATAGGTTATATGAGTGGTTAGTAATGCCTTTTGGGTTAACTAATGCCCCTAGTACTTTTATGCGTCTAATGAACCATATTTTGCGAGACTTTTTGGATAAATTTGTTGTTGTTTATTTTGATGATATTCTCATTTATAGCACTTGTTTGGATGACCACTTGTCACATGTTTCAGCTGTTTTGGAAGTGATTCGAAAAGAAAAATTATATGCTAATCTTAAAAAGTGCACTTTTTGTATTGATCGAGTTATATTTCTTGGTTTTGTTGTGAGTGCAAGTGGAATTGAAGTTGATGAGGAAAAGATAAAGGCTATTCGTGAATGGTCAACACCTAAGAATGCTTCTGAGGTACGAAGTTTTCATAGGTTAGCTGGGTTTTATAAAAGATTTGTAAAAAAAATTTTCTACCATTGCTGCGCCTCTCACAGAGGTTATAAAAAAGGATGTTGGATTTAAATGGGAAAGGGAACAAGACATTGCATTTCATACCCTAAAAGACTGTTTGTGTTCTGCTCCTATTCTTGTTTTACCTAACTTTGATAAAACCTTTGAGATTGAATGTGATGCTTCTGGGATCGGTATAGGTTCTGTTTTAATGCAGGAAAAACGAGCCATTGCCTTCTTCAGTGAAAAGTTGAATTTAGCTCAGCGTAAATATTCAACATATGACAAAGAATTATATGCTTTGGTTCGGGTTTTAGAGGTTTGGCAACACTACCTCTTACCTAAGGAGTTTGTAATTCACACGGATCATGAATCTTTGAAGCACTTAAAAGGACAAGGTAAGCTTGATAAAAGACATGCTAAATGGGTGAAATTTATTGAAACATTTCCCTATGTGATTGCCTTTAAACAAGATAAAGATAATGTCATTGCTGATGCTTTATCTCGGAGGTATGCTTTGATTACTATACTTACCTCTAAGTTATTGGGATTTGAGTTTTTAAAGGAGTTGTATGTCACTGATTCTGACTTTTCTGCTATTTATGCCTCTTGTGAACATAGTGCATTTAACAAATTTTATAGACATGAAGGTTTTTTGTTTCGTGGTAATAGAATTTGTGTGCCTGCTTGTTTTGTGAGGGACTTACTTGTTCTTGAATCACATAATGGGGGTTTGATGGGTCATTTTGGTGTGCATAAGACATTTGATGTGTTATCTGAACATTTTTACTGGCCACGCATGCGTAGAGATGTTGAAAAATTTTGTGCTAAGTGTGTTGCATGTAAACAGGCTAAATCTAAGTCTTTACCACATGGTTTGTATGCCCCTTTACCTGTTCCTATGTATCCGTGGGTTGATATTTCTATGGATTTTGTTCTTGGTTTGCCTCGAACAAAAAAAGGTCGAGATAGCATTTTTGTTGTGGTAGACAGATTTAGTAAAATGGCTCATTTTATTGCATGCCATAAAACTGATGATGCAACAAATATTGCTGATCTGTTCTTTAGAGAGGTTGTGCGTTTGCATGGTGTTTCCCAAACTATTGTTTCTGATCGTGACGTAAAATTTTTGAGTCATTTTTGGAAAGTTTTATGGGGTAAATTAGGCACAAAATTATTATACTCCACTACTTGTCATCCTCAAACTGATGGTCAAACTGAAGTAGTAAATATAACATTAGGGACCTTATTACGTACTGTTGTTGGTAAGAATTTGAAAACTTGGGAAGATTGTTTACCTTTTATTGAATTTGCTTATAATAGAACTATTCATTCTTCTACTGGGTTTTCTCCTTTTGAACTTGTTTATGGTTTTAATCCTTTAACTGTTTTAGACTTATTACCTTTGCCTTTGAGTGATATTGTTAGCTTGGATGCAGAAGGTAAAGGTGAAAAGGTTAAAGCAATGCACTTGAAAGCACGTGAATCACTTGAACAGAAAAATAAGTTGATAGCCCAACGGGTGAATAAAGGTCGAAGACAACTTGATGACTAGGTATGGGTTCATTTGAGAAAGGAGAGATTTCCTACTCAAAGAAAATCTAAGTTAGACCCTAGGGGTGATGGTCCATTTCAAGTGCTCGAAAGGGTCAATAACAATGCTTACAAGATTGACCTTCCAGGTGAGTATAATGTATCGGCTACTTTTAATGTGACCTATCTCCTTTTGCTTGTGATGCAGATTCGAGGACGAATCTTTTTCAGGAGGGAGAGAATGATATGAGCCCTATGGGACAAACTGAGAACTGTCATATGCTAATTGGTCCAATTACAAGAGCAACAACTAAGAGAATAAAAGAAGGTTTTGCAAATATGGCTAAATCATGTGTTCAGGAGATGCATCAAGAATTGGGCAAGACAATGATTAACGATTATCAAAAGTCACACGTCTTACTATTTTACAAGATGCATTGAAGACTCTCATTAGTCAAGATGAATTAAAAGAGACATCACTTTCTTAGAATTTATTCTATATTTATTTTATTTTGTTATTTGTTTGTTTTAAGCCTAATTATGATTTGCCCCATATTTTATTCTAGTGAACTTATGAGTTAGGGATTTAATTTTAAGAGGTATAAAAACCCTCTAAAACCTAGTAGCCATTTTTCCCCTTAATTTTAATGAATAAAATTTTCTTTGAGTTTCTTTGAGAAACTTGGGTGTGAACAAGTGAGGTAGAGTGATTCTCTTAACTGTTGCATCAGGAAATCAAATTGAGGTAGAGGAGTCCCTTTCTTTGATCTTTCATCTTATCCTGGGTTACGTTCCGTATCAAGTCTGACAGACATGGCAGTGATGCAAAAGAGAGTTGCCTTATTCTTTTTTTTGTTTTTAGTTCCATGTTTTGTTAGTTTTGGTTACATGTTGGATCTTATGCTCCTTTTCTTATACTGAAGAGCTCGGATTTTTTGTCTTTTGGGTATACTAAGAGTTCACTACATCCCCTTTTTGTTGCCAAAATTCCACGGAGCATCTTTCATGTTTACATTACCCAGCGAATTAAGATGGGCTCATTTCCGAATCACTTTCTCATTGTTTGCATTACGCCCCATATCCAAATGGCGAAAAAAAAAGTCCAATTATAATATTTCTTAAGACTGGGTTGGGATTGTTGTTTGGGTTTGATTCTAGTTTGGGTTGTCCTGTTTTGGATCTGGGTTGGATTGTTGGCCTAGATCCCTGTCTAAAAAAAAATTATAATATTTTTTAACAATTTATCCATGGGAATTATCTGGAAGGTTAACAGAGACCCGTAAAATCTTCGCGGAACGACAATCCATCCTGCGAATAAATAGAGACAGGGACAGTCCACAAAGACCGCAAACAGAAATTTACTTAAATAATTTTTATATATAAATTGCGTAAGTAATTCTACTTTATTTTATTTTATTTTATATATTAAAAATTGTATATATATGTTACTGTATTAAATTTATTTTTGAATTGTGTTTGATTAGATATATTTTATTGAATTATATAGAATTTTATTATGGTTATATTATTTTTTTAAAAAAATTAAAAATTACTAATATTTATAAATATCTGCGAGTATCCGCCCACCTGTAGAGAGAAATAAACAGAGATTTGTGACGAAAATAAAATGGAAATAGAGGGCATTTATTAAACAGGGACGGGGACAAAAAATTTAAAAGTTAATAATATTTATAAATATCCGCGAGTATCCTATGAAGATCCATTGCCATAAAATGTGTTAAAGATTACCGATTTATAATTTTTTATAGTAAATATGCAGAGAATTTAAGTTTTTAATATATGAACAATGTAAATTTGTTCGACTAGATTGCATTTAGATAATTTTTAAATAATAAATTTTAATATTAATTTTTTTATTAATATATCAATATATGATTGGTTGTCAATATAAAACTCTTTTATGTTAATAGAGTATAAAAAATAAATCCTGTTTATTAAAATAAAAGTTTAAAAAGTTGGAGTAATAATAATTTTAACCAAAATTTTAAAAAGTAAATCAATTATCGAATTAGTAGAATTAGAAGTTCAAAAATTTAACCAAAGTTAAATCAGATTGAATAAGATATTATAAAATAATGTATGTATACAATATATAATTTTAAAATTTAATTTATTTTGTAATTTATTATTTTAAATTGATTAATGGCTAAAAATCATACTATTTTGATTGATTAACTATTTTTTTTATAGAATTTTCTATTTTGACCGATTCATTGTCAAATAGTTTTTACTTTGAAAGTTGAACTAGATTAATTTAATAATTAATTTTAAATTATCCGAATTTAATCTATCAGTTCAATCTAATTCTCACCCTCATAATCTTAATATATATTTTTAGAAAGTACATAATAACTAAATCCATTGAAAGATCAATTATACTTTTTAATTTTCTCCCCATGTAAATAGCAATAAAATGGAAATGTTTTTTTTTTTTTATGTATAAAAAGCATTATACTCAAATACATAAATGATAATATAATAAGATCATTTAATAGCATAAAATTATACTGAAATTTATATTTACTAATGAAGATTATATCACAGTTCCTTAATAAAAATGATTGAAAAAATTAACATATTTACTATACATTCAAATAATATTATAATTTAAATTTAACTAAATAGATCCAACACCAACATAAATCACTCTTATTAAAAAGAGTGTGATTACATTCGTACACATCATTTTTTTAACCAAGTCATTGACGTTTACGCGCTACATTATCGTCGTTGTCTTTTTCTTCGCGTTCCTCTTCCTCCTCCTCCTCTTCTTTTGCATGTTTTCTCCTCATCGTCATTCTTTTGTTGTTGTTGTTATTATTGTTATTGCAATAGAATGTGAGGAGAAAGAATTTTGAATTGTGTAGGACAACGAGTCCAAATGCACTTTAATTCACTCATAAATGAACCGAAATTACATAATTGATTGCGACACAATTAACTCAGAAATGAACCGAAATTTACCATAATGATTGCGTCACATAAACTCAGTTAAAAAATAAGCACACAAACAAAGCTGAATCATGAACAAAAACACATCCAACAAAATCAATTTTAGATAAGACAACGACATTAATATGTTTCTTCTTCTTTTTTGTTTGATATTTTCTTCTCTTTTTTTTTTATTTTTATTTCTCTTAAAGAGAATAAATCAAAAATAATTTTGAGAAAATGAAATAAGAAGGTGAAGATGAAGAAGAAAAAAATAAAAAAGAAGAAGAAGCAGTAGAAGATGAGGAGAAAGATTTTTGAATTGTGTAGGATAACAAATCCAAATGCACCTTAATTAATTCACTTAGAAATGAACTGAAATTATATAATGATTACGACACAATTAACTCAGAAATGAACCAAAATTACATAACAATTATGACACAATTAACTCAGAAATGAATCAAAATTATATAATGATTGCGACACATAAACTCAGTTCGAAAACAAGCACACAAACAAGACTGAATCATGAACAAAAATACATCCAAAATTAATTTTGGATCAGACAATGTCATTAATATGTTTCTTCTTCTTTTTTGTTTGATATTTGCTTCTCTTTTTCTTAGTTTTATACTTCATAAGAGAATGAAATAAGTAGAACTATAATAAAATAAAAAAAGAAGGAGAAGATGAAGAAGAAAAAGATGAAAAAGAAGAAGTAGTAGAAAATGAGGAGGAAGATGAGAAAGAATTTTGAATTGTGCAGGATAACGAATCCAAATGCATCTTAATTCACTAAAAAATGAACTGAAATTGCATAATGGATGCGATATAATTAACTCAGAAATGAACCAAAATTTCATAACAATTGCGACAAAATTAACTCAGAAATGAACCAAAATTGCATAATGATTGCGACACATAAACTCAGTTCGACAATAAGCACACAAACAAGATTGAATCGTGAACAAAAACACATCCAAAATCAATTTTGGATCAGATAACATCATCAACATAGCAAAAATTCAACAATAAGTCAATAACAATAACAATAACGACGATATATATAAGAAGAAGATGACAATGCGATGATGATGATCGAAAAGGAGAAGGATGACAAGGAAGGAGGAGAATAAATTCCGATAAAAATGATGAGGAGAAAAAGGAGGAGGTGCTGGTGGTGGTGGTGACGACAGTAACAAAAGTGAAAAATAATAAAAAAGGAGGAGAAGAAGAAGACGTAGTATCAAGGTGAAGAAGAAGAATACATATGTGAATTTGAAACAAAAAGAAAAAGAGGTGTGAGGGGAGAAGAAAGTGAAAAAAAAGAAGTGCATGATCTAAATTACTTGGATGAACTTAAATATTAAAATTGTTTAGATGTGGAGAATAATTTAAAATTTAAATATAGAAACAGCACTAATATATGCTAAAAAAATGGTCAAATTGCATGATTGATGTATATATGAGAGCAGCGCTTGTAATTTAAGTTTAATTTGATAAAATTTTTATTTTTTAAAAGTTATAACATATATATTTGATAAATTAAATTAAAAATAGTTTTTAATAGACACAAGCAATAATAAATATGTTTGATAAAATAGCTTTTAAAATTTAAAAATATATAATATAATAGTCATTAGGTGTTTTTAAATTTAAAATTTAAAAATATTATAATAATTTTTAAAATTTAGATATTAATTAATGTGTGAATTTATGTTAAACTTTTTAATTTTGATAAATATAAGTTAAATTTAAAAAGTTCTCCTTTAGGTATTTTTAGAAGTATTCCTAACTTTTAAAAATTGCAAGTATAAATACATGAACTTTTTGATTTACCAAACATAAAATAAAGTACTTGTTGTCTTGAAAAACATAAGGAAAAGTATAGGTAACCAACAATATTAGTGAACAATATTAATAATGGATATATTAGATGTTTATTTCACTAGGTATGTGGATGGTTATTCTAATATTAAGATTTAAGTGGATAATTTAAAAGGGTAGCTAGTGTGTTTATTTTTTATCAGTGGTTGTTTATGTTGTTCAAAAAAGTCATTGATTTTTACTTTTTAGTATTACCCTATAAATATTTTTCTAAAAATTTTTACCAAATTAAATCTTAATGCAACAAAAAATACTTGTATTAGATGAAAAGACTTTTTTTACCCTCTCAATTTCCATCCAATCTATTTACTTGCTGAGCTACACATCTACTACTACATCCAAGTTAATTCACTCTTTTTGCCCCAACGAAAAGTTAGCGGTAACAACAGTAGAAATTGCTTTTCATCCTAGCAAATTATCTCTAATTCTCTATCCTTATCTGTGAAATGCACCATTGTGATCCAACTACTGTCACACACTAATTCAGAAAATGAAAGGTGACCAAACACTTCTTATTGCTTTTGTTTCAGGTAACATCGACTATTTTCATCACTGCACTCACCGAGAAATCATAGAAGGCTCCATTTAGATTGTATTGTTTTGACTAACGTAATTAACATTGAAGTTTCGCCATAAGTTGAATAAATGAATGAATAAATTAAATAAATAAGAGTAATTATTCAATGATCTTTGTAACGTAATGAGTTCTTATTATTATTATTATTATTATTATTATTATTATTATTATTATTATTATTATTGCACTACATTTATATAAATATCATAGATTAATAATTAAATAATATTATTTTTATTATATTTTAGAATTAATAAATAAAGTCATCTTTTGATATATATTTTACTATTTTTTATATTCTTTATTTATTATATATTTTATTATTTTAATTAGTAAAAATATTATAAGACGTTGACTTTTAAAAAAGATAAAAAAGATTTAAAAAGATTTTTTGCGAGACTTATTTAAAATTAGGGTGATTTGGATCTGAATGTGAGATCCAAACTCTTTTAAATGAAAGCAATGACGAATCCAAAAAATTTTAGGAGTGGAGGAAAAAATATATATACTAAAATAAATTTTGTTGAATATTATTAATTATACTAAAAATATAATGGAGATATAAAAATTAAAAAGAGTTAGTAAACACTTTTATTTTTAAAACTTGAACTTAAAATATTTTAATTAAATTATAGATAACTTCTTATCCTAACTAATTTTGCTTTTATTTATTTTTATACATATTTAATAATAAAAGTCTGAATCAATTGGCATGTTAGTGTTTAATGATATCCTAGTATTTATAATTTGAAACTAGAATTATATATAAATATCAGAAAAATTAAAACTGTATATGAAAAGTATGTTTATATAAAATAATAGAAATTTAATTTACAATTTTTTCTTTCTTTTTTTTAAAATAATTAAACTTTTATATATTTTTAATTTGATTTTAATATAATATCAGATTAAAAATTTTATGCATCTGTTTAAGTATGTATATTAATTAAAATATTTTTTCATTACTATTTCTAAAATAAAAAATATATTCTAAATGAGTAAATTGATCAATTCATTATAAAAATTTATATGCAATATAATTATATATAATAGAACGAAAGATAAAAAAATAAATAATAAAGATTAATAAATTGAGAATAAAATAAAATATATAAAGTCATAAAGAGAATAAAAAAATTAAATTAATACCTAAACTATAATTGATTGAAACTAAATTTGAAATTAAAAATATAAAAAAAATAATAAAATTGGAAGATACATAGAGCCATGGAGAACTATATAAAAAAATATCGAGAATTTACAATTTACCTTTTGATGAAAAAAAAATGACCACTAGACAAAGAATAGAAAAAAAAAGTTGAAAATATGAAACTAAGAAGAGAGTTTAAGAGAATAAAAGAGTGACGGCTGAGATTTGAGAATGAGAGAAAATTAAATTTCATTAGGTTAGCTAATAGTCAAAATAATAGAGAAATAAAAAAGTGAGTTTGAAACTTTGAGTAATTGGACTTAATTTATTTGTAGTGAGTAGATATGGAGTCATTTAAAATTTGGAGTAGGGCACATTATATATGTATATTTAAAAAAAATTGAAATTACAGCAGGGGCAAGTGCCCCCTATTGTTTAACGTTGGTCTGTGCGTGGGTGAAAGATCCAACATCTCCTGCAGGGATGAAGCCGTCTGAGTTCTTCGTGGGAGAGGTGAGGGTGGTACCTGCAAGAAACTCCGATCCTTAAATTAGCAAAGTTTTAGGCAGGTTTTTAGTAGACTGGAATTCGAAGAATACATGAGGGTGTCAGGGTATTTATAAGTGTAGAGGTAGACTCAATATATAACACCCTACTACTCAGAGCTTTACGCTTAAGTCATAGAACAGAGGTAGTGTGGTGTTACGAACCTCTAGAATAAAATACATACGTATAATAGCAGAAAAATATAATATACTAGGAGCCTTGAAAAATGGGTAAAGCAAAAATCGCAAAATAAAAAGTGCTTAGGAAACGGAATTACTTGCATGCTAAGAAACCTAAAGATCATCGATATGAATAAGCGAAAGAGTGGATAGATAGCCAAGAATACAGCATAACTAGCTCCTAACTCAGCCTGCGAAGCCAAGGCTGGCCGGAGAATATTTACATACATATACAAGTATCCCAAAATATCCAAAATATAGAAATAAAGCCTTAACTCTCCTTAAACCTCTAAGAGGGACAAAATAAACAAATTTCTTGGAGAGAAAGCTAAGCATATATGTACATAAACTGAAAATCAAAAGAACCCAGGGACCACTCCGCTTCGGGGATCTAGACACCTAGCGAGGTACCTCTCGACCTGCATCTGAAAACAACAACACAATATGGGGTAAGAACCGGAGGTTCTCAGCATGGTAAAGATGCCACGCATATAATATATAAGGTCCTGGGAATGCCAGAGGCAATCCTAGAATGCTAACACTCAAATTATAAAGCTTAGATTCTATACAGAAGCCATGAAAAGGGTAGGTGTTCTACGGAATTCTAAACTTATCTACTTAAAATTAACTTTACCACGGAAGCGATCCACCTTTCCTCCGCTCCTCCATCACCAATGATTTAGCAGAGACAAACAACCAAACAATTTCAAGCACAAGTAGAAAACAGGTAGTGTAGGTAGCAAATATAACAATTAGCATATTATATATTCAGTTAGGCAATCCCAAGTAATGCATAACAGACAAAACAAACAGAATGACCATGATATATGCCTGTCCTATGGCTGATGAGACTCATCTGTCGGTTATTCAGCCAACCCAACAAGTCTGAAACCCTTAGACTGTCCCTCGTCGCGCATCCCCATGAGTCTATGCATAGATTTTCTCATTCATTCATAATTCATACATTCATTCATTCATTTATATCTCACTCAATGGGGATATCCATTCCCCGGAATTTATACGTGTCGGGTCACCCTTACGACATAGGGTCAACAGAGTATCGAGTCTCAACTTGGAACACGTGGTGGTAAGCCACGGTTCTGTACCCAGAGAACTCGTATCTCAGATAACATTAAACTCATAAGCCACATAAAATTTATAACATTCATATCCATTCCATAATCATTCATCATAGCCATGTCATCATAAATTCTTCCAGCATTCACATCATTCTCTTATAAATCATCATGTTTACTCTTTTCTTCATTTCCAAGTTACCTCAATTTTCTAGCTTTAACTAATTACTAAGCTTACTAATAAGATCTGGGGTTAAAAGGATAAAAATAGAAGTTTAAAGGTTCGAAACCATGTCTGAATCACCAAAAATACAGGTGCTAAAAAAAATAGAGTATGTGTGGACGCACACAAGTGTGCATGCGCACAATTTGTGAAAGGCAGAGCGTGTGCGTGCGAACGAATGTGTGCGTGCGCACCCCAGCCAGGAACTACGTGCCTCACATATGCGAGCACTACCAGCAGTAAGCATACCCCTGTGTGTGCGTGCGCACCATGGGGTGTATACGCACGTTTTCTGTAAAACACAAGGTGTGCGTGCGCATAAAGGCGTGCGTACGCACAAATGAAATTGTTGCTACTGCTGGGTGCGTGCGCACATCAGTGTGCGTATGCACACACCAAAAATTTTGATTCGGCTGTACTTAAAAAATTTCAGTTTTTTGCACAAGATTTCCGTCGTCCATAACTTCTTCTACAGAATTTGGTTTTTCACAAAATTTATTTCTCAAGCTTATAAAACCCTCTTTGAGTTGAAATAAATCTCATCTTCATCCAAAATTTGAGTTTCGAGTTATGGACTGCCAAAGTTCGTAAAAATCAAGTTTTCGTTCAAAACCTCAAACCTCCATTTCCTTTAAAATTTCAACTTACCATCTTTATATCCATCAACACAACCTATCAATAACATTACCACAACAGCCACCATAATAAACCATACCTCAAATCATCAATAACATTCATACACTTTCCAAATGTATCAAATCACCAACTAGCCAACAAGCACCAAAATCAACACAACATCACTTTACCATTACCACAATAATCCTTCCATAACTACCATAACCTAATTCCACAATATCATATATCAACCTTGCAAATATATCAACAAATTTGTCATCCACCTATCCAAGACATTCATATATTCTTCCAACAAGTTCATAGTCATAAATTCATCAATTCACATCTTTTTATCATCATCCACAACAATAACCCAATACACAACTCATAGTACAATTCAACAACAAGGATACTAAATATTAAACGTTCCTTTACATTCCAACTTATCCTAGGGTCGTCTAGCCTAAGTTTTCACAGAGCATTATATATTAAATACGCGAAACCTAAACCATACCTTGGCCGATATCCGCATTTGGTCCAAGGCAACACTTAAGCCACACACAAACAGCTCCACAATTCACAAAATCACCAAGAATTGACACTAATCCAAGGCCTCCAATGTCCACAATTTCAAGTTCCAATTACATACACACCACCTAATACAAATATACAACACATATATACGCAATCTCAATATCTATTGCACAAATTCATAATTTAGGTAGAGTTATGGTTTCCTCACCTTACCCAAACCGTGTATAAACAAGAGTGAACGTTTTTCTCAAGCTAATTGGATCCTAATACATCAAAGAGTAAAAGAAATTCAACACCACTCATAATTTTTTCGAAAATTGGGGGAAAGGAGAGGCTGGAGTGTTAGAGTAACTAACCAAAAAAAATTATTCCGATAGAATTGTAGAGCTCGACGCGCTGGATGCGTAGCCGCAAACAATGCGACGACCGGAGCTCGGATGAAGAAGTTATGGTGGATTTAAATCATGATGACGGTTTGGAGTTTATCACAAGTTCTTCCCTCTTCCTGGCATCTCCAGCATGATTTTCATGCTGAAAGGGGAGGATATGAGCCTTAGCTCATATGTTAACTGATTTGGTTGGGCCTGGTTTGGGCTCGGTTCAATCGATTTGGTCTGTTCGGTCTAATTTTGGGTCAAATTTTTTGAAATTAGTGTCAAAATTCTTGTTTTGAAGAGCTCTATCCTATTTTAATATTAAATTTACATTTCTAATTTTTCTAATTAAAATTTAATTTATTGACTAATTATTTACTATTTTTAGCGGGGTTTACACAATAATTACCTTTTGAGTAGTCCCACTTTTGATGTGGGTTTGTTACTCCTTTTTGGTAGGGAGGTTGTTGAGATCTCATTTTTAGATGAGTAGAAGAGATTGTAGAAGTTAGTTACTGATTCACGCAAGTAGGACTAAAATAGCATCATTGTGTCCGACCTCTATGAGGTCGGATAGGTGTCGGTTCAATTGATATCTGTTGATTGAGTTTTATTCATTTTTAAGCCTAGCTAAGTAGTGGGTTCGGATATGAACACGATTGTTTTGAAATTTTTAAAAATTATTAGAGATTGTTTTGAGAATTTTTAAATTTTTTTGAGACTATTTTATACTTCACTTTGGAATTGATTTATCCAACTTGCACACGAGAACACTTAACGACCACGTCAGCAATTACCGTTAATGACTAACAGAGTGTGACTGTATTGTCTAACAAAAATAAATATTGAAAACTTGTTTTATATATTTTAAAATTTAAAGGACTAAAATATCCAATTTTAAAACTTTTTAGAATTAATTTGAATAATTACTCAATAAAAAAATATACATGCTAGATATTGCTTCGAAATTTATCTAAAAATAATAAAATATACTATTTCTTCAAACTCTGAAGAATAAAACGTAAAAGCTCCAAAAGTTGTTATGCACACTATTTCTTTGGTTAAATTTTTTACACATGAATTATTTATTACGAAATAAGAGAATATTTGACAATTTTAATATTTTATCCCATTATAGTAATAGTATAAACATCATTAATATTTTATAACAAAAAAATTAAATTATAAAAAAATAAAATATTATTAATATTTTATAAAAAATATTATTCTAATTATGAAAAATCAAAAGTCATTGACGTTTTGATAAAACATCACTAACATTTTATAAAGATTCACGATAAAATATAACACATAGTTTCAATTATTTTTTGGAGAATTTACACGTAATAATTTAATATAGAAAAAAATTTTCTTTTATCTTGATATACTTTTTTCTATTGCGAATATTAATTTTGTAATTCATCTATTATTGAATGATATTGCTAGGGATACATTTTACTTTTATAAAATATGAATATTTTCTTGAGTTATTATTTTCACGTCTCAAACATATTTTGAACACAATATTTATCCAACAGTTAAAAATCTAAAAAAAAGGTGAGTAGTGGCCTCGACTTTATTAAAATTTTAAAAAACTATATTTATATATAAGATATATCTAAAGAAATAAAAAATATTATGTAATTTAACAATTTTATATGTATTATTTTTTACTATATGATGAATTTATGTCTCAATTATTTAATTTACTAATATTTTTTATTTAACCAATTTAATATTATACCTTTAAATCTTTGTACATTTTCAAATTAGTTTTATATAATTATCTCTATATCTATTTTAAAAAAATGTATTTATTTTTTAATATTAACATATTTAATATTTATATTATTATATAAAATATTATGACTTATGTACGTAGTTATATTTTAGTAATCACATTGTGTATTTTATATATTTTTTTAAAAAAAATTATAAAGATATTTTATAAAAGTACTATGTCTTTCACATAATTAATAACTTATAATTTGCTTTTAAATTTTTCAAAATTTTTGAAATATATAATTTCAATTAATAAGATATGTGATAATTTTTTAACTACATACACTATAAATTATTGATATTCAATGTACTCAGTGGCGGAGTCACATAGTGAAAAAGGGGGGGGGGGACAATGACCCCTCTAATTTTAATTTTTTACATGTAAATTATATGTAAATTTCAATTTAGCCTCTCTTAAAATTTTATTTTAGTTTTATTTTATTGTGTAAATGTTTTTGACTCCCTCTAATATTTCATCTAGTTCTATCTCTAAATATACTATTGATATTGTTATGTTTCTTTTATATAGCTATCATGCTAAAAATTAAGTTGTGAAAAAGAATTTATAATTTTTAATATATATATATATATATATATATATATATATATATATAATAAAAAAACTAACTCAATAACTCTAAGTTAGGTCTAAATTGCTCTTATGCAATGAAAAAATATAATAAAAAATAATTAAAAATTTTGTCTAAAATTCGACACCTTTGTATTAAAATTTTTGGATCCACCAACACTTAACAAAAAATACAAAAATATTTCTCTAGACACGCTTAAACACATTTAAATACCATCATGTGTTAACCGTGTGCAGTTTTATTTTTAATCTAAATTCTTGAAATGAATTTAAAAATAATATATATTATTATTTATTAATGTAAAAAATTATTTTAAATACTTTATATTGTTAAAAAGACATTAAAAATAGGTAAAATATATCATTTATAAGGTAATTCACATGAATAAATGATATAAATTTTAAATATTACATCAATGTCCTAAACCCAAATAAGTTATATGGATGTCTCGTTTGCATATTTATGTAACACTTTCTTAATTCAAATGGAATGAAATGGATTCAAATTAGTAGAAAAATATGCATGTTGATTTCGGCATACCCATAGTAAATCGAAACAATTGAATTCGATTTACAGCCCATAATAAATCGAATCAATTGAATTCAATTTATAGGAAGAGGAGGCCAAGATAAATCAAATGATGTAGATTCAATTTACTATTCGCATACCTATATATACAATTCGAATTTACTTGTTTTAAATTACAAATCACAATTTTTTCACCCTCCAACATCCACACAAGAGAAAAAGTGAGATCACAATACGACAAGATTTAAAACTACGGACATGAAAGACGATCGGATCATCTTTATCAGTTGGATAGAGTTGCCCATATTGCTGATAGCATTAATGAAGAGGTTAGTGAATAAATTTTTTTTCTTAAAAATAATTTAGAAATGTTAGCAATATTAAGTCGCTTAGAGTATTTGATTATAAGCATTAGTTATAATTTTTACACTACAAATGTAAGTTAGTGTACTAATTTAGTAGTTTGTTAGAGTTTTAAAACTACAAATATTATTTAGAATAGTTATTATAAATGTTAGTTAGGGTGGTGATTGGAGATTTTATTAGGATTTGGAAGTTATACATGTTAGAATAATTAGTAACTAGAAGTTTAGTTATAATTTATTTTAGGTTTGATGACTTTGTTGGTCCCTATAGTTTCGTGAAATTTTTAATTAGGTCCCTATACTTTTTTTTTTAATTGAGTCCCTGCACCAATTTTTTTTAATTAAGTCCTTCTTAGTAGTAATTGGCTTAATTTTATAAAGAACCAACTAAAAAAAAAGAATTGGTACAGGGACCTAAATAAAAGGAAAAAAAAGTGTAGGAACCCAATTAAAAAAAATTTGGTGCAAGGACTCAATTAAAAAAAAAATATAGGGACCTAATTGAAAATTTTACGAAATTATAGAGATCAACAGAGTAATTAAACTTTTATTTTAAGTTAAAAGTGTCAGTGATAATAATAATTTAAAATTGTAATATATTTTACATGAATTTTTTTATTAAAATTTTTCGTGTTAGGTGATTTTAAATTTAGCTTGGATTTATTTTTTTGAATTTGTTTAATATATGGGTATTATAAGATTATAATTTTGGGTATTTTAATTTTTTCTAAAAGGGCATGCATAATTTAATATTTGTTTAATGTATTGTTTTGTTAATTATTATGGTTTTAAGAAATTGTTTTTTATCAATATGCAATCCACTCGATGTATTACCAGTATGAGGAGGCAGCATGATATGCCCCCAAACGATAGGATCATACCATGCTTGTAGATGGTCGGCTTATACCATCTTGCGAGGCTAAACGAACGCTAGAACACTGGTATTGCTGAGTTTCCGAACTAAAAGCTCCACCACCCCCAACTGAAATACTCCTCCCTAGATCATCATCGCTATCCTCATCAATCACGACAGGCACCACATCATCATCATCATTATCATCCCACAATACATTTTCGACACCATCTGGTTCTCCACTCTTTCCGAAAACTAGGATCACAACAAGAGTACTGGCCATCGCAATAGTAAGCTGACCGAAAGGTCGATTATCACCTATTTTTCCATCACCATCGCAATTTAAATCAGCTACGAAAGACAGAGATGTCACTAAAACTGCCTCAAGTTAAATGACAGGCACAAATGAAGAGGCACCAATAGGCATCGAACTAGAGGCTCCTCGTATTGCTAAAGATTGAAGATTCTAGTTCGATCCTCCTGAACTACATACCACATCTCCAAACTTGGCCAATAGCTCATGAGTCCTCACCTCGAAAAATTGATGCTGACAGTGAAATAAAACTTGCAAATTTCCGTCAGTATCTATCACAAATGAGTCATACTTCACACTATCTCGTATAACAGAAATTGGAATTCTATAAAATAACTTCTTTATCCGTTTCATGCCATGCAGTACCAATTTTTGGATTATAGTATTCTAAAACTCAACAAAATTCATACAAGGTTTGATAAAGATACTCAACATATTCTTATCAATAAATTTTATTTCCTCTCGTATTTTTTTCTTAGTTGTTCCATTGTAGTGCACAAAAACTAAAAATTATCTTTGCTAACTATTGTGAGTCCCACTTTAATGAGGATTTAACGTTCTGCTCGTATTTATATGCGTTACTCTCATAGCTAAATTGAATTAATTGAATTCGACTTGAAGGGCTCATATATATATATATATATATATATCTCGA
Organism: Arachis hypogaea; assembly: GCF_003086295.3. NCBI lineage: Eukaryota > Viridiplantae > Streptophyta > Magnoliopsida > Fabales > Fabaceae > Arachis > Arachis hypogaea. The sequence goes on along the minus strand of NC_092051.1, from coordinate 22,919,149 downwards.
ATAAAAAAACTTTAATTTATCTAGGGTTGCAACAAATGCAGTAAATAAAAAATAATTGTTTCGATTTACATGATGCAAGTTCCTCTCCTAATAAATCGAATTTATCTATTTCAATTTATCGCTACTATACCTAAATCGAATCCAATTAATTTGATTTACGAAAGAAATGTAAATCAAATCAAATAGTTTCGATTTATAAAAATTTAAAGCTGAATTCGGACATGTATCATGTATGTAAGCATTTTTTATTTGGAATAATAGTATAATATTGAGCTGCATTTAATTTATCTATATGTTTATCCTAATTTATATTTTAATATGAATAAAATATTAAAATATTATTACAATTTATTTAAAAAATATTTTATATATATTTTGGCTCTGTATCTTATAAGAAAACTAAAATTTCATGTCTGCGTGTCCGATTTATGCTTCATATTTCACCGAAGATTTACCCGCAGTTAACCAAAGAAAAAGTAAACAAAATATGCAGTTAATGTTGCTTTTTGATCTAATTTAAAAACTTAGAGCAACTATCCATTATTTGATATGATTTTTTCTTTGAACACGAATTTTTCATACATATACTCATACTTTTTTGCATTGGTTTTTGTTTTAAAACAATATTAAACCACCAACTTGACCCCAAAAAAAAAACCACCAACAGCACTAAATACCATTTTTATTAGAAAAACCAATTTTTCTTAAGGATTTTAATAATAAGAGTAATTATTCATATAAAAATATCTTTGTATAAAAATAATAACTGAAAATTATTAGATAATTTAATATATTTTACTAAACTATTTAATATAATATGTCTCAACATCTAAGTTAAACATTTACATGTGAGTACTTTTTAATTTTTTTTAATCAATAATTATTTAATAAAGTAGTGAATGAATAAAAAATTTAAAAAATATTAAATGAAAAAATTAGCTCATAATGTTTTTACAATAACGAATTAGAAGACTTTTGTTAAGAACAGAATAACTATTGAAACAGATTGAAACAGTGAGAAAAACAGATTGGCAAAAGAAGGTGCATGAGAAAAAGTGGGTTTAGTCATTAGTGGTCCTCCTAATTCCTAATTAACTTTAAAACACCTAGTTTACGATCCCTGCCCCAACTACCACCCCTCACCACCACCAAAAATGAAAAGAAGAGTGGAAATGTATGAAAAGAAAGGTGAAACTGAGGGAAGAGAACATGCATGCAAAGGTAGAGACTGTGTCTAAATTTGTTTCTCTTAAGACAACACGTTTCTTTCAGTGTTCCTTTTGGCCTTTTATAATAACAGCTTCCAGCTCACTTTCTTTGACTTAACTTCCATTTCTTCGTTTTGTGTGTTTTCAAATCCATATATTACCAAGTGATTATAGGAAAGAGAGAACTATAAACATCTCCGATGCAACCATTGCCACCAATATTTGGCAACTATTTTAGTTGTAGTAGTAGTAGTAGTAATCACTATTAATCAGTAGTTCAAATTAATGGGCATTCGGACGGATAGAGTCAAACATTTCTGTCTAAAAATAGAAAATGAGAGACCTCACTTGTTCAAAATGGCAGAGACATGGACAGGTTATTTCATGCTCCATGCAATGAAAAAAATAAAAAAAAAGTTGTACCACTAAAATAATAACCACAAACTTAATTGTTGGTCATGGATGTTTTAAGAAATTAAAATTTAACCATTGATAACTCAACAAAAGTATTTACTAATTAATATGCACATATATATAGTTAAACTAACGATCATGCATGATCGCATGGGATGAAAAATCCAAGAATTTCTCCATGTTTTCATGCTGCTTCTACCACCCAACAAACACTAGGTATTCACAAAATATCAGGTTATATAAAATCCATTCAACCCAAGTTCATCAAGTAGTTTAATGGCAGTACTATATATATCAGTCAACTACTCTGAACTCTGAAGTTAAAGCAAACCCAAACCATCCCAAACCCCTACCCCTCCCCAAACCAAGAAAACTGAAACAAGTTAAAAGCTAATCAGTTAAGCAAATGAGACTTTTTTAAGTCTCTTCTTTCGACAACAAAGTCTCTTCGCAGTCCAACGAAGGCACGGAGAGTTTATACTTCATCTTCTTCACATCCTCCCTTGAATAAATGTAAATCCGTTTCACAATGTTGCAGAACTCCCTGCAATTAACAACACGGGAGAGACAAAGAAAATAGAGAACAATTAGAAGATCTGTCAGGGAAACAAGTAAAAATTTGGGTTTTTGGCGACAAGTTTTAGAATTACTCACGGCCATGGATCATCACCAACAAGCATCATGTCATTTTCATCATCAGTAAAAGTAACTGCCCATTTGTTTTGTGATCTGAGTTCTCCCTCAATATGAAACAGTTTCTCAAGCTCAATTGTAAGCTCGTCATAGCCATTCAACATGGTTAGGTCCACAGCTCTCCCTACAGCTACACCTTGCATTTGAACCTTCTCAAACAAAATAAATGTGAGTTACCCATTAACATACCCCATAAAACCACCTTCCACTGCAACTTAACCATATAAGTTGGTGAGTTAAAATTAAAGTAAATAATGTGAAAGGAATATTCAGACTAATACCTTAGTTCGAGTCCTCATGGATGGTAAGGATGCCAGCTTGTTAGGCTTCTCTGCTGGCAATACATCAGAAGAAATTTGGTTCTGTTGCTCCTTATCGGACACTGAATAGTTGGAATTCTGAGCATTCTGAGTGGCTGATGCAGTAATGGTAATGGGAGTAGATTCTTTGGGACCAACGGGAACAATGGCAGAGCAAGCCTGTTCTTTCTCCGGATGGGACACATTACTACGGAAGTTGTTAGTCAAATTAACTCCAAATAAAAAGATCTTTGTGGGATTCTCAGTCTTCTTTCTAGCATCTACTTCAACTTTATCATGAGTCAAACCATCATCATTTGGTTTGGATGAAATAGGTGAAAGGCCTTGTTTTGCAGCAGCATTGTTGTTTGGGGGGTTTGGTGGGACACTCGCATGTGGTGAATTAGACCATATTCCTTCCATACGAACCCGAGAGCTACTGGAGTGGCTATTCATGGGATTGCCATTGGTTTCTTTCTGCCTCAAGGACCATACAACCTGGTTTTCCTTGCATTGGACTTCAGCACCACCTAATTCTGCAGGATCATGGGACATGGATGATCCATGAAACCAAAAAGCAGAAGCAGGAGTGTTGGAAGCAATTTCTACAAGGCATAATTTTGGAGTCAAAGCCTATTCAACAAACAATTTATTAAGGGTGTGTTTGCAAGTAAGGATTTTGGAGGGAAAGCATCTCAAGAATAAAGATTTCTTTGTTTACCCTACAAAATAAAAAATCCAGAAACACCCCCATAATAGAACTATGGTAAAAAGTCTCCTACCAGACGATGAAGTATGATCAGCATGCCTGGGCCTTTTGGCCAACGCAGTAGAGACAACAAAAGGCTCTATCTCCCAAGCAGAAACCCTCTCTGGTCTCGGAAACGTTGCCGGCTCATCCCAATGAACCTGGTAATGTGACAAAAGGATTTAGAATGATTAAATGCCAACATCCAGAGAAACAACTGACAAAACAAAAACTCATGCAGAAAAGTAGAAATAAGTTCAACCTTCAAGGAACGCCATTGAGAGTTTGACCATCCTGGCGATACATCCCCAACCCCAACAATAGTACCAGAAAATCTGACCAAAAAGCTATAAAAAATAAGCCAACAAGGGGCCAATTTGAAAGTGCACCATGACACACATTCAATTAAGGGGATACCTTCTCTCAGGTGATTCTTCCACTTCAAACCTCATCTTGTAACGCATTCCAGCAGTAAATTTATTTTTGACTGCTTCCAGATATTTGTTAAGGCCAATAATAAACTGGCTACTCCTGAATGTTCCAAAGGGTATGTCAAGTAAGAGTTACACAAACTGTTGCATTATAAGTTAAATGACACAAACCACAACCAATTCAATATGTTTACAAACCTTGGTTTATAATAAACCACAAACATGGTGCGAGTCATAACAGCATGGGAAGCAGTGGCAAGCACTCCAAGATGCATACTCTGGCTTGATATCACGGACGAAGGCATTGGGATCTGCTGCCGCGCAAGTCGCCTAATCCCAACTCTCATTTCCCCATCTTCTCCCCTGCAAGATTCAGGATCAGAACCAGAGCACAGCATCAAGCCTAACATATAAAAGAAAAGGTACTAATAACCTTTGATTAACAACCTTAAAAACACAAAAGCATCTCCAGCAACCAGTCTTTTGGAAGTGACAAAGGTACTCCAGCCAGTTGTGAACAAGTGCCTCTTTGGTGAACCTGATCATGTTACAAAAATGGACAATCAAAATGCCAGCAAAAGAGCCAATCTGACGAGAACTTTCCCTCACATACCCGATTCCTGACTCTATGCTAAACTACATAATTACCTCCTTTACCCCCTTTACCTCCTTTATCTCCTTTACCTCTTAATACATGCTTAAACTTCCACTCGAACCCATGAAGATCCTTCGCCACCAACTCCTGGGATGGTGGTGGGGAATTTTCATCCGCGTCCTACAATGAGTAAAGAGCAGGAATAAAAACAAAGCATATAGATTGAAATTTAACCGAATTAAGTTAAATTAAATCCATTGACTGATCCGGCTCAAGGTTGACAAAATCCATATAGACAAGTACCGATGGAGGTGATGGCAATGGAGGTAGGCACTCTGTGGCATGCATACGCCGAATTGAACATCCTCCATGTGTGCTAGTATCAGAGGGAGTTAATATCTTGCTAAAAGAGTGAAACGTTTCTCTTTGAGATTCCACGGGACTTGGATCAGGGATTGTAGGCTCTTTTTGCTGAATATATTCCACATGATTAAAATTCATAATAACAGAGAATAACAAGAGAAAGCATATCGTAGATTGACTAAACAAAACGGGAATTTTGGTATAGTAATCATAAGAGGTTGTCTAAGTAAGCAAATAGATTGACAAGACTAAAAGCAAAAAAGACAAGTAGACAAATATATTCCTCACATCTGGTTCTGGAAGCAAAGTGATACGGGCATAAACTTCATCAGTTTCCTGTTCCGCCTACACAAATTCCACAAAAGAAAAATAACTTTACGGTGATTCGTACACACAGACAACCATGAAACAAATAAGGACAAACAAAACAGACAAGCCAGGGAGGTAATGAAGAGTGGGTACCAGCAACTGAATGTGAACAACACGGCAGAGAATCTTGGTTGGGAGATTGAAATGAGGGATTTGCTGACTCAGTTCTTGGTTCACCTCCTGATTCGTTGATGCTTGCAACTGCAATACCCCCAAAACAACTAAGAAGACTGAAAAACACAAAGAAGGAGAAGCAGATAGATACATACTTGTTCCATGTGACCCTGAGGGAAGTAGTAGACTCTCTCCCCAGTGCGGGGAACATCGACGAGAGGCCCTGCACACAGCTTCCATAGCTCTGTGTAGAGATCTTCATCTCCCTCACCTATCCAAACTTGAGAGCTTTTTATGTCTAATTTGAGTTCCCTCGACATTGGGGAAAAGCTAAGATAAGAAGAGAAAAGACATTGTAAACTACATTCTCAGTCTCCTATGAAATAGAACTAACCTGTTTGAGCTGTAGGAGTGGGAGGTCCCCTCAGATTGCACTCCAGATTCGCCATTCACAAGAGAGAATGAAAATACACAAAGAAGAAGAGGAGGAGGAGGAGGAAGAAGAAGAAACAAAAACCCAAGAGCAAGAGCGTCAAGAGGAATAGGACTACTAGCCCATGTATAGAGAGAGAAAACGGTTATTATTATGATGTAATGATAATGAGTAGTTAGTAGTGTTGTATAACTGTAACTGTAACCGTAACCGTAACGAACATGAACAAGTGTAACCGAATTTATGAGGTGTTTCCAGTGCTGATTCGACTTTTAGTTACAGAAGAAGAAGAAGAAGAAGTAGTTTCTGTTTAGAGGTGGTTCGTGACACGTGGTGGTGTCGTTGTGGTTGATTGCTTCCCCGAAGAGAGCAGCTCAGCTCAAATGAATTCCACAGACCACCGTGCTTCTGTCTTCTGTCTTCTCTCTTCTCAATGACAAGTTAACAAATAACAACACATTCATTCAGCATTCAACTGCTACTCTCATTTATTCTCCTCATATACTCATTGGTCACCCTTTTGGTGGAATTACTATTTTTATTCTTTCAATAAACTACTTCCGATTCTTTCAATTTTCTTTTCCTTTTGTTTACAAATATTCTTAAGGTATTTTTAACATTATTACGGCGAAAGCTAGTGCACTCTAGGTAAAGTAGGGATTGCAGCACTCTTTAAAAGTTAACCTGCTATCAAAAGTAATTAGGTAAATTAAATTTATTTATTATTGTTATTTTTTTTGTCATGGGCTGAACAAACAAACCGGCACTAACAAAAAAAACTAATTCGCTCGTTTAACACAGGATTATCTTTACACCAGAAAAGTACTCAGAAAAATTTGATCGACTTTCTCCGTTATTCTGTTATTGTTGATGTGATGTCTTCAAGCATTTTCACTATTTTGTTTGCTAGCAGGTGCTTCCACTATTGTTCTGTCTAGCCACAGATTTTGACGCTCTTGAACCCGCCCCATTCCACATCTACCATAAATGGATCTTCAAAGCCCGAAAAATTGCTGCCATAGAAAAGGAAGACGCTGTCTGTCGTCGCTGCTGGTTGGCTAACTCCAAACGTAAAACTGATTTTGTAGAAGAACCCGGTCTCCATGAAGGCGCCATGATTCTCGGATGACAACGCAATCAAAGCACAAGATACATGACAGTTACAACAAGTTCATTATCTTTTATTTCAAATTATCCTCAACGTGTACGTAATAGAATGAAAAATTAAAATACAATTATATTTAAATAATTATTTGTATTATTTTTATTAATTTATTCAAAAAATAATTAAATTTTGAAGCTAATTGGTATAAAATATTACCTATATAAAACTAAGAAAAATTTTTATTTGTATAAGAATGAGCCTAATAAATAATTATTTTATTTAATATATAATTAAGAATATTTCTTTCTTTGTTAACTGAGTTATAGTTCAAATGACATAGTCTTTATATTCACCTAAGAGTTGGTAAAAAAAAAAGAATACTTTTTTTTTATTAACTTTTTTAAACATTAATTATTTATTTTACATACAATATAGAAATAAATGAATATAATATTTATTGAGTAGACACAGTTACGTAAAAAAAATTTATTGTCATAGTATTTGAACCAAAGAAAAAAATATATTATTTTAAGAAAAACTAATAATATATTTTTAATAATATTCTTAATACAAAATAATAAATTTTAAATATTTTTTAAATAATATATATTAACTAAAATAATATAATTATCCCAAATAATATATTATAAATATAGTAAAATGACATATTTCAATAAAAAAATTGTTAATAAAAATTTTTATGAATTTTTGTTTCGCACAAAATAAAATTATTATATGTTTGTTTGCTTTTTACGTTGTATATATGTTTTTTTAATTAAATTAGTATAATACAAAATCTTTGATCATTCTGTTCATATTTAATGTTTTAATTTTGTTTCTCACAAAATAAAATTATATATATATATATAACACAAAATTTTTTATCATTGTATTTATATTTAATATTATAATTTTATTTCACATAAAACAAAATTTATTTAAATTTTATATATATATATATATAACACAAATTTTTTTAGCATTGTGTTTATATTTAATATTATAATTTTATTTCACACAAAACAAATTTTATTTAAATTTTAATATTATATACATAATATATATTTAATATTATTTTTTTTAAGATTCTAATATATCTTTTTTTCTAAATTTAGTACATGAATTTTCAATTTATTTTTTATGTATTATTTATTTTAATTTTAAAGTCCAATAATTTTTTTTACAAACATGTTGTTTTTAATATTTATATACTATTTTTTTATTTTGAACTTCAGCCCAATACCTGAGACTTATAAAAAAAAATCTAAAACTTATCAAAAAATGATTAACCTGATTAACAGGTTACCTTTTTAAATCCAGATCATTCAAATAAAATATAATAAATGAAGAGTTCAGATTTACAAATTCACAAGGTGTACAGCACTCCATACTTAGCAAGGAGCGTTTAAGGATGGGCCCATTATTACAAGTCTATTTTTTATTTTTTTAAATAAATACATGTATAAATAGATTTTAGAAATTAATTATTTAATTCTTTTATTACGATTTTTTCTATTAAATGTTTTAAACTAAGACTGACAAGATGTGTTTAATCAGTGGTAAGTAGCTACTACCTGGTCTAATATTTCTTAGAACAACTCAATAAAGTGTTTTTTACCTTTTTTTTTTAACATACTACCTTTTATATTTATGGTAATTGAAGGAATTTGAAATTAAAATTTACATGGAAAATAATATATGATTTAGGGAGAAATATTACATTGAAGATAATGTGTCAAATATGCAATGTGTTTTTTTTAATGTTATTATGCTTAATGATGTAATATTTTAAAGTCTATTATTATTAATATGTAATCTTTTTTTAATATGGTATATAATTATTAATTATGTAATTTTAATTTTTATGTTAGTTAATTTTACTCAATCTAATTAAAATTAAATTGAGACTAAATATTAGAGTGAAAAATATATATTTAATTTCAAATTATTATTTAGAATAAAATATTAAATTAGTCTCTTATATTTGGGCGTAATTCTGTTTGAGTCTTTAAAATTTAAAATGTCCTATTTGAATTCAAAAAATTTTTATTTAGTTTTAATGTACTCTCACTGTGAGGTCAAAGTTAAATAATTAACGAAATGTCTTACATGACAGTAATACAAGAATAAGGTGGATAATTTAAATAACAAGTGCAAGCTTCAGATGTATAAAATTAACTATAGATGCATCAACATATTATAAAACCAAAGAGAATGATTAATAAATATATTGATGCATTTACAGTTGATTTTATACCTCTGAAATTTATATTTGTTTTTCAAATTATCGACCTTATTCTTGCACTGCTATTATGTGGAACATTCTATTAATTATTTAATTTTGACCTCACGGTATACGTTGAAGTTAAATGAAATCTTTTTGGATTCAAATAGGGCACTTTAAATCTTAAAAACAAAAATAAAATTGCATCCAAATATAAAACACTAATTTAGTATTTACCCTATTATTTATGATATATAGTCTTTCAAATGTTGAAATGAAATTTTGTAGAATTCAAAATAAAAAATATTTTATAATATTGGGCCAAAGTGGTGTAACCCCCCAAAAAATTACCCATAAGGTGTGTATTACGCCGCTGTGAGAGGCAGCAACCGCAACTCATCAACGTTATTCGCAGAAAAATGACAATAACGCTTTGTTCTGCATGACTGACACGTACACACTCTCTCTCCCACTCAAAATTAACCTGAAACTAACTCCATCTTTCCCCATTTCTTATGAAACTAGCTCCATCTTTCATCATTTCTTCTTCTGTTTCCCTTCTCTTGAAATATCACACTCACAAAATTGAAATCTCTCACCCTATAACTACAAAGAACAAAACGGCAGAGAGATTAACTCACAAACTCAACCACTAAATACACACAAGTAAGTGTTTTATTGTTGTTTATTGTTTTTACTAGTTCGTTATTGTAATTATTTAATTTTTTAAAGCTAAAACTAGTAAAAAACACTTTATAATTAGTATTTATTTTAAGAAACCTTTTTATTTTACATAAAATATTAGAAGCTTTAATTATTATTAAATTATATTTTTAGTTATTTTAGTTTTATTTGAAATATTTAATAATAAAATTGAATTATTATTAATTTTTAGTACATATTTTTAGGATTTTGCCTGGTATTTTAATTATTTTTTAAAAAACAGAATTATTATTATTAATGCTTAGGATATATTTTTAGTAAATTCTCTTTTATTTTAATATTTAGTTAAAAAATAGTATTATTAATGATTAGCATATGTTGTTAACTAAGTTTAGTTTTACCTTAAATATTTGTTAAAAAATAATCTTATTATTAATTGTTATTGTTAATAACAATTAGTGTATATTTTTAGTAATTTTAGTTTTATTTTACATATTTATTAGAAAAAAACAGAATTATTATTAATTTTCAGCATATGTTTTTAAACATTGATTATAAAAAATTAATTACTAGTAAATAGAAAAGAGATATCATTAATTGTTTGTATATATTTTTTATTGTAGAGTTTAGAAAAGATAAAGACGGAAAAATGTGATATCTTACGTGTTGAAAATTACATTATAGAATATCTTCGATATCTTATATATGTAAGTAATTTTTGTGTTTTACTATAGTGGTTAATAATTAATAATTAATTTAATAATTATCAATTATTAGAATTTGTAGTAATTTAATAATTATTAATTATAGTTGTTACTAAATTGAGTAGCTAGTAATTAATATGAATATTAATATATATTATTAGTTATAATAGTTATTGATTGGTTATAGTTATTAATTGTTAATTATGATTTTTGTTTTTGGAGTACAATAAGAATAATAATTTAGATTACTAGTAAATATCACATAATGTTGCTTTTTGATACTATATTATTCAGTGATAAATCTAGAATCACCATGCACTAGAAGTATTTATCGTTATTTAGTCAGTTTTCTGAGATTAAGAAGTTTAGTTGGGGTTTTGCATGTCTTGTACACATGTATCGATTATTATGTATGGCATCAAGGTATGATTGCAAGGATATGTGGTCCTCCGACATTGCCCTTTGTGTGCACCTAGATACGGATGCCGTCAATAGCGTCGCTGAGTAGCAACAGATTTACCGGCGGTGAAAGACGTCGAATTCATTAGGTTAAATTACTATCAGCGGATTTACGTTTTTGACGATAAATTTGTCGGTAATAATTGGAAAAAAATAGGCGCGTAATTTAGTATCGATTTACTGTCAGATCTATTTGGTGAAAACACCGTGTTTTGGCGACCAGCAACGTTCGGTAAATTCAATGATAATTTTGCCCTAATTTCGAAGCGCAAACACTCTCCCCCTTCATTTTGAATTCGTCTCTCTCTCTCTCTCTCTTTCTATCATTCTTCTCCCACTCTCTCTCTAACCCACTCCCTCCCCGCCGCTTTGGCAGCCCTGCCGCCGCCGCCGCCTCTCTCTCTCTCTCTCTCTCTCCTTTCTTCTTCCAAACACACTCTCTCTGACCCCTACCCACCCTGTCGCTCTGTTAGTCCGGCCGCATGTCAGCCTCGCCACCACATCCTCTCCGGCAGCCCTTCTCCCTTTCATCGCCATCCAGTTCTACCAGTCGCCACTAACAGCACTGGTCACCACCAACATTCTCCCTTCCACATCTGTGTTTGCATTCTCTGGTAAATAAATTTCTGTTTTTGTTTTCATTAAATTTAGGTTTTAGTTGTTAATTAGTATTATGATTTAGTTAGAAATAATTTTTCTATTTAGTGAATTTACGTGGTTAAGATAGGATTAGATTAGGTTAATAGACTTTTATTAGTTCTAATGTTGTAATGATGTGATATTATTGTTGTTGTGCTGTTGGTTTTGAATTGAAATTAAATTTAGTAAATTAGTG